>NC_067169.1:76308257-76618548 GCF_903995435.1 Acomys russatus | reverse complement strand
TGTGTGTGTGTGTGTGTGTGTGTGTGTGTGTGTTATATTCCATCCCTCACTTTTGATTTTGTATTTAATCATTTGTTTCTATTGTGTACTTACTTTTTTCATTTTTTCCCAGAATAGACAAATTTTCTTATATTTTCAAAAATTTAAATATAATTTAAAACACACACATGCACCCTAATGCTTTTATTTTTGCCATCTGCTTCCTGATATGACCTGTAAATTTCAGAGAATGACCTATTTAATTAGTGACAGATTGATAAAGAAAACTATTGTTTTTGTATGTGTTTCCATTCTAAGCTTGCTGAAATTAGTGATTTGCTAGTGATACACAGTAGAGAAGGTGATACATGTGTGCTAAGTGAGGAAGTGAACTGCTATACACATATGTTCTAAGTCAGAGATTTGAGGCTAATTTCATTCCTTCCCTATTTTTGTATAGTTTTGGAAGTGGATCCTTGCACCGATCATACTATACATCTTTGAAAGGATCATTCGCTTCTATCGCTCCCAGCAGAAGGTTATAGTTACCAAGGTAAAGAAATAGACATTTTCCATTGCAGTGAGAAAAGTTGTCTTCTACTTGGTGCAGAACTGAATTGTCATGATGTTCACCCTGAAGGCATAAAAAGGATATGGGGGAGGAAACTTCCTCACTTTCTTCAGTGCTGGACAAAACTATGGGAAATAGGGCTCTGGGTAGAACCATTAGTGTGGGTTGCCCACGGATGTATTTTGTTTTGGGTACATGGTGATTACTTAAAGGGTGAACTGAGACTGAGGGTATGTCTCAGTGCTATTCTGCTATACTCAAGGCCCTGGAACTGTTCTTGTGACCTAAAATAAAATAAAGAAGTGGTTAGCATCATTTTAAGAAACTGGCTAGAAGTTTTCCCCTTTAAAACATTTTTTGGAGACTGGGGAGATGGCTGAGTGGGTAAGAGCGCTTGCTCTTATTCTGTTCCCAGCACTGACATGGAGGCTAACCATCGCTTGTAGCTCCAGCTCCAGAGAACCTTATATGGTTCTCTGGCCTCCATAAGCACTGCAGGCATGTGGTGCGTACACAGATGAGCAAGCACCCACAGAAATAAGAATAATCATTAAGAAACACAATGGGGGGCTGGAGAGATGGCTCAGAGGTTAAGAGCACTGACTGCTCTTTCAAAGGTCCTGAGTTCAACTCCGGGCAACCACATGATGGCTCACAACCATCTATAACAAAATCTGGTACTCTCTTCTAGCCTGCAGGTAGAATTCTGTATACATAATAAATAGATAAATCTTAAAAAAAAGAAACACAATGGGATTTTATTCAGTTATGAAGAAGAACAAAATTAAGCCATTTACAGAAAAATAGATGGGAACTGGAGATTATCATGTTATGCAAAATAACCATTTTCTCTCATATTTGGAATAAATAGGACAAATATAAATGTATAGAGTAGGAAGATAAAATAGAACTCTGAGTGGGATGAAGATTGTCGCTTGAAAGCAGAATGGTGACTATTGGGCGAGAATGGGAATCAGTAATGCATTAATGGGGGGATGTGGAGCAAACATGAGCAAGGTACACATAATATATTATATGTATTATATATAATAGCTATATTACAGTGTTATATATTTCATAATTAAAGCCATTATTTTATATGATAACTAAAATATAATAGTATTAAAGGCATTTTAGCTTCTCTTGATGACGCAGAATCTCAGTCCCACACCACAATCACTGTGTGGGGCTACATATTGGCTTAGGGAAACGGAAAGTGGTGCTTCCTTCTGGAGTGGCCTTGGCCTCACAATGCAAGTAAGAAGCACTCAGGTTTTACTTTTTTCTTGTCATGTTTGGGGTTTGCCTCTAATGATCTATGTGCTTCATGCACAGGTTGTCATGCACCCATCAAAAGTCTTGGAATTGCAGATGAGAAAGCGTGGCTTTAGCATGGAAGTAGGACAGTACATATTTGTAAATTGCCCCTCAATTTCCTTCCTGGAGTGGCATCCCTTTACTCTGACCTCTGCTCCAGAGGAAGACTTTTTCTCTATTCATATTCGAGCAGCAGGGGACTGGACAGAAAAGCTCATAAGGATATTTGAACAACAGCAATCACCGATGCCAAGGTAGGTCATTGAGACCTTCAGAGACTCAAAACAGGATGCCGGTTAACCAAAAAGAGAAAACAATTCCTTGTTGAAGTGTAAATTGGATAAGAGAGCCTGTGATTAAAATAAGTGGGCTGGGGAAGCAGTTTGTTTCTGGGAGGATGGTAGAGTTTAAGGATGGTGATGAGTCTTCATGCATCCATTGCCCTCTCTTGTTTTCTAGGATTGAGGTGGACGGTCCCTTTGGCACAGTCAGTGAGGATGTTTTCCAATATGAAGTGGCTGTCCTGGTTGGGGCAGGCATTGGGGTCACTCCCTTTGCTTCCATCTTGAAATCTCTCTGGTACAAATTTCAGCGTGCGGACAATAAGCTCAAAACGCAAAAGGTACACTCCCACATTTCACTATTTCCCTGGCCTGGGCCACCATAGCCTGAGTGAGGTCGCATGTTTGATAAGGGGGCCAGGAGGACCTATCTAGAGACAGAATTGAATCATAGCTGAATAGGGCAGAAGTGGCTTTGGGGTCAGGGGATGCACTAGGCCATCAGTCTAGCCTGTTGCTGCACAGCTGGCCTCTGCACCTCTGCAAAGACGCTTTGGTGGGGTCTAGGCTGCTAGAGACCGGCCTGTATCTTGTCACTTCAGAGGCCATAAAAGAAAAACACTGCCCGATGTATTGATTCTCTCTGCAGTGCTCTAATCCTGCAAACTAAAGTTATTCTGCTTACCCAAGGTTGTTCCTATTAAACCATTTTTAGAATAGCCTTTTATAATCTGGACAGAATAACTTTTAAGGTCTATGATTAAAAAAAAAAAAAAGAACCCACGTCTCACAGTAGAAAAACAAAACCCAAAACAAACAAAAACAAAACAGCACCCCCCCCAATGGTAAGTGCTCATTACTCTGTCAGTGCAGCAGGGTTCTTTTTAAATTTTGCAGTTTTATTTTTATTTATTTGAACTTTTAATTTTTACTTTAAACTTTTTCATTCTGCTTTTAGTTTATATTCATTATACATACTATTATTTCACAGTGGCATTTCCGTTAAAGTATATCATTTACAATGACCATATTTGCCTATCCCCTTCTCTTTCTCCTTTCTCCCCTAAATACTCCTCATTCTATTTCCATCTCTCCAATATGAGATAAAACTGGCAATGTTTGGCTTTCTGAATCTGCCTTACTTTGCTTAATATGATCATCTGCCTGTAACAAGGAAGATTTTGGAAGGTTCCTTCAGTAATGGAAATTTGTCTGAATTCTGGACATTTGGGGACAAGGACTGTGCACAGGGACAAGGAGGGCGTGGGCGTGGGCAAAGAGGGCATGGCCAGAGACAAGGAGGGCGTGGGTGAGGACAAATAGGCATGGGCAGGGCCAAGAAGGACATAGGCGGAGACATATAGGCATGGGTGGAGCCAAAGAAGGTGTTAGCAGAGTCCAAGAGGTCAAGGAGGGCATGGGTGGGGCCAACGAGGTCATGGGCAGAGAAAAGTAGGTCGTGGGCGGAGACAAAGAGGCGAGTGGGCAGGGCGTGAGCAGAGACTATTAGCCTTGCCTGACCTGGACACACTTTGTAGACCAGGCAGGCCTTGAACTCAGAGGTCTCTCTGCCTCTGCTTCCTGAGTGCTGGCATGAAAGGTGTGAGACGCCACCACCACCAGCAGATAGAGTACTGATGACGTAACCAGGCCCCACCCCTGAGTGGGCGGGGCCAAGGAGGGTGTCGGCAGGGACAAGGAGGTATGGGCGTAGCCAAGGAGGGCATGGGTGAAAACAAATAGGCGTGGGCGGGGCCAAGGAGGAGTGGGCGGAGCCAAGAGGGCGTGGGCAGAGGCAAATAGGCGCGCTCGGGAGCCATGAAGAGTGTGGGCGGGGCCAAGGAGGGCGTGGGCGGGGCTAAGGAGGGTGTAGGCGGAGACAAATAGGCATGGGCAGGGCCAAAAGCGTGGGCGGAGCCAAGGAGGGTGTGGACAGAGACAAATAGGCATGGGCGGAGCCAAGAAGGGCATGGACAGGGACAAGGAGGATGTGGCCCGAGACAAATAAGCGTGGGCGGAGACAAATAGGCGTGGGCGGAGACAAATAGGCGTGGGCAGGGACAAATATATTTTTATAATCTCTGTATGTTACACACACACACACACACACACACACACACACACACTCACACACACACAGAAGCCTGTCATTACAGTGTGAAGAATACTTTAAAAGTGTATGGACGCTTTTGCTCATTTCAGATCTATTTCTACTGGATCTGCAGAGAGACAGGTGCCTTTGCCTGGTTCAACAACTTGTTGAATTCCTTGGAACAAGATATGGAGGAATTAGGCAAAATGGATTTCCTAAACTACCGTCTCTTCCTCACTGGCTGGGATAGCAACATTGTGAGTTTAAATCAAACACTGATTCCAATTTCAAATGTTAAGACAAAATATAGGGCATGCATTCAAAATAAGCATTTCTTATTGATTCTTACCTGGCCTCATCCTCACACTGAAAGTTTAAAGTGGCTTAAGGAAAAGGCAGCTTTCAAATGTGGGCTTTCTAATTTTATATGTCTTTGTTTCCAGGCTGGCCATGCAGCATTAAACTTTGACAAAGCCACTGACATCCTGACAGGTCTGAAGCAGAAAACCTCCTTTGGGAGACCAATGTGGGACAATGAGTTTTCTAGAATAGCTACTGCCCACCCCAAGTAAGTACCTTGTCCTCTAGTTAATTGAATGTGCAGAGTTAGACTTTAAGTATACTGAGCACACCTGGGGAAATGTCTCTGGGACAGAAAGGGCCAGCGAAATAGGTTATCAGGTAAAGGCATGTGCCGCCAAGACCTACATGGTAGAAGCAGAGAACATATTTCCTTAAATTGTTCTCTGACCGCCACACTCCAGAGTTCCCACTTGTTGAGCTCTGACAAACCTACACACACACACACACACACACACACACACACACACACACACACACACACTGGGTTTTTAGTAAACTAAGAACCATGATCTTGGGGGCTGGAGAGATGACTTAGAGGCTAAGAGCCCTGGCTGTTCTTCCAGAGGTCCTGAGTTCAATTCCTAGCACCACAGCGTGGCTCATAACCATCTACAATGAGATCTTGTTAATGCCCGGCTGGTGCTCTGGAGAGGGTCCAGGGTAGATTCTCTGGTATTGGATCGCGGATGCCCTTCTAGTTTACTTTATCTCTTGGGTGACCAGAACTGATGACTCAGGCAACTGATCAGGATTGAAAGAAGAAAAAGGAAAGAAAGGGAAAAAGAGCCCAAGGTTTCTTCTCTAGGGACTGGCTGTACTGCGGCTGAGGAGAACTTAAACTGACCACCTTTTTTCCTATGGCTGAGGCTGTAAAAGCGGCTTCTGGTTAGAAACTACACGGGGTTGTAAAAGGAGGCTCTTTGATCTGTAGATAGGCCTCTTTGCGGAGATTTCCAATAAGCTGCTGTAAACTTAGGCTTATTAGCCGTAGAAGGCTGATGCCCCTGAGTCTGCTAACTTATTTGCTAATCTACAGAGACATAAGAAGTAAGAGAGAGAGAGATAGAAAATAAAACATTCACACACATAACTTCAAAAGAAGAGGACAAGGAGAAAAGGTGGATGAAGTCAGGCGTCTTAACTTCAACTGAAGTTAAGCTGCTCAATCTTTTCTCCTCTGTTCTCCCTCATTTTCTCCTCTGTTCTCCTTCATTTCTCTCTTGTTCTCCTTCATTTTCTCCTCTGTTTTCCTTCATTTCTCTCTCGTTCTCCTTCATTTTCTCCTTTGTTCTCCTTCATTTCTCTCTCGTTCTCCTTCCTTTTCTCCTTTTCTCCTGCTCACGTTTATTGTAGCCCATATATATATATATATATATATATATATATATATATATATATATATATATATATATATACTTCTGAGAAAAGGGAATTGCCTCATAGTTAGAAGAGTACAATTAATCACAAAAGCAGGTGAATTCTAAAATACAACAGGTTACATGCTTTAAATCTAAACATTTCTTATCTATGTATCCATTATGTAAGTTCATGGTGAGTTCAAAATGATGAAGGTTGGCAGGGTCTAAGGTTAACAGGGTCTGAAACTTACAAGAGTATACAACCTATCAGTTAGGATGGACCTGACTATACATTGTCCAGCTATCTCTTAGTTCATATGAGCTCAGGACAATAATTTTGTCTGTCTTTCATTCTAAGAAACAGAGTAAATTCAGACATCTCTAGGTAACTTCATTCCACATAGGTTCACATGGAGTTTAAACAAATTTGGCTATATTTATGGTCAAATACCAGGATTCGTGGTGCCATCTGCGGCGGAGGCTTATCTGAAGCCACAAATCTGCTGGTAGGCTATCCTAGTGAGGCATCTGGAGGTTCACAAAGGTATTTATTGCAGCCATAAACTAACTTTAACTTTTAAAACTATTTGAGCCAAATCAGCAATTCCATAATCAGGGATTAATTTATCTGGATAACAAAAAGTACATCTTCAATAAGATCCTCTAGGAAGTTTGCTCAATCAGAGCTGGTCAGTACCCAGAAGCTAACAATTCACACCAATGCCAGATGTATTTATTTTTGTTTTTTTGAGACAGGGTTTCTCTGTGTAATCTTGGCTATCCTGGACTCGCTTTGTAGACCGGGCTGGCCATGAATATAGTCCTGGCTGTCCTGGACTCACTTTGTAGACCAAGCTGGCCCTAGACTCACAGTGATTCACCTGCCTCTACCTCCCTGGGTGCTGGGATTAAAGGCATGTGCCACCATGCCCTGCTCTAATGCCAGATTTCAGAGAGATGCAGTAGTGTAGTGCACAACTGACAGGGTAGTCAGAGGTTGGAAGCAGTTCTGGGGTGCATCACAATACAGACCTTGCAAATATTGGATCACCTCCAGAGATCTCTCATGCCTCCTGGACTTTCCCAAATCAATGGCTCCTGACAGCATGTCAGAGGCTGGAAGCAGTTTTGGGGTACATCGTGGTATAAGACCTTGCAAACACCAGATCACCTCCTAGACAGCCCATATGCCTAGTGAGCTCCCTGAACAGGGCGGCTCTTGGCAAGATCTGGTGCCCTCTTCTGGTGTGCAGGCAGAGCACTGTATACATAATAAATAAACAAATCTTTTTTTAAGGGCCATGACCATGTAATTGATGAAAAGCTATTCACTGTCCCCATAAATCTCTATCTAATGAGCAAGATGAAGAGAATTTGCTCTTAAAGACAGTACTGAACAAAACAGAAAACTAGAGAAGTTCACATACATTTTAGGGAGTGGGGTGCTCAATGATCTCTACATAAAGTGATATGATTTAGGGCGCTCTATTTAGTTCATTGACTAACAGAGCTTAGTCTTTTGAGACAGGGCCTCATATATACCAGGCTGGTCTCTACAACTACATATGTCTTGATATGGAGCTGATGATGATCTTGAATTCTAAATCCTCCTACTTCCATGTTCAGAGTACTGGGATTACAGATTGTGCCACTATACCGAGTTTTCTGGAGAAGTTTGAGACATGTTAGAGCATACACAGAAAGCTGATGCTCTGAAACTGACTGTTCCAATGGGAAAAGAAGAGGAGGGTTTGGTAACTGCCATTCCCTGCCCCTCCCCCAACAAGCTGGCACGGGAAGAGCAATCTATCTCCACAATCGTTCGTTACTCTTAACTTTCTGTAAATTTGGCTATTACTATTCCAGAACAGGTTGAAAAAATTGGATGTGGTTATTTAAAATAAGTATACATTCAAAGAAGAGATGCAGAGAATTAAAAGTAGAAAAATTCACTCCAGGAAACAGGTCTGTGGACACTTCAGGGAAGGTCAAAGGACAAGAGGGACACAAAAAAGTGAACAGTAAAGTCTTCCTGAAGGCATTGGTGAGAGCATGTAGTGACCAAAATTTGGGTGATCGTGGGTCTCACCTCTCATTTTGACACTGTTGAGATGTGCTGGAGTTAAAATTCCTTCTGATCTTTATGGCACATATATTACACCATAATTAGGGTCACAAAGAGGAGAGGTGGGAGAAGTTGAGATGTACAGTGTAATTAGAATGCTGCCTTTGGCAGGATACCATCTTCACAGGTGCATCAAAGTCTGGGGTGGGATAGGTCCACAGAAGACAGTTTATACAGCAGTGAACTGTATGCTGTGTGCTGGGCAATCGTCCATTTATTTTATATTTTTAATTCTTAGAGCAACCCTGGATAATAGGTGCTATTTTTATTCTCATTTTCAAAATGGGAAACTCAAACAGAGAGGCTGATAAATGTATGTAAAATGACACAGTTGGTATGTCAGAACTGGCCAGGCAGACCGGCTTTGCCTGCAGTAGGATGTCCATTCAGGAAGAATCAAATCCTTGATTATTTGGCAGAAAAGAACATGAATACCAGCCCAAGTGAAACAAAGTGAGTTTAAGTATTTAAACAGAGAATCATAAAGACCAAGGACAGCATACAGTCCCAAGACACGGACGCAGGCTTCGCAAGAGAGCTGCATCGATGTCCCTTTACAACTATACATATACTATACAAATACAGTGTGGAAGGGTATAATTTACATGGTTTAATAATTAAGCAAAGATTAAAATTTAGGGGAAGTTTAGAAACTGAATAAAAAGCACATGAGTTTCTTGACTTTCTTAAGTTTCTTAAATGTTTTTCTTTTGTAAATGATGCTGTCAGGTAAGGTATGAGGCAGATCTTATACGGCAAAACTCAAGGAGACAAACATTTTAGCTAAGTAAACAAAGCCTATTCATTGTTTTACCATTGTTTAGAAAACCTTGCATTATCTCTGTAGGTCATTTTGGCTTTATCATGTGGGTTGAGGTTTCTTCAGTTAGCATAAAAGGCAAACCAGATCTTAGGGGCTTCCTTCCGTGCTAATGTTCCCTTAATTTCCCCTATCATTCTACCCTGCCTCCACCCCAGAGCCTAACACTTAACAATGGTTTTGTATCTCTGTTGTAGATAAAATGGGGGAAGACCGAGAGCATATTTAGGACTTGGGAACAAAAAGGTTAAGAAAAAATTTACTTGGAAGAAAGCAGGATTTTAACAACTGAATTTAAGTGTTCATCAGCATGTACTAATTATATACAATGTTGTTTCATTATATTTTCACATATGTATATAATGTATTTTTATTTTTATTTATTTTTATTTTTTGGTTTTTCAAGACTGGGTTTCGCTGTTTAGCCTTAGCTGGCCTAGACTCACTTTGTAGTCCAGGCTGGCCTTGAACTCACAGCGATCCACCAGCCTCTGCCTCTCAAGTGCTAGGATTAAAGGCGTGCGCCACCACCGCCCAGCTCCTATAATGTATTTTTAATTTTTTGAAATTTAACATAATTACATCATTTCCTTTCCCTCACCCAACCCTTCCCATGTATCCCTTGCTCTCTCAAATTCATGGCCTTTTTTTGTTACACACACACACACACACACACACACACACACACACACACACACACACACACACCACCCCTATCTTCCTTTCAATATCTTAAATAAATAAGCACAACCTGCTTGGTCCACTTAATGTTATTTGTATGTGTATGATTTCAGGGCTGAAAGCTTGGATTTTGATCCTATTCACCTCCTATGACCCTCTTTTTCCTGTGCCCCTTCTGCTGATTTCTTTCATTCGTCCCTGTTCTACTTTCATGGTTTTTTTTTTTTGCCCTCTTTTGGTGACCCAGTGAGTTTAATTAGGGCTGCTTCCAGGAGCATTAGCAAGCTACCAGTAGAGGCACTGAAAAAAACGATGAAATGACTCTCCTTCCCCCCAGCAACCATGACTACCAATAGCTCCTCAGCTAGCGGTGGGACCTTGTGAACTCAGCCTTCATTCAGGACAGAATGATGATGGACCCAATCACACAATACTTGTCTGTAAGACAGCTGAGTTTTTGTTGCACATTGTTGGGAGTAGCAGGGGGCTGTTCTTCATTTTCACTACTATCATCAGCTCCGTTGCCTCTAAGTAATTACTAGTGCTCTATTCCTACAGGTCCGTGGTGGGGGTTTTCTTATGTGGCCCTCGGACTCTGGCAACAAGCCTGCGCAAATGCTGTCAGCGATACTCAAGTCTGGATCCTAGGAAAGTTCAATTCTACTTCAACAAAGAAACTTTCTGAATTGTAGGAAGAAGCACAGTGTACTTCTGCACTTCCCTTTTCTCTTCACCAACTTGTGGGTCAGCTACTAGATAATACTGTGCCTAAAAAGAACTTCACTCCCAACTTTTAAAAAAGTTTGCATTCAGCGTCATCATACTTGAGCTTTGTGAGTCCGAGAGCAAAAGAATAAATCACAATAACTGTAAAACACATGAATTGGTTGGTTGGTTTGTTTGTGTAGGGAAAATTCTTAAGTCCTTCCGGGAAACCTATCTTTAGCTGAGCTTTGCTGGTTGACTCTTGCTCAATTTAACTCAGGTGCTTTGATTGATCCCTGGACTTTGGTTAATAATCTTCCCTCCCACATGTCCCTCACAGAAGATTTCTAAGTAGAGTGAGTTTTAAAATATTTATTGAAGCCATGACAAAACAATAGTCATAAATAAGCACAATTATCCAGATTCCCACTCCCATATCATATCCATTAAGTACATTGTTACACATTATCTTATCCAGTGTGACCAATAATTTATACTTTTTGTCAAAAAAATTGGAAAGGTTTTCATCTTATTGAACAATTTTGCTTAATTTCCCTAGGCTTTTTGTCTGAAGTAGATTAATTGTATAAATTTGTATTATAATTGGAAATCAAGTATATTGTCACTTTGTATTGTTTGAAATAACTGGAAAGGCCCGGTCTACATCATGTGATAACTTTAATTTAATTAATTAATTAATTTAGTGTTTCGAGACAGGGCTTCTCAGTGTTATCTTGGCTGTCCTAGATTATTTTGTAGACCAGGCTAGCCTCAAACTCACAGTGATCCGCCTGCCTCGGCCTCCTGAGTGCTGGAATTAAAGGTGTGCGCCACTGCTATTTTTTGTTAAAGGGGCTTGTTTATGAATGTCTGGTATAAAAAGAAAATAGTTTATAAGTCTGACTATTTCTGGTCTTACTCGATGAGGAATCATTTCCTGGATGTCATTCTTTTTTCCTATAAAAATGTTTCTTTTCCCTATAAACCAGGACAATAACCACACTGCTCTGGGATGTTAGTCATGGTGAATCACAAGAAAAAGTTGGTCCAGGCTCCTCAGAGGGAGAAAAAAAAATCCCACACTTCATTGTACTCAGGTAGCTGAACTCAGATTTAGCAGATTGAATCTACAGACTTAGCACCAGATCACTTATTTGGTCAAGAGTGAACACATTTCTCTTTCCAATTATCTAGGCACCTATAGCTTGAAGGATTAGTGGGGTTATTTTTCAGTCACATGTCTGAATATAATAAAGGCAGCTCATGAACCTGGGGTAGCTAACTGCATTACACCAATAAAACACTGTTAAGTGTTTCCATAGGGATGAATTGGGATGCCACTGCTCTTGTCAATTTATTCCCCGACTGTCTGCAAACCAAACTAAGTTTAATGAGGCATTGGGAAAATGCACACTAGGATTTCCAGGATACGGTTTCTATTAGACAACTGCTTACCAAATAACTTCAGCTTCAGTATCTTGATTTGGAATTGATTGTGTAAAATCCAAGTTCCTAACTAGAAATATTTTCCTCTTGGTCTATGCATCTAAATATACTGAGGCTTTTAAGTCATGACAGCTGCCAAAACCAACATCAATGACTGCTTATGCAGGAGGCACAGAAGGTAATAAAAACAATGAACTGCATGCATAATTAACATCCTGGTTGAACTGAGGATGAGTAGAATAGGCAGGGAGTGCTTTCTGTTCTGCACTTTTCTTAATAGGTTAAAGTATGACATATCCAGCAAATTTTCACTATAAATATATAGAGTAAAATCTCCCAACTTTACTGTCTTTGCATTCTTTTGCTTGACCCGTTAAGCTATGTGCTATTATGCTTTATATGCCTAAGTAGTGATTTTAAATCACCTGCCCATAATTCTAACACAGAGGGTAGGGTTCTGGGAACATAAATAAGCTCAAAAGTAGTTCTAGTAAACTTTACCAATTATTAAGGCAACTCTTTAAATGTCATGAGCTTGACCTGGTGGAGGGAAGCCATGTTCCTCCTTAATGCCACTATGGGAGAACAAAAGGCAAGGTGACCTGCAGGTTAACAGGCTAATGATACAAATTACCTTACAAGTAGGTAGTAATTAGAAAGAAGCAGGCAACCACAATAGACAATTTGCTATCCTGTGCTCTATACTTGGTCCTCTTAAAACACTTAAATATGTAAAGGTTTTAGGGTTTTCTGTTTGAAGATCTTGGAATGAATTTAGTTACAAGACCGAAAGCTTTTCAATTTTCTGAAAGGTGGGATGAAATATAGTTTGTTCACTTGATTTTCTTTATTAAATCTGAACACGTGGAAAACTAGTGGCTTTGTAAACTTAAACAGTCAGCTACTTAGAAGAGCTTTCAACAGTCTGTCAGGTTGTTGATAAACACTCAACCCAGTGCCAAACCGATTTTTATGTTCAGACCTGCTACTGACAAAACAATACATTTTCATAATTGGCTTTTCTTAAACAAAACACACTGCTGTGGTACACTTTGCTTGTTGGCCTTCTCCTTTTACTTCTAAACACGTGCTTGTTTCTCCCAGAAAATTCAGAGACCTTAGAACATTTTCAAAGGGCAAAGTCTTATTACCTTGCTGAAAGCAAATTCAACAAAAAACAGTTACTAAAAACATTGTTTCTGAGAAATTCTCAAGTATCAGTAAGAATAAATGTTTATGCTAATGTAAGAATAGAGCTATGGCAATATAAGATTAAACAATAATGCTGCAGTAAGAGTAGAAAAGAGCTAAGCTTTTACCCTTGATGTTTAGCTTTTGAAAAGCAAAAGGTTGTGTATATCAATTTGTAGTATGTTAAACTTGTGTTCAAAGTTTATTTAATGTCACAGAAAATATACAAACTAAGACAACAAAATGAACTGCTTTCATCTGGAGAAATGGTGATGCAAGTCCTCCACCTGGCACCAATTTGAGTCATCTGGAGGGGCTAGGGCACAGATGTCACCATGTTTTTAAAATTTCAACAATGTTCTGGAATTGTATTTCCAGTTTTGTTGCCAGGTATTTTTTGAGAACCTGTAAGACAAAGGTGGGAGAAGGCTATTACAAGTAGATTCCTCTTTCCTATACTTCAGGAGAAAACCATCCCCCCCCTAAAAAGGAAAAACAAAATGGATTGAAAAAAGGGAGGATGTGCTGAAGATAAAATAGCCTTGTGTCCTGTTTCTCAACCTTAGCATTACGTGGACATATTCAGCCAAAGTGCTCTCTCATAAGGAGGGAGGGAGAAATCCTGGGTATCATTATGGGATGCTGAGGAGCATCTCTGATCTCTACCCACTGAATGACAGTGGCATACCACTTTCTAAAGTTGTGACAACATAAAATGTCTATAGAAATTGACAAATATACCACAGCTAGATAAACCTCTCTTACTTCAAAACTACCTTTCGTTCTCCTTCTTGTACATATATATGTATACATGAGGACAAAGTTCTAAGTAAGCTCAGGTGATAATAATCCTTAGGATGGCCATCCACCTGGTTTTTCAACTGGTTGTCTCATTGGTACCTAAGGCTCACTGATTAGGTTAGGCTGGCTCCAGCCAGCCCCAAGGATCTTCCTGACCCTACCTCCCCATCTAAGATTACCAGAGCGTGCCAATGCATTCACCTTTTCATGTGGGTTCTGGGCTTGAACTTGGGTGCTCATGCTTGTGTAGTAAGCACTTTAGGAACTGAGCTATCTCTCTAGTCCAAGAACTACTTATCTGTAATAGTGATAAATAAGCCTGTGTGGGATGGCAGAAAGAAACTAAAATTAAGTTTACGATGAAAAGTCAATGCTTTGGCCACAATATGCATAAACACCAGTAGAGAGTTTGCTCACATAAACTCACAGGTGTACTTTCACATCCACTGCTATAAATGACTGAGTTGTAAAAGCTGAATACAGCTTGTAGTCTAGTTCACAGTAATATACCAAAGACAACTGCCTGGCTTTCTACTACAAAACAATGAGTGTAAGATGTTATCACTGAGGGAAGCTGTGCGAAAGGTACCTGGGGCCCTATGTAGGATTCTCCCAACTTCCTTTTATAAGATGTTGGGTTTTTTTGGGCTTTTTTTGTTTTGTTTTTATGTACACAGTGTTCTGTCTGAATGTATATCCGCAGGCCAGAAGAGGGCACCAGATTTCATTATAGATGGTTGTGAGCCACCATGTGGTTGCTGGGAATTGAACTCAGGACCTTTGGAAGAGCAGCCAGTGCTCTTAACCTCTGAGCCACCTCTCCAGCCCCTCTCCCAACTTCCTATGACACTATGATCACTTCAAAAGGTTAAAATAAAAACCTGTAAAATCTTACCCTGAGATCAGTAAGCAAGACAAATAAGATGCATTTTTTTGTTTAGTTTATTTGAGACAGGGTTTCTCTGTGTAGCTTTGGCTGTCCTGAACTAGCTCTGTAAAACCAAGCTGACCTCAAACTCACAGACATCTGCCTGCTTCTGCCTCTTGAATGGTAGGATTAAAGGCATGTGCCACCTTGCCTGGCTCAATAAGATATAATTAAGATTACACAATGAAATAACTTTAAGGAATACTTCTATTTTTACACTCCAAAACCAGTACTTTCCTCACACTGTAGAGAATGTCTTCTATGACATAATTTTTAAAAAGTAAATTCCAATGACTATTATAGTTCATAGTTTTAATTTAGAAAATAGAATGTTCGGAATATATGGGAAAAAGGTAAAGTAGGAGATATTAAGTGCCTACTTAGCCAACCATCTATGATCACTTTCAATTAGAGTCCAGTTATGTAATGTCTCAGTAATATAAGATGTATATTTGTGGTTTGGAAGCTTGAAAGGCACTACAAATATGGACTACAGTATAGTTAGTAAGACTGCTAATTATCATAAGAGTTCACTGTTATATGGTAACATGTACAAGGGAATTATTAGACATGAGATAAAAAGTAAAAGTTCCAAAGAAGACATTCCAACAGGTATTGAACAGTATGAATTCTAAATTGCCTTCAGAGAACAGAACTGTTTATGAAATAGAAAGATGTTAGGAAATACTTTTGAAAAAAAAAAACAATATTTATACATCTAGTTTGATTATATGATTATGAGGCAGGTATACTTGGATCTTTCTTACCTGACTGATGAACAATAAAAATAATGGTAGTGTATAGTCACCTTTGAAATGTAAAGAAACTGATGATGACAGGGACATATACTACTTTAAATGGCTTGTAACAGAGAACCATCAAAATGCTCATTATAAAGGCTGGGCTATAGCTCAGCTGGTATAGCGCATGCCTCGAATGAATGAATCCCAGGTTTGATCTCCAGGACCTCAAAAACAGAGTGTGGAACTGCATGTCTGTCACCTTAGCATTTGGAAAGTTGAAGTAGGAAGACCAGAAGTTCATGGCCATCTCAGCTACATAGTGAGTTCAAGGCTAGCCTGGGCTATAAGAGACCCAGGCATGCATGCTCGCACTCTCTCCAAACACACCAGAAGCCTAAAGAGTAACATTTTATTGAAATGCTTCTAATTTCCTCCATTTGAAGGAATGGTCTGGAATAAAACAACTGGTTATGGAATGATACATGCCAAACGTTTTGTTAAGTTCTGTTGGGGGCATGAGATTTAGGAAGCAGGGCCTTTCACCTTTACCAACCTATCTTCCTTCCTTCTTTCCTTTTATTTTCATTTATTTATTACATATGGGTGCACATGTGAAGCTGTGTGTGTAGAGGTCAGAGGACAGACTGAAGAGACTTGGGTTTGCTTTTCTTAAAAAAAAAAAAAGGTTTATGTATATAGTATTCTGCCTGCATGTATGCCTGCACGCCAGAAGAGGGCACCAGATCTCAGTATAGATCTGTGTTCTCCAGCCCTAGTGTGCTTTTCCATCGTGTGAGTCCTGTGGTTCAAACTCAGTTCATTAGAACTGGCAACAGAATTGGTAACTTTATTGGCTTAGCCATCTTGTTGGCCCTACCTTTCACTTTCTACATTCCTGTGTCTTATTAATATTGGGAAACTGACATTAAATTTATCATTAGAAAAGGCTGAAAATGATTGTACGTAATTCAACAACTGAACAAATGTTCTACAAACTTACTCTATCCCTCAGAGGTACTTACTACTGAAGGATGAAGAGAGCCTAGTGAAGACTTAGGATCTTAGAGAACACTATGTTGTTAAAGGTCAAAGTTATGTACTTCAAATACAGAAGGACCTAGTCCTGCCCAGGTGCCACTCAATCATCTCACCTTTCAAGGTGCCCCAGTGGATTTCTGTATCTGTTCCTTTAAGATAAGGATGCTCTGTCTTTGCTCAGGAGGCAGCATGGCAATCTGGTCTGCAGTGAGCTGAAGGACCTGCATAATCAAAGCAGCCTGTGCAGGGGAAAGGAGAGTTGTGAATTTCAAGGACGAGTCAGAAAACCTAATAAAACCAAAACACCATCAGCTTCTGTCCAAAAGGCTATTGTTGTGGTATATGAAACAAAATGGGAAAAGGGAGGGTATGTCACAGTCACACACACTCACAAAGCAAACTGTAGGGAAGAAAGAAAGAGAACATCTGGGAAGAAAAGGCACAATGAAGAGTCTAAGATTAAATGGTGCAAACAGACACCTCAGGAACTCAACGTTCCTGTACACTAAGATAGTATCTGTAAGCCCTGGTGAGTCTGAAGTTTTTAGTAATATTTTGAGTTTCTCCTTTTCATACATTCAATCCTTTCTACCAGACACAAGCTCCCAACAATAGCCAAGTTTAGCAACAGAAAGATACACTTGTGGTGAATCTGCTATTGCTTTTGTAGGGATTTGGCAGAAGCAGGAAAGGGGGATAGAAAGGAGCTTGGATTCTTAGGTCTGTTTCATTTGCACAGAAAAAAAAAATATACCTGCCATTTGTAGATAAGTTTGAAATGTAAAATAAGTTATCAGTTATATTCATTTAAAAACTTTAGGATCAAGTCCCCCAAATGCTCAGCCAAAATCATTAGAGTTCTATGTTAGAGTAAACATCACTTTGAAAGGCACTTTGAAGACCCAGGATCTTCATGGTAACTGTGAAAAGATCAAAAAGACTAGATTTGTGCACGGGGATGTAGTCAGTGATACTTACCTTCTCATGATCCTGGGGTGTGACCTGGCTCTGTCCAGGACTAAAGCCACCAGGCTGGCTTCCACCTTGTATGTTTGCTCCTTGTATGCCTGCTCCCTGCATGACTGGGACCTATGCGCACAAAGAAGAGAGCAAACAGAGTTCCTGATGTCCATGGAATCTCAATACAGTTAACAATCTTGACATGGATAAGAGTAAAAATAGAATTAATGATCTAAAGATCAGCTTATACTGTTAGCAAAAGCAGAAGGGAGTGTTTAGCCAAAGATCCCTTAGTACACACATACTTGCTTATAACAGGTCCAGCATCATTAACAAAAAATACCCAGTGCAGAAAAAAGGTACCAAATTAACAAAACTTAGCCAAATGAGCCAAGGAAAACTGCGAGCACTGGAGATATTAATGCTCAGAGGAAACACAAGTCAAGCCGACAGACTTTAAACAACTGTATACTGCTCTGCTGGGAAGCTACATTCACAAGACTACTGCCTACCTCTAGTTCAATCATATAATGGTAGTTATTCTTAAAAGGCTCTATCCAGTAAAACAGAGATGGTCAGTGTCAGGAAAGGCAGAAAGTAGATAGGAAGGTTCTGGGGAAAAGACACTATTAAGCCAACATTTGTTTTTTAGAGATTCCTTAAAACACCAAACCCAACCCCAGAATTCCGGATACCCCTTTGAATGCTCAGAACATGCAACAGTTGTGTAAGCTTTTTGAGTTTTTAAAAAATTTTATGTGTAATGAGGTTTTTTTTCTTCCATGTATGTCTGTGTACCACATGCATGCCTTAGGCCAGAAGAATGTGCTGGATCCTCTGAAACTGAAGTTACAGATGGTTATGATCCACCATTTGGGTGTTGAAAACCAAACCCAGGTCTTGTACAACAACAGGTGCTCTTAACTGGGAAACCATCTCTTTAGCCCTTGTTTTTTAAAGAGGTTTTTATAGAGACCATAAAGCAATTTATTCATGCTTAATATAGACCAAATATTACTCAATATAATATAATAAAATACAACTATAGCATATTTATTGGTATTTAGGACAGTTAGTGGGCATGTCTGGGACAGGAGTCTACAGGGGTGACCCTAGATGACACTCCTAGCATCTGGGGATATGGAGCCTGAAGTTACCACCTTGTATAGCCAGGCGGGACTTCCATTGTAGAGATAGGAATACCAGTGGAGAGAGGGGGACACCGTCCCACCCATAAAAACTTCAACCCAAACTTTGTCTTGCCTACAAGAAGTGTAGGAATAAAGATGGAGGAGAGTTTGAGGGATTGGTAAACCAATGACTGTTCCAACTTGAGAACCCCCCATGGTAGAGAGCCAACCCCTGACACTATTAATGAGACTCTATTATGCTTGCAGACAGAAGCCTAGCATAACTATCTTCTGAGAGGCTTCATCCAACAGCTGATGGAAACAGATGCAGAGACCCACAGCCAAACAATAGGCTGAGCTCAGGGAGTTTTGTGGAAGAGTAATAGTAAGGACTGAGAGAGCCAGAGGGGTCAAGGACTCCACAAGAAGACCTACAGAGTCAAATAACCTGGGCCCATGGGGGGCTCATAGAGACTGAACCACCAAGTAAAGAGCATGCATGGGCAGGACCTATGCCCTCTACATATAATGTGACAGATGTACAGCATGGTCATTATGTGGGGACCCTAACAATGGGAATAGGGGCTGTCTCTGGATTCCTTTCCCCTAGCTGGGCTGCCTTGTTTGGCCTTAGTAGGAGAGGATACAATTAGTCCTGCTGCGACCTGAGGTGCCAGGGTGGGTTGGTAGTGTTTGGCTGCCTCCCCTTCTCTTAGAAGGAGAGGGGGGCTGGGGAGCCATGCAAGTAGGATGGGGAGGAGAGGAGGGGGGCTGGGATCAAGCTGTAAAGTAATTAAATAAATGGAAAAAATAAAATATTCCTATCGTTTTTTAAAAAAGGAGGTTAGTGAGTCCAACCCTTTGGAACTCAAGGAAAATGTCTCTATGCACCTATTATAACTGTTAGATGGGTGCTATGCTTGCATGATGCTCACACTCAGGTTCTTAATATTTTTTGTAAACAAATTTTTAAGAAACGTGCTACTCACGTCCTCATATTACAAGCAGAAAAGTATAGAAGAAATACAGAGAAACATGCTAGAAATAGATGATGTGGTAACAATATGAAGAACCAGGTAACAATCCATCAGCAAAGAGGACAGATACCCCAAAGGAGAGAACTATGAATTATATCATAACATAAATAATGAATATTTCCACGTTGACTTTGAATAATCAAAAATGATTGTTTTGTGGTTCTTGCTGTATGTAGTTTATTGTATTTATGTGTAATAAGATAAATGTGTATGTAAAAAAAGAAAACTAATAAAAAAGGAAAAATGATTTAAATATTTTTCTTGCATTTAATGCAAGAAAACAGGAAGCATAATACATCCATTTTTCACTAAAATAGTTTAAACAACTACTTTCAGAATAGTTCTTTCACCTGATGTGATGGTTTGAATAAGAATGCCTCCACCCCCCCCATAAGATCAGATAATTAGTGCTTAGTCATCAGGGAGTGGCACTATTTGAAAGGGTTAAGCCTTATTGGAGGAAGTGTCACTGGGGTGGGCTTTGAGGTTTCAAAAGTCCATGCTAAGCCCAGTATCTTCCTCTCCAGACTGTGGATCAGGATGTAGCTCTCATTTATTTCTACAGCATACCTGCTACGATGGTGATAATGGACTAAATCCCTGAAACTGAAGTCCTTTATTAAATGTTTTCTCTTATAAGAGTTGCTGTGGTCATGGTATATCTTCATAGCAACAGAATAGTGACTAAGACAGAAATTGGTACCAGGAACTGGGATGTTGCTATGACAGGTCTGACTATGCTCTTTGTTAGAAGAATATGAAAGACTTAAAGCAGTTGGATACATTAAGCAGGGTTTAACGGGCCATCCTAGTACAAACATGGAAGACAGTGGTGCTGAGGGTGATTTGAACTGTGGGTGTCTGGCTCAAGGGGTTTGAGAGAAGAATGCTAGTATTTGGCCCAGATACCATTATTGTGGTATTTTGGCAAAGACTGTAGCTGGTTTTGGAGTGTTAAAAAATCTGCTTCAGGCTAAATTCAACAGTTTAGGATTACTGGTTTTGGCAGAGGAGATTTTGAGACTGCCAAATATTGGCTGGGTCACATGGTTATTAGTGGCTACTCTTATGCAGATCTATAATGAAAAGGAGCATGCTGAGCAAAGAAAAATTTAAAAATATACAGTTTAAGGAGCATCAGAAGTAAAATGGAGCTAAGTCCAGTGCTCAAGGAGATAAAATGTTTAAAGAAAAGCTTGATGCTAAATGAAATGAAGGGAGTGGTGACTTCAAAGCAAGCTTCAACTTGGGAAAAGGAATTAGACAAGCAGTAAAGGAAACCATAAAGAGAAAGCTAATGAAAACGTAAATGAACAAGGGGGCCTAATTCCAGCCCCAGAAGAGGCTGAACTTGGCAGCTTCCGCCACGAGTGGCTCTGGCTTCAGAGTCAATGATATAAAACAGGGGTTGTGGAATATCCCTCCAAGGCTAAGAAAAACTGCTGAGGACAGGCATGTGCCAGAGGTATCCCTGTATGGAGGCACAGAGGCTATTGTGTGAAACTGTGAAGGTGAAGACTGGATTTCACTGGAAACCCCAATATGTTGGAGATGCCAGAGTCCTAGGATATCTGACAAGAAGATCTGCTAAGAGGGAGTGGGTCCAGCCCAAAAGTGTGCTGTAGTCAACAAAGCTGAAAGGAGTTGAAGGTCAGCAGAGTTCTTTGACATCGGACATGAAGATGTAGAATTTGGAGTTTACCCAGCTGATTTCTGGCCTTGTTTTGGACCAGTATTTTTCCACCATGTTCCTTTTAAGAATGGTAATGTATTATTGTGCCATTTTACAAGCATGTGATCTGATTTTTTATTTCGATTTTACAGGTGGTTACAGTTACAAGGTTGCCATGAGTCTCACAAGAGACTTTGAACTTTGGACTTCTAAACAGTGTCAAGACTGTGGTATACTATGGGGACATTTGAAATTGACCTGAATGCTTTTTTCCCCATTATGATATGGCTATAAACCTATGGGGGGCAGGGAATGGAATGTGGTGACTTGAATAAGAATGGCCCCCATAGGCTCAAATATGTGAATGCTTAGTCCCCAGGGAGTGGCACTATTTAAAAGGACTAGAAGTCTTGTTGGAGGAAAAGTGTCACTGGGGATGGGCTTTGAGGTTTCAAAAGCCCGTGCCAAGATAGTTTCTCCCTCTCTGCCTATGGGTCAGGATGTAGCTCTTAATTACTTCTCTAGCATCATGTCTGCCATGCTTGCTGCCATGATGGCAATGGACTAAACTTCTAAAACTGTAACCAAGGCCCCAATTAAATGATTTCTCTTATGAAGAGCTGCCATGGTCATGGTGTCTCTTCACAGCAATAGAACAGTAACTAATACACCTGGAGTACTCACATGAGCAGCTCTCTTCCAAGCCACTGGATACACGAGGCAGTGGTACATCTTTATATAGAATGCTAAAATATCACCATTGTTCCGTCTATATTGTGTCAATTGATTGATCAATTATGGATCTGAATCACTTCTGGGTAGTCACTTGGGAATTTACTAATACTGACTAATATCAGCCTAAGGCACTATCCAACACTGGCCAGTAGAAGTTTCTGGGAGTACCTGTTCTAGCAGGTTAAGTATTAGCAAGATTGGCCACACATCTTGGTTGGTCTAAGACAGATCCAGTTTATGCTTTTGTCTCAGAGTAAATAATTAACAGCATGTTCATTCTCATATGCATTCTTCTTTGTATGACAAACTATATTTACCACCCTAGTAACAACAAGCTTTTTAGCTACAAGCTTTTAACTGCATGGATTAGCGTTAAAATTAAAGTCTGATTTAAAGTAATAAATGAAGGTCATATTAAGTTAAAAAATTCCAACAATCATAAAAAGGATAAAAGTGGAAGCTACACTAAAAATATCAGATAAACCAGATGTGTTGGAGCATACCTTTAACCTCAGCACTCCAGAGATAGAGACAGAGACAGAGACAGGAAGATCTCAGTGAGTTCAAGGCCATGTCAGTACATATCGAATTCCAGGTCAGCAGAGCAACGTAAAGAGACCCTGTCTCAAAAAATAATCTAATAAAGGCAATTATCTATCCCAAATGAGAGGTATAAGAAAAGAAGGTGAAGTTCATACAGCTTTTATAGATGGATGCATTATTTATGTATTTATTTGTATGTAAATGTATTAGTTGTTAGAAACAGAAAAAGTATCAACATTAAGTTCTTATTTTATTTACCTTGGGTCTAATTGGCTTTATAGACTTTTAATAAAAACTGTATTAGGCTGGGATTATAGCTCAGTGGTAAATTATTTAGCATTTGTGAGGCTCTAGGTCTTTTTTTTGACATTTTTTATTAATTTATTCATATTATATCTCGATTGTTAGCCCTTCCCCTGTTTCCTTCCATTCCTCCCTCCCTCCCACTTCCCCCCTTCTCCCCTCCCCTATGTCTGTGACTGAGGGAGACCTCCTCCTCCTATATATGCTCTTAGAATATCGAGTCTCTTCTTGGTAACTTGCTATCCTTCCTCTGAGTGCCACCAGGCCTCCCCATCCAGGGGACATGGTCAGAAAAGGGGCACCAGAGTTCATGTGAGAGTCATATCTCACTCTCTACTCAACGGTGGAGAATATCCTGCTCATCGGTTAGGTCTTGGTAGGGGTTCGAAGTTTATTGCCTATATTCTCCTTGGCTGGTGCCTTAGTTTGAGGAGGCCCCAGGACCCAGATCTGCCTGTCATAAAGTTCTTCTTGTAGGTTTCCAAGACCCTGTGGATCCTACTATGTCCCCATTCTTCCATGCTACTCTCGCCTAAAGTCTCAATAGGATGTCCTCTCCTCTGACCCACTTTCTTGGTAAGTAAAGTTTTTCATGGTAAGTATTCTTTGGACTAGTGTTTTGATATAAGTGAGTATATACCATTTGTCCTTTTTTGTTTCTGGGTGAACTCACTCATTATGATAATTTCTAGATCAATCCATTTGTCCACAAATTTCGGGAATTCCTTGTTTTTAATAGCTGAGTAGTATTCCATAGTATAAATGTACTTAGTCTATTCTTCTACAAAACCAAACAGCCCAATTGCGAAATGGGGCTTGGGATTTAACAGAGAATTCTCAACAGAGGAATATCAAATGGCCGAGAAACACTTAAAGAAATGCTCAACCTCCTTAGTCATCAGGGAAATGCAAATCAAAATGACACTGAGATTCCATCTTACACCCATCAGAATGGCTAAGATCAAAAACTCAAGCGACACCACATGTTGGCGAGGATGTGGAGAGAGAGGAACAGTCCTTCATTGCTGGTGGGAATGCAAACTAGTACAGCCACTTTGGAAAGCTATCTGGTGCTATCTCAGAAAAATGGGAATAGGGCTTCCTCAAGACCCAGCTATCCCACTCTTTGGAATATACCCAGAAAATGCCCTACCACACAACAGGGACATATGCTCAACCATGTTCACAGCTGCTCTATACATAATAGCCAGAACATGGAAACAGCCTAAGAGGCTCTAGGTCTTAGTCTTAGCATCACAAAAACCAAAGCAAAACAACCCTAGCATTAGAAAGTAAAGAATTCAAACACTAGCAGAGAAAACAAGAGCAAGATACCAGCCATCATTTCCAATGTCTTTTTCGATGGAATGGTGTATAGACTTATTTAAGCACAGTGTGCAGTTAATTGGTGTCTGTCTCCTCAGCTAGTATGTCAAGACTTTGCTACTCTACCTGTAGGGCTATGCTTGGTATTTAGTAGATGTTCAACACGTAAGTATTGAAAGGATGTATTAAAAGCTGTATTATTTTGAGGCTACTGACCATAGAGGGTACAACAAAAATCAAAGCCTACAAACATTCTTTTTAAAGCAAAACTTGAAATACAACAGAAAATACATTTTTATATTCTCTCTATATACCAAGAAAAATCACATTTTTTCTCAAATTAAAGAGAATCAGGCAAACATCCACACTCACAGACACATGCAAATAAAACAAAGACAGAGTAGCATTAATAGAAAAGCAAGCTGTATTTTTTTCTCTGACAATTTTTTAGTAAAGTGAATTGGCCAAGTCACCTGACTTTCTGGCCTTCAGCTTCCAAACCTATAAAATAAGAGAACTGGATGCCGAACAAGGTGCATTCTACCTTTGATACTTTTCTCTCCCCATCCCCAATACACTGGAAGAAAGAGAAACACATGAAAATCTCGGAAGAGAGAAATGGAGAAATGAAGGCATCAACATATAGAAACTTTGGAAGATACAGGTATTCCATCTTCCCACAACCAACTGGAGATGATACATGAGGAGGTGACGACTACAAAGTATCGCAGACACACAGCTGGAGTGAACTGAGTGAAGGAGAGAGAGAAGAGACAGACTGTAGCTCCAGAAGTGTATGCCTTTTCTATACTACTGTTCATTTTGATGCTGTGATGACAATAAATCCACATAGGTTTCTGTCACCCTGAGATGATCTAAGTGATGTTGATTTGTATATCCGGTACAGATGAGAAAAGTGACATATTTTAAAGCAGAATGTACCAATATTAAAATTTCAGTCACATCAGCATGTAAATATCCAACAAAGAGAGAACCAATACAAACATCAGTAAATAAATGGTAACAAGACCCAGATCACACAGCTAATAAATGTTAAGACCTGGATTTCAGCCATTCAATCTGAATCCAGAACCTGCACTGCCAAGAACCATAGTGCACAGTCATTGTACATATAATAACTATCCATTAATTCTTCTCTAATTTTGAATGCCCTGGCCAAATAAGAAATTCTAGAATGTAAAATTGACATTCTATAGCTTTCATCTATCTGATGTTGTTTTTTTGTTACCTAATGATGATCTAAATCTGTACAATTTCACGAGTTTTTCTGAATGAAATAATCACTAAAATTGTGAACCAAGTTTCTTGTTTTGGGTTAGGTAATTAGAGGCTAGAACACTCTTCCCCTAAGGAATATGAAAAAGTCAAGAGAACCTAGTCTTTCCTTTCTAATAAGCAGATTCAAGTCAGAAGACAATAAAAATCAGGCTCAGTAACCAGTACCCGAATACATTAAGATTTTATGTACATGCTACAAGCATTACCTGTCTGGATCCTTGGGGAACAACAGCCCCCATGTTCATTGGATTCGGACCTTGGATTCCACTAGGTATAGGTCCTCTAGGTCCAGGTACTGGGCCTCTAGTATCCATGCCTCTGGCCTCCATGGCACGGGCCTCCATGGCACGGGCTTCCATGGCACGGGCCTCCATGGCACGGGCCTCCATGGCACGGGCTTCCATGGCACGGGCTTCTAGTCCTCTGGCATCTAGTCCTCTTGCCTCCATGGCTCTGGCCTCCATCCCTCGTGCATCTAATCCCCGGGGATCTCTTCCACCTAGAAAGACATAAGAAAACTAGTGTGTAGCTACTAACTTCTAGTCACATTTCCTCTCACCTATGAGACTGTTTCCTTTCTAGTTTTTGAGATTTGTAGGTAAATAGGAAAGATTCTTGCCAAGACTTTTGTCCCATATTAGAGCTGAAGACCCACAACTACCATTTGGCCTTCTGATGCAATTTCCTCTTACCTCTGGCATCCAAGGGTGGACCCCGTTGATCTAGCATGGGTCCTCTGGGCTCT
Source organism: Acomys russatus (assembly GCF_903995435.1). Lineage (NCBI taxonomy): Eukaryota > Metazoa > Chordata > Mammalia > Rodentia > Muridae > Acomys > Acomys russatus. The sequence continues at coordinate 76,592,359 of NC_067169.1, read as the reverse complement.
GCCATTAAAGGCCTGGGCTCAGCTAATGGACCTCCTCTCATGTCATGTGGGGGTGGTCCACGGCCTTCATGGCCAGGAACATGATGCATGGGTGGGCCCTGATGAGGTGGTGGTGGTGGTCCCAGGTAGGGTCTATAGATGAGAAAAGTAACATATTTTAAAGAAGAATGTACCAATGTTAAAATATCAGCCAGATCAGCATGTGATCATGCTGCAAAGAGAAGACTGATCCAAACATCAGTAAACAAATGGTAACAAGAAAACAACATCAGATAGATCAAAGGAAAGTTATAGAATGTTGATTTTTTTTTTTTTTTTTTTTGCATTCTAGAATTTATACGGCCAGGACATTCAAAGTTAGGAGAGAATTAATGGACAGTTAATATCTGTACAATGACAATGCAGTACAGTGCTTGGCAGTGCAGGTTCTGGATTCAGACTGAATGGCTGAAATCCAGGTCTTACCATTTAATAGCGGTGTGATCTGGGTCACTAACTTAACCTCTATATGCCTTACTTTCTTTATCTGATAACAGGACTAATAATTCTCATCTCTAACTTTGTGGGGCTGTGGATTGAACCTATGGCCTTGGGCTTAATAGGCAAGTGCTCTACCACTGATGTTACACCCCTACCCTAAGGCAGATTTAATGAAATGATCTGAGTTAGAGAAGAGCCAGAGGTATGATCACTGCCAACATCAACAATTATTATTATAGTACCATTATCTCAAGTTTTCTTTGTTCAGGTATATATTACTAGAATTTTCAATCTCTGAAAATACAGTAGTCATGGTTGGCTCAAAGTTATCTTCTTAACTATACAATTATGCTTTAGGAAAAGTACTTAGTCTTGGAGACTGGCTACAAATACTTCTTTATCTTCGAAGTAGGCTAACAGGTCCAACTGTTCCAGAAAGAGTTTCCATTCAATGTAAGGAAAACTCTGAACTTCTCAAGCTGTTTCCTTCTGTATAAGTACTTACCTAGGCTCTACCTCTCCAGTTACAGACATTAAAGTCCCTCCCCGTGGGTCATTGGGAGCATCTCCTAACAGACCACGAGGAGTTGGCACGTTGGCAGGCAAGGCTCCCCGCTGCATAGCTGCTCTGGGGTCTTGCATTGGCACTAACGGGAAAACAGACAGGGAGTTACTGCTGTGAAAGACACATAAGAAAACAGGAAATGACTCTATACCACTGACAATATAATTCAAACACCTTAGAGTGGGTGAAAGCTCACCACAGCAGAATCCTCTTGCAGCTCAAGAACAGAAGCAGGGGTGTAAGGCAGAGTCTGTGCCATGTCAAAGGTATGGATGGAATTATATATATAAAGACCAACCTGACAAGGACTAGCACTATGACCTGAAGAAACTTATGCTCCTGGTCTTCCTTCTAATCAACCTTAGTTTAAGGACTAGAATCACAAAAGCGAGGTAGGGCCTTGACAATATCAACACTGTCGTGGCTCTACAAGAACCTGCTGTCTCCTTACAGACTGCTATTCCATCTACGCCTCCTGACACCAGGAGGGAGGGAATAGAGCCTTGGACAAATGCCCATACCATCCATGTTCTCTGCCCTGTGTGAAGAGGTCAATCTTAGACTTATGGCCTCAAGAGGAAAAAAAAGCTACAAAAATAACAAAAACTAAAAACTAAAAAAAAAGAAAAAAGAAAAAAGAAAAAAGAAAAGAAAAAAGAAAATCCCAATACTACCCTTTGGGGTTTCTGAACATGAGGATGACTGCCAAGCAGTTCTTTTCCTCTCAATGCCCCACCCTGAACACAAGTAAAAAGTAACCCACAGATACAATGGGTACCTTGTACTCGCTCAATTGATGCAGGCCCGGCAGGTCCCACGGGCGAGTGCTGTAGGTTTCCTAGGTAAGCAGTAAGTTCAAAAGGAGAAACAGCAGACACTTAAAATAGCTTGAGCACACATGGAAACATACACATATAGAGACTGGAGATGTACATGTCAGTAAGAAGCCAAGAGTTTGTTAGTTTGCATGAAACTACAAAACTCCCTTATGTCTTATCCAAACAGTTCTACTTCGACCTACAGGTTTCTTAAAGGAAACCTATGGGCTGGCTTATATAGACCAGCAATTTTGGACTCTTCTTTCTGTTGTTATATATTTTCATTTACATCCTCCTGTATCATTATTTAAATAAAATAAAGAAGGTAGAGGAAAAATATATTTTCCAAAGCAAAACATGAAAGGAATTGCAATGAATGTGATGTGAGATTTATTACAAAGAGCCATAACAGAAGTGGGGCAATACTAATTTTGTCTTATTTTAAAGTCCAAAATTTTCTGTTAAAAAATATCACATGGGAAAATGAAGCTGATGATTTAGATGAGGAAAGAGAGTATCACTCTTCAAGGAATAGCCCATTACAGCAAGTCTATGATTATAAAAAAAATAACAAAGTTTAATGAGTTGACGAGATAACTAATATTATAGGAGGTGGGATAGCAAGTACTGTCTCAAGCATCTCCTGTCACCATTACAAACACATAAACCAAACAAGAATTCCAGGCAAAGTAAGACAAAGCTGGTCACAAATGAAAACGTTCTTGTTTCCTTTGCTGGATACGGAAGGAAATTATTTTTTAAACTCATCTCATTTTGTTTTTTTGTCAATAGATCCTTGAAATTCTTTCAAAACTCAAGTCAATTCCTTTTGTTAATTCTTACAGAAAGATGGGACTAAAGTGTAGTAGGAAGAAAGATGTTTGTGTTAAACAGCTGAGGCTACACTGGTAAGACTGATGGCCTGGGAAGAGGGACAATTAATGGAAGTCTACGCCATTCTTTAGCAAAGATACTGTGGAGGATGAGTACAGCATGTTCTGACAGCAGTTATGGGATGGGGAGTGCACAGCAGCACAGAAGCATGGGCTGCTTTTGAGAGAAGAGACGATATGTGGCTAGACGTTTTGTCATGCTGCCACTCTTCTGATAAGAATGCACAAACCTTATGTACAAACCATGGGCCTGTTTCTTAATATTCTGCTTTTGAAATGGGTTTCTCACACTTAAAGAAATGCTCAACCTCCCTTAGTCATCAGGGAAATGCAAATCAAAACAACTCTGAGATTCCATCTTACACCCCTCAGAATGGCTAAAATCAAAAATTCAAGCAACACCACATGCCAGCGAGGATGTGGAGAGAGAGGAACACTCCTTCATTGCTGGTTGGAATGCAAACTAGTACAACCACTTTGGAAATCTATCTGGCTGGTGCTATCTCAGAAAACTGGGAATAGGGCTTCCTCAAGACCCATCTATTCCACTCCTTGGAATATACCCAGAAGATGCTCCACCACACAAAAAGGACATTTGCTCAACCATGTTCATAGCAGCCTTATTCATAATAGCCAGAACCTGGAAACAGCCTAAGTGCCCCTCAGTAGAAGAATGGATAAAGAAACTGTGGTACATTTACACTATGGAATACTACTTAGCTATTAAAAACAAGGAATTCCTGAAATTTGTGGAGAATGGATTGAACTAGAAATGATCATAATGAGTAAGTTAACCCAGAAGCAGAAAGACTCAAATGGTATATACTCACTTATATCTGGACACTAGCCCAAGGGGCATGTCCCATGGAAGTCTTCACTTACCAGGAAAGTCGGACAGAGGGGAGGACATCCTATTGGGACTCTAGGTGAGAGAATCAAGGGAGATTGGGGAAATAGAAGGACCCAAGGGTCCTAGAATCCTATAGGTAGATCATTATGATGGGCAGATCTGGGCCCAGGGGTCCTGTTCAAACTATGGCACCAGCCAAGGACAATACATGCAGTAAACTTCGAACCCCTACCCAGATCTAGCCAATGAACAGGACATTCTCCACAGTTGAGTGGAGAGTGGGGACCTACTTTCACACGAACTCTGGTGCCCCATATTTGACCATGTCCCCTGGATGGGGAGGCCTGGTGGCACTCAGAGGAAGGATAGCAGGCTACCAAGAAGAGACTTGATACCTTATGAGCATATACAGGGGGAGGAGGTCTTCCTCAGTCACAGTCATAGGGGAGAGGAGTAAGAGGAAAATGGGAGGGAGGGAGGAATGGGAGGAGACAAGGGATGGAATAACAATTGAGATGTAATACGAACAAATTAACAAAATATATTTAAAAAAAGAAATGGGTTTCTCTTATAGAGAATCATCTAAGAAAAATATTAAGTCCCTTTGGTCTGTCTGAAGCAATCTAGTCTCAACACAGGAACTTAATGAAAATTAAGAAGAGTATTTTGAAAAGTAATTCCGAAATTAACAGTGGCAGTATAGAATGATGGGAAGAAGGCAGATTTTGGATTTAGACTTCAATCTAAGTCATAAGATTCAGGCCCCAACACTCAGATATGAATATGTACTTACCTCATCCCATTAAGAAACTTAAAACTCCTGTGCTCCCATCTCTTTACCTGTAAAACTGAATGAAGCACTGCCCACTAACTCAGAGAGCAGTCTACAAAAACAGAAGTAATTGAGCATATACAATATAGACTCATCTCTCCTGTTTTCCATTTTCTCTCATTCTTTAAGTGAACTATTTTTCTTTAAACTCTAACAACACGAGGAAAGAATGCAAATATTCTCGAAGAGTTGCTGTGTTTTCACCACAGCACAGGAGATACTTTCCAACTATGATTTATAGACTTCTGCTTCCCTCCCAGTTTGCTATAGGATTTACATCTTGTCATCTACAGACCCAGTCATAAACTAAATGCTAACTATTAAAATTTCTTATAAAGTCAATCGCTACTCATAGACTGAGTGAGACCATACCAGTGGAGTTGTTAAGACTATCAGGAAACAAAGGATGCATTTGCCACATCACCAATTCTTATAAAGCTAGGCTCTATATCCTTTATGGAAAATCTGGACCAATAGAACTTTTGGTGACAATAGAAACATTCTACATCTGCAATGTTCAATGTGGTCTTCATTAGCACATGTGGCTACCAAGCACTTGGAATGTAATTACTGTGCCTAGGAAATCAGTGTTACGCTTTTATAATTACTTTGAACTTAATTTTAATTAACTTAATCTTTAAATCACCACTAGTGGTTAGTGGCTGACATATTAAACAGTGCAGACATAAAATATTTCCATGTCTAGTCTATATTCATCTGATATTAGTGTTTACCTTGTCCTCGTTCCATGGGCACTGGTCCACCTCCTTGCATTCCAACTTGGGCCGGCATGACTCCTAGAAAATAAAGGGCAAGGAGAAAACATAAATTGGGCCTATAGAAAAAACCCAACAACAGTGGCTGAGTTTATAAATGTCATCATTTTCCCCCACAAGGAGAAACCTATTATGGAAGGTGGTAACTACCATTTAACAATGCAGTGAGACAGAAGATGAAGTTTTTCAGTTTATGTTACATTTCAGTGACAAGTTGAGCTCAAAAGTATTTCGTCTCCTCAATTACCAAAATTGTGGCAGGAAGAACTTTAATGCAAGAAAACAATGCCTCTTACCCAAAAGCCTCTTCTCATGGGAGACAGTATCACTCTTAGGGTATTTTTATTAATGTGTGGGTATATTATCTAGTTACAACAAAGCTTTTGGGGGTGGGGATACAGCTGACATTTAATGAGATGGTGCCATGGATACTAGATGGCCTACAAAGTATGATACAATCTCACAAAATCAAGGCTGATCTTGTGTCTGATAAAGCTTTCAAGTGTCTCACTGAACTTTCATAAAAAGGAAAAGCTGTCTGCTGTCATCTCAACCTAGAACCTGCATCTGTTTTATTTGTGAACACAAAAGTTATATGCACTGTTTTAGTATATATTCACTGACTTTTTCAGAAATGCAATTACTGAGTAAATTATGGAGACTACAATCTGTTTTAAGAATTTTAGTATGATTTTTCACTATTTAGGGAAACCACATTAATTGTCCTTGTGGCATTTGAATTACCAAAGCAAGCCACTATAACTGTTTACATTTTTAGTTTTTACACTTGTGGGATAGATGTAAACACTTATTACATTTTGTTTTCTAACCATACCTAGATGTTTACATATTAATTTTTAAATCATAAATTAATTTTTGTTGGCTCTGTTTTTTTAACAATTAAACTTTATTATACAACCCAACTATCTTACATAAGAAGGAAAAAAGGTTAAAGGGAAACAAGAGTGAACCTTCTGGTATCCGCTCCACTGGACGGGTCACTAGGTGTCTCTGGCCTGCATGCTGGTCCAGCCTGTTCGCCGATCCTTTTCCGATCCATGTGCCTCTCAAGCTCGGTCTGAACCTGCTGCCTTTCTCGTCTTCTCTGTCTGCCTGTCTCTCACGTGCAAGGGCCGGTCCTGCTGCCTTTCTCGTCTTCTCTGTCTGCCTGTCTCTCACGTGCAAGGGCCGGTCTCCTCCTCCCATTGAGGGTCAATTAGAAACACAATAATCCAGGTGGAGTCCCTTGGTCTGCTTCCTGAATTCCAGGCCCAGGATGGCTCCACCCAGTCTATCTCAAGGTTAATTTCAGGGAGTATCAGTGGTATGTTCAAGGGCAAAGCCCGCCAAGACTGCTTTCACCTGTGACAAAGCTTACAATCCTTCCTACAAATTTTCTTTTAGTTTTTATTTGTATTATAGTTAAGGCATTATACTAATTTTTTGAAGTCATATTTCAAAGGTTGTATCATCTATGCACTACATTTCAGTAAAGCCAGTGCAAAATATCTGTTACAAAAGGGGGAAAGTGGATTTAACAGGGTTGAGAACCTATGATCTACACTAACCAGATGGGGTATGATGACTACTATATAAAGAATAATCACGCACCACAAATCCTTGTCTGGTCCCTTCCACATAGCAATAATTCTCTTTTCCTCAAAGGAGCAAGATATGCTGTTGAGTGGGGACAAAAGGCAAGCTGATTTGTTTGCAGTTCATTAATACTTCCTTAAAATAGAAAGTACATATCACATTGTCCCTATTTCACTGAACATGCTAAACACTAAAAAAATGTTATGGACTAAGTACCAAAAGAACTGGGTGCTAACCCAGATCTTGCTACTAAGTAACTGTGACTCTGAACAAAAGTACTACATTCCCAGCTTCCTTATCTAAAAAAATGAACAAGCTGTTCCACATAGTAGTCCTCAGAATGTGGTCCCCAACCGGACAAGCCATATCAGTACCAAGAAGAAAAAAATGAAAACCTGAAAATTTGTAGGTTCTGCACCTCAGATTTATTATATTATAGCTTGGCAGCAGGCACCATCAATCTGCATTTTATAAGCCCTTTAGGTGACTCTAACACACATTAAAGTCTGAAAAACATTGGTCTAAATGATTTCAAAGCTGCCTTCCAGCCATAATGTTCCATTCCATTGAATCCAGACCAATCACCAACAAAATACAAAGGCTTAGGATCCAAGGAAAAGATAGCAGAAGGCATTATGAGCATAATTTCCCACATAAAGAAATCATTACGTAACACCTCTATTTGTACAGGCTAAATTCCCAGTGGTGGAGCTGGTGGTCAGAGTGTATATATCTTTCATGTGATACTACTTTTCTGAAAGGTTGAAAACCTGTCTATTTCTACCAGTGATATGAGTACAATTTTCTTTATAAATACTGTCCTTTTCTTTGAAACTTGGCACTGATGGGTTCCTTATTATTACTTAATTTGTAACCCTCACAAACTATAAATGAGGCCGTTTTTTTGGCCACCTGGGTTTGTTCTACGAATCTCTTAAAAAGTTTCTTCTACTTTTCTATAGCTTGTTTCCCCTCTTATCAATTTTCAAGGAGCTTTGTAGGCCAACTCTAAAATTTCCATAAAGTTTTAATGAATTCATGAATATAAACCCTATAAACTCTAAACATTCCTTGAAAAGTGATTAGTTAAATTTTATAGATATGCTCAATTTTTGTCTTTTGGTTCTCTTTTTTGGGGAAGGTTGTTTTGATAATAATTTTTTTACGTCTGGTGCTAGGGACTAAATATGGGTCTTCACACATGGCACACTGAGCTATAACCCCATACCCATTAATTCCCTTTTCTTGGTGTCTTGTGGTTTATTTTTTTAATTAATAGAAATCCCTTTATTTTTAGTAATATGGGTTTTTAAGAATACTCTTTTTCCTTTAGGTACTACCTTTATTATTTCTCATACTTGTTTGTATCAAATATATATATACATAATACTTTTTGTTTTAATTTACACTACACTACTCATAATTTTTATTTCCTCTTCAAATAGTTACAGTATGTTCCTTATTTTTTCAAGTCAAGATTTCCTCCCATTCACATTTAATTATTAATTTCTTACTTTACTGGTTTAAAATCAAACAGCATAATCTGCAAAAAAATCTCTATTGCCTCAAAATTGTTAAGCATAACTTATGGCTAAGTAATGTGGTCTTTTTTTCTCAAGTATTCTATGGTCATTTGAGGTAGGGGAATCTATTCTACAGCCAAAAAATATAAGGTTACCTCTAAATATTAAGTGGAGCTTGTTGACCCTATTAATTGTCTCTTGAATATACACAGCTATTTTTTTTTATTCAGTAGTGCAAGGCTATTCAACATGTCTAAAGAAGGTACTAATCAAAAGTCTATATTGTTAGCATTAACATATGTCATGTTACATCGTGACAACATAAGCACAGAAACAGAGAACAGATATTTAAAAATCTCTATGGCAGTTGGCCAGTGTTGTTACATCCAAGTGTGTGACCACTTGTCTCATTTAAGAGCTCATTCAGCTGGAATTGGTGGCATATGGCTCTAATCACAGCACTTGGGCATCTGAAGTAGGGGGATTGCAATTTTGAGGCTAGCTCCAGTTACAGAGCAAGATCTTTTCTCAAAAACAATACAAAACAAAGAAGAAACTATCTAGTTTCCTCAGCCTAGAATACATGTTATAGCAATACATTTATTTTATATCAATATCCTATTGTGAAATAATTGACTGCACTTCAGCAGTTACTACTATAAAACCTCAGCCAAGTAACAAAATGGTAAAGACTCTAACTGAAAGTTACCTGCAGGGGCTAAGGAACCAGGGCCAGGTCCTGCTACAGCAGCTGTCATTTGTACTGGGGCTGGGACTCCACCTGGCATAGAACCTTGCATCAGAGGAGGTGCGCCATTGACATGCATTCCACCCTGACGAAGAGAAAAACAAGTATGAGCACGTCTCTGTAGAGACTCCAAACATTTAGTCTTGGACTTAAGTTTCTCTTAAAATTGGAAGCTCTAATAGTCTGCCAAACATTTATATGACATGTCTTCCATAATATTAGTTTTATCACATACTCTGAATTCCACAGAAGCAAATTGTAGTACACAACTTGAGCCTGGTTATGTGAACCCAATTAAGATGACACATGTACCTACTGTACAGACAGACAAGCATTCCTTATCCACATGGCAAGGCAGCAAATAACAACCCATTCTTGACTTCACTGACTGGTGCCTAACAATATGTGGTTTTAAAAAAAGTGCCTTATACCAAAGACAAAAAATGGTTGAAGATTTCAAAAAAAAAAAAAAAAAAATCTTGCTGGCACTCTGTAGTTTAAGATGAAAAAAAATTTCATTTGTCCAAGCTTTAGTAACTTTTGTCCTTGGATTAACTTTTGTGTGTGTGTGTGTGTGTGTGTGTGTGTGTGTGTGTGTGTGTGTGTGTATGAAGTTTTTAATAATAAATTTCCTGAGAGAAAGGGAATGTAATCTTTTCACAGAGCATTCCCTAGGGAACTATGCATATCTTTGCAATGTAAAGAACTGCAAAATAAATAAATAAATAAGTAAAACTTTAAAAAGAAATCAAATACATGAGCACCAAAAAGAAGAAAGTTTGGGGGTCTCAGTTCAGTAGTCCTCTCTCTTTCTGCATGTTTGCAGTCTGTGTACAGTGTGGCACTTTAACAATAAAGAAGTGAGGATGGAGTTTAAAGTGGAGATGCTGCTTGTATCTGCTGCTTCTTAAGCCAACAGCAGTGGTTTATCTGCTAGATATGGTCCAAAGCAGCATGACTCTAAATGGATCATGATTGGTTCACATGATCATGCCTAAACTCATCACTGTGAGTGGTGATGGTAGAGGAGAGTGAAATGCATTAGCACCTTGTTTTCTGCAGAGATACATTTTAGAACCTCTAGTGGATGTTTGAAGCCTTTGATATTTTTAAACTTGTTTGTATATCAAGGTTCGATTTGGAAATTCCCAGCAATAACTAAAAATATAAAAACTACAGCAATATACTTTAATAAAAGTTATATGACTATTTTAAAAATCACATGCATGTTCACTGTAACCAAAACTAAAACAGGTTGAGATTACACTAGCTTCAGAGTCCAGGTTTGCCACTTATGATTCTTTTAGAGCAGTTGCATTTTCAATCTTAGTTAGTTTTCCATTTCTGCAAATGAGTTATTCAGGACAGGGGGCTGATAAGCTACTATTCACTGGCTAAATTCTTCTTGCTTTTCTTTTTGTTGTTGTTTTCTGAGACAAGGTCTTGCTATGTAACCCTGGCTGTCCTGGAACCCCCTATATAGACCAGGTTAGCTTCAAACTCAGAAATCCAGGTGTCTCTGCCTCTCAAAGTGCTGGGATTAAAGGCATGCACCACAAAACTGGCTAAACTCGTAACCCAGTTAAGCTGGGTATAGTAGCACATGTCTTTAATCCCAGCATTTGGGGAAGCAGACAGGTGGATCTCGGAATTAAAAGGCCAGCCTGGTCAACACAGTAAGTCCTAGGACAGCCAGAGCTACATAGTGAGACCTGTCTATAAAAACTCCCCGCCCCCAAACTTATTGTGTTTATATGTACACCTTGCATGTGGAGGTCAGAGATCAGAAGACAACAACTTACATAAGTTTCCTTTTTTTGCTATGTGGCTCCTGGGGATTGAACTCAGACTGTCAGGCATTGCAATAAGTACCTTTATCTACCGAGCTATCTTGTTAGCCATCCACCCACCCACCCATTTTATGTGTGTATACTAATGGCACACTTGAGGACAATTTGCAGGAATACATTCTCCTTTCACAACGTGGGTCCCAGGGACTGAACTCAGGTTGTCAGGCTTGATGGCAAGTACCTTTACTTTCTGAACCATTTTGCAGGACCCAGTCTTTTTGCTTGTTTTGTGAGGCAGGGTCTCAAAATAACCCAGACTGGTTTTAGTTTTGCTAGGTAGCCAAGGATAACCTTGAACTCTGATCTGCCTGCCTTTACCTTTCAAGTACTGAGGTTATAGGTATACACCACCATACCTGTTTCTATCAGTGACTCTATAAGTAAGGTTTTTCTGGAATAAAAATCACATTTTACATGTTACAGAGATCATGCAGTTTGTGAAGCCAAATATATTTACTATTTGAGTTTCTGAAGAAAATATTTACTAATCTTTGCCCTATACCATCACTGGATTCATCCACATTATTTATCTTTGCCCATCTGATAGGCAAAAAGGGTGGCTTATTTTAGTTTATATTTATCTTATTTTAAGGCTGAACGCTTTATTTTTTTAGTTTTGTGAACTGTTTATGCCTACTACTCATTTTGGCAGTTTTTGTTTTTGTTTTTTTTTACTAATTTATAGGGTGTTTTTGCTTCTGAAAAATAGATGTATAAACAACATATTCTCCTGTGTGGCTTTCTACAGTTACGCCATATATATTTTCTACTTAAATGACTGACTATTCAGAATTCATTTTTCGAGACAGGGTTTCTCTGTATAGCCTTGGCTCTCCTGGACTGTATAGACCAGGCTGGACTGGAACTCACAGCACTCCGCCTACCTCTGACTCCTTGAATGCTGGGATTAAAGGCATGTGCCACTATGCCCAGTTGACCATTCAAAATTCTTATACATGTTTAAGATGCTTATATTTGGGCTGGAGAGTTGGTTCCATGTTTATAAACACTTTCTTCTCTTGCAGAGGACTTGTGTCTATTTCCCAGCATCTACATAGAAACTCAAAATCGTTTATAACTCCAATTCCAGGAAATCTGACATTGTCTTCTGGTGTCCTCAGATACTGCATGCCCCGAGTGCAATTATACACATGCATAAAAACAGATGGCCATAAAACAAAATAAATCTTCAAAATGTATGTATCACTATATTGTACTATTTTTGTATTTCACTTAACAGTTTGAGAACTTATGTTGATATCCATATGGAAGATGTTTCCATATTTACTCAGTATCACCTTCTGTTGGGTGTTATATTTTTTAGTTATCTGTGTTGGTATCTCCTATTCTTGCCTACCTTAAAGCTGTATGGCATTAGGTTTCTAAAAGTCATTCCTATTGATACATGTACTTATCTGTTTATAAAGTTTTCCATTAGGTAGGTATACCAAATTTTCTCCATTTTCCATTAATGAGCATTTTGTATGTTTCCAATATTTTCATTGCTGTTATCATGTGGCAATAGGCATCTCTGAGCATGACCAAGCATTATTTCTTTAGAATTAGCCTCTGCACATGTCAACCTTTAGATGTATCAAGGTTGTATGTCTGCAGGGTTATAATCATGCTTTTGAGCATGTGCTTTTTCCTTTGTCACTGCTGAGAATGGAGACAGTAAGAGTGCCTGCCTCATTTTGCTGCTATGAGGGTTAACTAATGTAGGATATTGAAGTGATAACATAGTGGCAGATAATACACCTACCAAAAATTAGCTCATTAGAAAAGGGTTTCCAGGAAGGATCTCTTTGTTTTATACACTTGGAAGTGAATCTACATTTCTTTCAGGTGGGCATGTGCTCTGCAATCTGGAAATTGCTTTTATGCCTGAAAATTTTAATTACCATCTCTGATTACTGCTGTTTCTTCTCTCAATATTCTCCTGGAAAGAAAATAACATTTTAAGACAGATAAAAAAATGTTGTGGAATAATGCCCTACCAAAGACTGTGCCTGAGGGGCCTGAGGATTCTGCTGGTTCATTGAAACATTGGGTCCTGAGCCAGGCCCGGCAACATGGACTGGCTGAGGATTGCCTGAAATCAGCGTTGGGATATTTGTCTGGCGATGCAGAATTTTCTAAAAAAGTAAAAAGATAGATGTATGAGCTCTTGTCTGTTTAACAAGCAGTTCCTATTCCACTCAAAGATTACCCTGTTAGTTCCACACAAGAAGCAGAAACACTCACCAGGGCAATCTCAGGATCCACAATTCTCATCACTACCTGTGCTTGTAGCAAAGCATAAGCCAGCTGTGGATTCTGAAGCAACATGTTTCGTGCTTCCTGGGGACTATTCTGGACACAGAGCTGAGAAGATAAGAAAGTTCATCTTCAGGTTCAATACTAAAAAAATCTGACAGTGATTTGTGCCATTCTCATGCCCTGAATCACTACTGATTTTCTTTTTGAGACAGTATCTCATGGATCCCGTTCTGGTTTTGAACTCACTGTGATTGTTGTGCTTCAGCATCCCAAGTGCTGGGACTATAGGTAAGTAATACCATGTCGGTGACTGAGCACTGACTTTGACATTGAACACAAAATCTTGACCATATCAGGCAAGAAGAGGAGGAGGTATTTACTGTAATATTACTGTACCATTATCACTTAGGGAAAAACTACTACAATTTAACATCTATAGTGGATACAGAAACATAGCTGGATTGTTTGGACAGGTCCGTTTGTATATAAAAATACCTCTGCGTACAAAATATGGAGGAAATAGTGTCTACAGACTCAACTATTTAAGCTCAGAGGATTATATCCAGTAAGTCCTTTGAAAATCTGATGTAAATTGTTTTGTTTATAATTAATGCTTCCTCCTACCTTCATTTGTTTCATCAGCTCAAACATCTGTTCTGGCGGAAGACTGGCAACTGCTTTGCTAATAGATTCAGGGGCATCCTCAGGGCTGATGGTCTCTCCATAAGGTGACTCTATGACAGGCGCACCAGTGCCAAGGCCTGATAAGGAAGAAAGCACAAGAAAGTCAGGAAGTCCAAATTACAACCTATGTCATTTTCCGTATCTATTGTCCAGGGCTGCTGTAAGCACCAAGCAATAACTTGAAACTCTCTGGGGCTGAGATGGAAGCCACCTGAAAACCTCAGTTCTGTGAAGGAAAGTGACAGTCTAGCTTCCATTCTTAGAGGAAAGCTAGGGCAGGGATAATGGCCATCACTGACTTCCTGGACAAACCACTTCCGAAGAAAAGCATTGAAACAGACAAAGATGTTAATTTCAACAGAGAATGTGTAGAAAATGCCTTTAGTATCCCAAGCAGTTACTGATCTGGCAACACAGTGAAGTAGCTGATGGCTTGGTGGACCTGAATTTCCTTAAACTGGAAATCAACTCTTAAGAAACAGAAGGGTTTCTACAGCCAAGCTTCTTAAACACAGACATCCCTCACATAGACTCCTCAGGGCCTAAGAATCTGTTCATTCAGCTAACCACCTCAGCATCATCTAAAATGTCACTACAAATAAAAACCGTCCGTTCTTTCATCTTCACTAACTTGGAATGCATATGGCTTGGATTTCTACTCACTCTTCAGTTCTTCTTTGTTCTTTTCACTGGCAGCATTATCCACTCGAAGCGCTCTCCCACTGAATTCACGCCCATTCAGGTTCCGCATGGCACTAAGTGCTGTCTCTTGGTCTTGGTATTCGCAGAAGCCATAACCCTTTGGTTTTCCTGTCTCCCTATCATATACCAATCTGAAGAGCAAAACCAAGATTCAGGAACAAATGCTACACACACGCACGCACGCACACAAACACAAGCTTCTGCTAACATGGCCATGTTCTAATTTAGTCCACTGTAAGATAGATACATACCCTTCAAATTCCGACTGCCTTCTTGGTTTTGAAACATTTTTAATGAAAGAAATCTTTCAGGTAAGACTAGATATGAATTATAGAGCACGCACATTTAGCTCCAAATCTGTGACTTTTAAGAGGCTTACAAGAAAGATTCTCGAAAGAGGATCTCACCTGAAACTAACAACAGGCCCAACCTCAGAGAAGATGTCCTTCAGTTGTTCTTCGGTAGCTTCATAGGGGATGTTTCCCACTAAGGAAGAGATAACACATTACCATTTGGGGACAGCAACTGAGCTCTTCAGTGAGCAAGTCAATAGCAGGCTTTCTATCCCATCAATACATATGTAACAACTGACTGAACACAGTGTTCTTCAAAACCCCGACTTCTTACGTAGCTTTTCAGCTCTCATAACAAGGCAAATGAGCCAGAGACTAAATAAAAAAATGGTATCTTTCAAACAGTTCTCATATTGATATGACAAATAGACAATTTACCCCAACTTTGATGAAAATAAACGTTTAAGAACTGGTATTTATCCAAAGCACTGTTAAGTCGTACCAGTGACTACTAAAAATACAAATTAAAAAAGGGAGGTGTCCATGTTTATTTCCATGTATACATACATTTATGGAGGAATAGCCATGAATAAATATATCGAGGAATGTTTAAAAATTGTTCTGAACTGTTTCATCGTGTTTCTTGTAAACAGTGCTTATTTGTTATTTCTGTTTTGAGAAAAAAACTTGTTAGTAGCTCTGGCTGGCCTTGTTATATAGCCTGGGCTGGCCTTAAATTCGAGGCAACGCTACTGCCCCAAAACGTGCTTTAAAAGCTACGCACATATTTTAGAAATAACACATTTAAATCCTAAGAATTGATAAGTTTCACTCCTCTAGAATCTCCCAGAGCTTTAATCATTCATTCATTCATTCGTTCATTCATTCGCAACCCACCTCAAGATGCCAGGTGGCCGCTACCACTATGGTTGGATGAAACGTTACAAGTAAAAAGCAAGCGATATTACGCGTTTATGAGAGGGCGGGAAGTGGATATGGGGGTCGATGGCTTCAGAATAAAACCTGTATTTTGGGCTAGGAGAAGCAGCACGGAACAGGGACGCTCTGTTTCCACGCACCTTTTCTCCTAAAAAATAACTGAGAATCATGAAGGGGAAAACGCAGAGAAGACAAACGCTAGAGTCTAGCTCCCTGAACCATACTGCGGAAAACCTCCATACCTAGGGGCCGAAGTGGGGGGAGGGATGGGGAGATGTCTGTCTGCCCACGAGTACACCAGGCTGCCGCGTCAAAGGACAGCAGCGAAACCGTACGCCCGCCCGGACACCCGCTCTAGATGGGGACCGCAGGGGGCGTCCCTCCCTGAGTGGAGGCGCCACCGAAATCCTCTTACCGAATACAGAGCGCAGAGAACGATCCACCGCAGGATCTCTAACAGGCAAACCCGCCATGGCTCACCCCCCGAGTGGCTTCCGGTGCGCCTAAACACACTTCCGTGGGAGAGCGAGTGCAGGACCCAGCAAGCCTCCGTTTGGCAGAAGCCGAAAGCACCTGGACTGAACTGCCTTGAATCCTGCTCCCTGGCGTCACCTTAGCGGTTCCCGTCTAGCGTTTTGCACCGGAGAGGGGCAACAGCCTGCGGGAGGGGCAATGGCCCAAGAAAAGCTGGGTGGGCCGCATGCCGAGGGGGCGGGGCTATGCTAATGTGAAGTCTTTGCGCTAGCAGGGGCCTTTCTCCGTCACTTTCACTGGCGCCCACCCAAACATTTGTAAGTCGCAACATAGATGGCTGCAGCAGCTTTACCTTGGTAACAGGGATGTCATTTGCTAACAGGCCAGGCACTTTCATCTCAGTTCCGTCCTACTAGAAATGCTTGGGCCCGCCCCGGTCGCATACGTCCTATTATTTAGTTGAGGCTTAGCTGTACAAAGGGAAAGCAGAGACAGTCTGGAGAATGAGAGATTTACAAAGTCTGGTACCAACATTAATAAGAGAGCCTACAGAAAACAGATTGGGCCCTCTCATATAGTCCCTGGGTTCTAGATTCTTATGGCTGGCACCCTGTGGCACTGGACATTAGCTGGGAAGCTTTTGGAAACAGTGGAAAATGCCATTGCCTGGTTGGTGGTGTGCTACACTGTGTGCAAGCTCCTGGGATACTGCAGGAACAGCTGCTAACCTGCAACTGGGGTTGGAGGATATCCAGGCTAGGCTATCTTGAGGAGAATAGGATTAAAAGAACAGTAAAAGGAGTTAATAGCACTGCCATCAGAAAAACTTAGTATCTGGCAAAGGAAATCAAAAGTAATAAAATAGGCACAAAATTGGAGGCATGAGCTTAAAAATATTAATTCCACGAGCTGGGTATATGGCCCGTTGGTAGAGTGCTTACATAGGATGACACATGGGGCCGTAGATGAAGTCTCCAGAAAAACATACATCCCATATCAGAAGTCTGTGTGCTTTAAATGTGAGGAATAACTTGGTCTCGGTGGTCTCTGTCTTTCTGTCTCTGTCTCTCCCTCTCGTTCCCCCCTTCCACCTCCCACCTCTCTGCAAAATCTGTCTCACGGGGAGTAATTCTGGTAAAGAGGAAAGTTGGAGAGTATCACTGGTACCATTTACAACCACTATGTGACCAATAGAATATCTTCTAAATAATAAAAGTGCTCAAAGCCAGGTAGTTACAGCTCTATAAGCGGCATAGTACCAGAATTTTGGAGTCACAGTTCAGTATGGTGAATTGTTGCTAAATGAATGTATGGCTAAGTGAATTTCTCACCTAATATTTTCAAAAGCCATATGGACTAAATATTTACTTGAGATATGTGTAACTAAGAATAGATGTTTTCTTGGACCTCCACTCCAGTCTAAAGAGTGAGCTTTTACACAAGAAACTGGAGAAGCATTTCTCAGTGAGTACCTTTGATGGAGCTCAGGGCTGCGCAATTTGGGAAACATTACAGTTACTGAAGTACATCTATCACACATCCATTCTTTTTTATCTGTTCATTTTTTGTTAATAGCTACACAGCTCTTACTGCAAGACCAAGAGTTCGTTGCTCAACTCTACCCCTTGTGAGAGAGGACACTTGGAACCACACAGGAGTGTGTTTGGTTTCTGGATGAGTAGTGAAGTGCTGCTACTGGAAGAAGAAAAGCCAGAGACAATGACCATACTGTCACATCCAAAGTTCTACTCAATGGACTCCTCACTCCATTAGATGCCAATATTTCTTTGAGAAACACTTCATATCAGGTGTCCTGGAGAGAACAGACCCTGGTTCTAACAGGCGCGTTGTGTAGTCAGGTTTGCATGGATATCTTCTACTTTAGCTCTTTCACAACTATGCAGCTACTTCTAATCAAAGCTGACATTTGTAGGTATTTTCTCTGTCTCCTACTGTATCAGTTTTTGTGGGGGGGGCATGGAATTTCTTGGGCTCACAGACAAGCACTAAGGGAAGCAGGAATATTAAACACACAGTGTTGTCTCTTCAAGGGAAGAGATGAGTTACCTTTTTTTCCCCCAAAAAGGCTGGAAGCAAAGGTGGTTAACAGTCTGGTTAACAGTCTGGCTGCACTCTGTGTGGCGGAGATGATACCAGGTGCTATCCAAGACCTTTATCAGGAGCTTGCTTTTCTCAGTCGATCTATCGAACCCATCTTCCTGGAAGATGTCCCATGTACTTTACAAAGAGTTTCAATATAGTCGTGTCTTAAGCTTTGTTGTGCACATGGAACTGAATTATTTCTAACCAGTAAAAATGTCACCAAGTTGTGCTTTTTATGGTAGGCCTAAAATTAACTGCCCCATGTGTGTCAGACTCTCAAAATTTGAACCAGTGGCAGCTACTTGGTCGTGTTGAACCTTCTTGCCCTGTGGATCATTACTCTGCTGGCCATGGTAGTTGCAGAGAACCCACCACCACCGTCACTGCCACCGCTTCCACTGCTATGCTTTATATTGCTCTGCAATATATTTCCACAGAGCCATAGTTTATAACAATATTCATTTGTTAGTTCACACTTCTGTGGGCCAGGAGTCTGAGTGGGATATGGCTGGGTTCTCAGTTTTAATTTTTCACAAGGATGAAATCAGCGTGTTGGGCTTTATGTGGTTTGTCTATCTATGGAAGACAAGCAGCTTTCAAGCCCACTTATTGTCAGGAAAAAAAATTGTTTCTTTGTGGTCATAGACTGTGTGGTTCTTGTTTCCTTGCTCTCTATTGTCCTGGGGATTTTAGCTTTAGCTCTTGCATACAAATGCTTCTCTCTGGCCAGTGTATAGGGTAACTACATCGCAGAACCAGCTCTTGTGTGCACAGACTTTTCCTGGGGAGATGCAGCACACATATCTGAGTCACTTGGGAAGAACAGTCAGTTGGTCTAAACTGCTTCTAGGCAGCTTGGCTTGTTTCTGCTTCTTCTAAGCATTTGGTCTGATCTCAGATTGTCCTTTGCAGCCTGGCTTATTTGAAAGTCCTTTCTGTACTTTGGTTTGTCTAAGAAGGACTCAGCAATTTGGCTTGTTTACTCTTTCAAAGAAGGGGAATCTGGTCAGTTTCAAGGACTCCTGGAGCAGTTTTGCGTTGTTTACTTTCCTGTTTAAGGAGCTTCCTTGCAGGATGGAATCTTAGAGAAAAGGGCTTGGAATCTTAGTTCTGTAATCAGCTGGAGACTATTCAGCTTGTATAGGGTTTCTGTGTCTAGGCTAGGCTCACCTAAATGCTCTTTCTCCATATTAAAGTCAACTATGATGGGCCTGGAGAAATGATGGAACAGTTTAGATCACTTGCCAGGTGTGGTTGCACATGATGGTAATCCCAGCACTTGGGAGCCTCAATCAGGAGGAGGACTCTGGATTTGAGTCTAGCTTGGGTGACATAGTGAGACACTGTCTCAAAAAATATTTGAGTAACTTACTTTAGGTTCCACAATAAGAAGCTGTGGCATGGTTTCTTTGGTGCCAGAGACTGTGTAAATGCCGTTTTTACTCCTCCTAATATAACTGAGAAAATTTAGATAGCTCAATATGCTTTATTACCATCTTGGGAAAATAATGTTAAGCATATGATCTTTTGATGGTGAGTAGATAGCTCATAGAGTAAAACCACCAAGAAAAGATTGAGGAACTTAGCCAGAATTAGTTCTGCATCACCAACCATCTGTGGAAAATGTACTGTATGTACTATCACATCAGCAGCTAGGCTGACTCTAGTAGCTATGCAAGAGGAGGTGGTGCAAGGGTATATCCTAACTGTTTGCTGTTTTATCTTTGGATTTTCTGCATAGGCTGTGAATTAGTTACTCTTAGCTCAGCGCCTGCCTATTGAGAATCTTCCCATGATTGGCACATTCCATGTGTGACATTTATTTTGTCATCAGTTTATCGAAAAGTGAAGACACAAAGTGAAACAGCTCATCCTCTTGTAGCTGTTATGTTTGAGAGCTAAATTAGCAATGATATGGATGTGATATTAAGAAGTAGGAAAATATTAACAAAAACATTTATACACCAGTGGAATTATATTGGATAAAGTTACTTGGGGGCTTTAAAAAGATAAAGCAAGCAAGCAAACAAACAAACAAACAAACAAAAAACAGCAACAAAAGAAATCAAAAGCCCTAACAGAGAATCAAAGAATTTGGGAATTGTGGTGGTTTGAATGAAAATGTCCCCAATAGGCTCCAATGTTTGAATACTTGGTCCACAGTTGGTGAAAGTGTTTGGGTAGGTTTAGGAAGTGTGGGCTTACTGGAGGAAGTACATCATGGGGACAAGCTTTGAGCTTTCAAAACCTTCATGCTGTTCCCAGTGTGCTCTGCTTCTTGCTTCGGGCTCAAGATATGAGCACTTACCTATTCTCAGCATCCACTGCCTGCTGCCTGCTATCCCTATACCACCATCATGGATTCTAAACCTTTGGAACTGTTAGGCCAAATAAACTCTTCCTTCTAAAAATTGCCTTGGTCATGGTGTTTTATCACAGCAAAACAAAAGTAACTAATATAGGAACCTATCATTACGATTTATAGGATTGAAAAATTTGTAAGAAAATCCTGAGTCCTTATCCAATCTTGTTGATGACATCACAAATTTTGGATGATATTTATTTAAGCAGTAACATCCAAATCTATAAAGGTCCATAGACTTGGAATTTTTTTTTCTGCTTATACAAGAAAGTCAAATTTTCGACACTGAGATAAGTACCACCTCAGAATTTGTGCTTGATACATGTCTTAATCTCCTCAAAATTTGTTAATTTCATAAGTGAACCAAAAAAATCATGTTCACAAACAATGAGTGTAGCAAACAGATTTGGTGGCTCATGTCTCTAATTCCAGGAGTCTTGGAAGTAAGGGATATCCCTTGTTTGTCTTGCAGAGACTATATGGAAAGGAAGACATTCTTAGATACAGTGGTGTTTAAATAATTCTAGATGAAACTGGTAGCGAGAAAAAATGCTCAATGAACAGAGCCTGCAAGAAATAAGGAGGGATGTGGCTTAGAGGCAATATAGTGTCTGGTTGAAGGTCCCAGTTGTCTTTGTTTTCAGAAATACTGATCCTACTTTCTGCACTGCTGAATTACCATATTGGTTCTACAGCAATGTGACTACATTTTGATAAGACTGGAGGTTTTAGCCCTGTTATTCCAGAATGAACCAGAATTGCCCATTTGGGTCTTTTGAGTTTTATCATTTTTATTTATTAGTTAATTAATTTTGTTCTCAATGCAAGCTGTGTATATTTCTCTATTCCATTTCCTAGAATTTTGGTCCATCAAAGAAGGTTCTAGGCTCTTATTCCATATCTTTATCTTCAACTTGTATGTGTGTCATGAAAAGTGAAGTGAGTTTCTTGTATATAAATATACACTTGGGTCTTGCTTTCTAAGCCATTGTGTTATTCTGCCTGAATCAATTGGAAATTTTAATTCACTTATACCTAAAGAAATTATAGATAGGTAAGGCTTTATTACTGTCCTATTGCAACATGCTCCCTGGTTTTACTGTGGCTCATCTTTCACTCTCTTACAGTCCTTGTGTCTAAGTGACTCCCTAGAGTAGTGTGTTTTTGACTGTTTGCTTAGTATTTTTAGCTGTTAGACCAAATAAACTCTTCCTTCTCTAAATTGTCTTGGTCATATTTTATCATAGCATTACAGAAGTAACTAAGAGACTTTTTTTTTACCTACCACACATTTTTCTCAGATTTTTCCTGCGTGTGTGTATATATATGTGTGTGTGTGTGTGTGTGTGTGTGTGTGTGTGTGTGTGTGTGTGTGTGTATCATGTGTGTTTGCTGCCAATGAAAGTCAGAAGAAGGTAATCCCTTGTAACTAGAGTTCTGGAGTTACATATGGTTATGAGGTACCATGTGGGTGCTGGGAACTGAACCTGGGTCCTCTGCAAGAGCAGAAAGTGCTCTTAACAGCTGAGCCATCCCTTCTATAGATTTTTGTTTTGGGTTCTCACAATACTTACAGAAATCCATTTTGATTAAAGCAGGGTATTTTGAGATGAGTGTAATGTAACATGACCATAAAGATAAACAAGAGAGAGAAAATATTCTAAAAGGCTAGATTTGCATCTGTTGCTTTCTACTCTTTGATTATTATTTGTTGTTGTTGTTGTTATTATTATTATTATTATTATTATTATTATTATTATTATTATTTTGGTTTTTCAAGACAAGGTTTCTCTATTACACAGAGCCTTGGCTGTCCTGGACTCACTCTGTAGACCAGGCTGGCCTTGAATTCACAGAGACCCACCTGCCTCTGCCTCCTGAGTGCTGGGATTAAAGGTGTGTCCCACCACGCCAGGTTCTTATTCTTTGATTAAAAAACAAAAAAAACAAAAAACAAAAAACAAAGAAACCAATATTGATGTTTTAACCCACAGTTTCCCACTATTACACAAATGCTCTCTGATTCTTGAATTGTGATTATTTTTTATTTTTGAGGTAATGTCTCATATGTGGCCCACCTTGGACTCAAAATCTCAGCTTTCCAACTACTGAAACTGAGGTCATGGGTTACCATGCTTGGTTGGATGATTTTTAGATGTTTTATTAGTATACATTAATTATATATAAGAATGGGTAAATTATGACATTTTCATACATATACATATTTCAGTCATATTTATCCCTGTGACCCTCTTTTGTCCCCACCCCACTCCTATTAATCCCTTTTGTCTTCCCAACTAGACCCTTTTGACTTTCATGCCTCTTTTTGGTAACTCAGTGAGTTTCATTAGGATTGTTTACAGTAAAGGCAAGAGTTTGCTTACAGGATCACGGGCACCATGTAGTGGCTTTACTCTTTTTTTTTTTTTAAATAATCATATTTATAATACTATAGAAAAGATAAAAATATTTTAAAATATGTTATCTGAGACAATGAAGATATCCACACTGGAAACTGTGAACAGTGAAGAATTAAAAAATGCAAGTAAATATAATTCTATGTTCATGACTAGAAAACAATATTAAATGACCACTTTTCACAAAACGATGTATGCACTCAGTGAAAAATCCTATACAAATTGGTGAATATAGGCAAGACTTATATCCAGCAATTCCTCCTAGCTAACTTGATTGGACTGAAAGCACACATACCTTCAAAAACAGAAATAGTAAATGAATGTAAGGATATTTCTAATGCACATCAAAAACCTTTAAAAATCAGCAAAGACCAGTCAAATGTCTTCAAAATTTCCTAGAATTGTATTTAACTGTTGGGAGAGAACGTTCATAGAGAATGTTGGTGTGCACACCACAGTGCAGGTGTGGGGGCTGTAGACTGCTTTGTGGAGTCCACTCTCTTCTTCCAGCTTGAGATGTGCTCCTGATATCAAAGAAAAAAGAAAAAAAGAAAAATGGTAAAAAATAAAAAACAGAACTACATTTACATGGTGCGTGATTATGAAAGTTGGTTATGCTATAATAAATACATGAAACCAAAAAGAAACACAAAAGACTGCATGAAATTCCTATTTTTATTTGGCTATAAAAATAGCAATATTAGCAACAGTAAGAAACTCAATCACATTCATTTTCTGTACAATACACTCATTGTAAGACACTCAGCTTCCAGTTTCAGCCGTGCTGTTAATGTGTCTTCCTACAAGTGAAAATCCCAGCCACTTCAATATTTTAAGTTATATATTTACATTATGTTTTATAAATTTGATTATTGTTAGAATTTGAATGATAGTGATAAAATATTGTTAAACATGGCCTTTGGATAAAGCAAAGAGTTCATCTTTACCACCACAAATTTGTGAGAGCTTGGGCCAGCTAGATGGGTCACTGGGAAAAAGTGCTTGTTGTGCCTTTACTCTTGAGGAACATGTCTCTCTGTCCTTTCATTAACTGTTATCAGCCAAGATATCCTCTTGGAGGGCTGGAGCCCCATGAACTAATCTTTGATTGCAGGGCATTGACAGGTAGTAATCTTGTGCACATCTTATGCAGACATGTACTGCTTCTGTGACTTGAGGGATGCAATAGCAACATGATGCTCAGAAGTCAGTGTTGCCACTTGTCCACTTGCTTCCTCCTACCAACACATTTCCCATTCTTCTTCAGTGTTCCCGAGCCTCATAGGGAAAGTGCTGTAGAGGCCTTGGTTAGGCTAGGCACCCATGGGGCACCTCCTCTGTGTTCTTTAACTACTTCTAACTCTGTAATCACAGCTGAACATGTAAAAAAGGACTTCTCTGACCCAAAGGACAGCGGCACTAGTCTGTGCTTATAGTCACATTGGTGGCAATGTGACAGGCACATCATGTTCATTTGGACACAACAGCAGTAGCTCCCCCACTAAACCTATGACCTCCCCAGGCACTCCTGTGGAGTGGGAATCAGAAAGCTATTGGCTGACAATTTTTTTCTTTTTAAAACATTTTATTACTTTTTTGGAATCTCGTAAGTGTATACAATGGAACATCATATTCTATACTCTTGATGCCTCCAACTTCTCCCCTCCCCTCAACATTCCACTCTCAACTCCAGGTTTTGTTTGTTTTTTTGTTTTTTGTTTTTGTTTTTGAGACAGGGTCCCATTATGTAACCCTGTTTGACATGATGCTGGTTACGTAGACCTGCCTGACCTGGAACTCACAGAGACCTACCTGCCTCTGCCTTCTGAGTGCTGGACTATAGACATTTATCACCATGCCTGGCCTCATGTCTGCTTTTTGACACCCCACTGAGTCCCCTTAGTGCTGCCTATATGTACATGGATGTGAGACCATGCTCGGGAGCTTGGGAAACCTACAAGTGGACACATCTGCAAAAAGGACGACTCTGCCTCTCCCAGAGACTACCCACTGCCAATAGCTCCTTGTCGGAATGTGGTCCGAGAATGGAATCCTGTGAAGAGGTTTCTGAGGGCTTGTGAGAAAACTACAAGACTCCAAGGCAAGAGTCCTGTGACCCTAGCTTCCTCAAAACCACGGAATTGTTCTCGGGTTATGCTTTTGTCTCCCTCCCAGCTGTAGTGGATAGGAGTGAGTTTACTTCTGATTATTTGTTACAACTGGCTGTTGTTACTCGTTTATATGCCTCTATGGAAAACCATGTTTCTGGCCATGTGTGGTTTGCCTTGTGATTGGACACCTTTCTCATGTGACTCCTCTTAACCAGGATTTGAGTTGGCTTGATCTTTAGCCTATCTCTTACAACTTAAACATGTTACTATTTTTATTTATTTATTTTGCATGCTGACTTACTTGTAAAAGTAATTTTGTTCTCCTGGCTCAATTTTTGTCTGGGAGGCTTTCTGCCTCCTTCTGTTAACCTAGGCCTAGTCCTAGAAGCTTCTTGCCTCCGTACAAGCTAACCTAGGCCTGGAACGTTTTCAGCCTCTGAGACTTAATGCTGAATGAGCTCACCCTTGTTCTTTCTGAGCTCTGGGCTGGCTGGTTCAACTCAGCTGTTCAGGCTCAAACTCTTCTCCCAGCTGACTTATTTAATCTGGTTTCTTTCTCAGCCTGGAATTGCTCTGCTTGGCCTCAAACTAACTCAGTGATCTACTCTAATTTCCTGGTTTCTTCTCATTTCCTGGCTTGTTCCATCTTCACCTGAGTTCCCTTTCTCTCTGCAACCCATCTCTCTGTTCCTGTCCTAGTAAAACTTCCTCTTCTCTCTGAAAATCTGCCACTTAAGTAAGTTTCCTTCCACTCTCTTCTCCTGAGCATTGGGCACATGCTGTTTTGTCACATTTTATGCCACTCAATTAGACATCACTTTCAAACATGGGTGCTTCCTTCTACAAATTAGCTTCACCTTCATTTAGGATTAAAGGCATGTATCACCACACCTGGACCTAAGCTTTTCTTTACTTGATATTTGCTCTATACCAGACTGCCCTTGAACTCAGATCTGTTTGTCTCTGTCTCCTGGATTAAAGGTGTGTTTGTAGTCCAGCCAGTTCACCCAGACCCAGAAGACCTTTGGATGCGATCTCTTGCCAGAAAAGCCAGGTTCTGAATTAACATTCTTATACACTGACTTTATATAGATAATTGATATTTTAACAGTAGTTACTCTGAATTTGACATCACTCTGGTAGTGTTGACAACTTAACAAATCTGTCTTTGAGCTCTTAACAAGGAATATGTTTTCAGTTTCATCTTTAACATTTTTCTAAAACATTTTTACGAATTTTCAAGTGAAATAATTTAGTATAAAAATGTCTAAACTCTTTGGTTAAATGTATTTCTTGAAATGTTTTCTTATTGATTTTTATCCTGATTTTAGTCATTTCTATTTCCTTTTTAGATTATTTTTCATTTGTATAGGAACAACTAATTCTTATGTGTTGATTTTATATTCTGCAACTTTGTCTTCTTTGCATGCTTTGATAGTTTTATAGAAAACTGAGCATTTACGAGAAGCCAGCCGTCTTCCATTATTAGTTATTTTGGTTTTATGTTATAATATTTACAGTGTTGATATATCGGGTCATCTTTCTGCAGCAGTAATATTACTTTTTTTCTTTCCAATTCAAATTCTGTTTGTTTCATCATATCTACTTGCCCTGGCAATGCTGAATTTCTTTTATTTAGGAATGCCTCCATTTCTCCCTTATTTTGGAAGAACAGTTTTTTCCAGATGCAGAATTCTCTGCAGACTTTGTATTAGTCTTCTAAATATGTTATTTGAGTCTTTATGAAGCCCATGGTTTTATAGAGAAATCCACTGAATATATTTACTTTTTTTGAAATAAGTTTTACTGTATATCTCTGGCTGGTCTGGAGCTTGCCATGTAGAGTAGGTTGACTTTAAAGTTGTCCTCAGTATGGAGCTACATGTATGCACCCCCCATCCAGGCTTCCACAGATAATCTTATTGAGAGTCTCTTGTATGTGATGGAATTAGTTTTCTTGCTGCTTTCAAGATTCACACTTTGTCTTAGTCCTTTGGTAGATTATAATGTGTTACGGTATCTACCTCTTTCAGTTTACCTTATGTCACTGAAATTCTTGTATTTGTAAGTGAATATCTACCATCATATTTGGGATCTTTTAAGCCATTATTGAATTCAATAATTCTTCTGTCTCATTGTCTTTTCATCTTCTGAGATTTCACTGATGTGTCAACTTGATGGTAATCCCTAAATCTATTAATCTCTGTTTTTCTTAATTCTTTTTTTCCCCCAGATTCAAGGGTTTTGTCTTCAAGTTAAAATCTCTTCCTTCTTCCTGTTTGAGTCTACTGTTGAACCCTTACAGTGAGTTCTCCAATAAAGGTACTAGAATTTCTGTTGCATCCATATTTTAAATTTCTCAATTTTGCTTCCTTTAGATGATTTAAATGTTTTAGTATAGCCATCTATGTCTAATCTTTTGCCTTGGATGCTTGTACCTTGGTGGTGTATTTTTAGTTTTCATAAGCAGTAATAACTTTACCTAGCCAGATATTCAAACTACTGTTTTTTTTCTCCCATATGAGCACTGTAACAGGGAAAACAAAGGCCAGTAGCTAAGGCAGACTCTAAGCAGGTTAGAATACTATGAATAAAGACTACTTTCCTTTCTCCAGAATTCCAGGGAGGAAACTGACAGTTGGTCTGTTGCTTTCCTTAGGTATTCCAAGAGAAAGTGGTGGGACAAAGCAAGTAAATATGTTCTAATTCTCCTATAATCTAGCATGTAGGTTTCTAAAAATTCATTTGACATTTGTATGGCTCTCAAACACCTTTGACTGTTCTCTTGACTTCCTGCCAAGTTATTTGAGCTAGTCTCCAATATTTTGGCAGTTTCTATGGAGGTAAGGGCCTGAGGCTTCCAAATCTATCATCTTGTAAATGCTACTAAAATGGTAACTTATGCAAGGTTATACTGAAGTTTATAGCGTACAGAAGACATTTGATTCTATTTCATTTTTTCTTGGTATTGTGATTTCACATTTTTGGTGTGTTTTAGAGTTATTTTAGATTCAATAAAAATTGCAAAGATGGTACACAGAGTTCCCATATCTGCCTACTCCTGCCCATCTTCTCCATACCATCATAGATTAGTCTGTGTATTTGTTAAACTTAACAAACTATTATTGACACATAATCACAGCTAAACTCTGTACTTTGTTCAAATTTCCTTATTTTTTTATCTAACATATTACTTTTAACTAGGATCAAATCCATGATGTGACATTCTACTTTATTATTGTTATCTTCTGCTCTTCTTTACTTAAATTTTCTTTCAGCTCTTCTTGACTGACTGTACGGGCTTTCCTTGTTTTGATGATGTCAACAGTATTGACAGAAAAGTGCCACACTAGCATAGAATACTGTGGTACACTGTAAAGAGCATATTCTTATTTTGAAACTACAAGATGTAATTGTATACCTTGCCACAGCTATTCCTCTAATAAGCTCTGACAGAGGATGGTTCAAGCCCAGTCTGGGCTACATAGTGAGACCCCCAACTCAAAAACAAATCTTTCAGAACACAAAAGATTCTGTTATGTTGTATTTGAGCCAGTGGCAACCCATTTGGAGGAGTGTCTGAATACACTCATGGTTAATAGAGCAAAAATTAGAGGAAGATGGGAAGGTTCATAATCTTTTTGACTCCTGAATAATAATGGTCAATGATCAGAGACAATTTAAAAGCACAAAGAAAAAGTCAGATATCATAGGATCAAATCCCACTTTGTAGCTGTGTAGTTATGAATCTCATGTTCTTCATCTACAATAGAGGTATAATAACCTGAGGGGTTTGATGTGATGAAACTTAAGTTGAATAGAATACATGTTTGAATAAGTGTATATGCAATTATTGATAGTAGTTTCAATTCTTGTTTAAGCTAGCTACTATACTATAATGTTACTGGCATTGTATGTACTCATTTGTTTTGTTTAATCTTTTCTTTCTCCCTTTCTCTTTTGTTGCTTAGCTGGCTTTTATTACTTTCATTTCCCTAAGTATAGCTTTGATATGATCTGACAATTTTTTCCTTTTGTAGTTATCACTGAGAGGCTGACAGTGACATCATTACTTTATTCTGGAGAAGTACAGGCTGAGGGGCAAAGAGAGGACTCTTCATTGCAGGTTAGATTCTAGAAGTATATTCATTCTCCCTATACTCTCATTTAGATTTAGTACTACTTGAGTCCTTAGTAGTCCTGTTGCTCTAGGCCATAAGCAAATTGTTTTTTTTATTGTAATGTATTCAAATCTGTATTAGGCAGCATTCTCTTGAAGAACAGAAATGTGTGTGTGTGTGTGTGTGTGTGTGTGTGTGTGTGTGTGTGTGTAAAGGGGAAAAGGTAATTTAAAGTTGTTATAGGTTATTTTATAAAACTGTGTTTCTCCTTTTTTCTGTTTTAAATAAATAGAAAACTTTATTTTTTTTAAGCTGACTATTTTTCTTTTTTAAAAAAATTTTATTAATTTATTCATATTACATCTCAATGTTTATCCCATCCCTTGTATCCTCCCATTCTTCCCTCCCTCCCATTTTCCCCTTACTCCTTTCCCCTATGACTGTGACTGAGGGGGATTTCCTCCCCCTGTATATGCTCATAGGGTATCAAATCTCTTTTTGGCAACCTGCCATCCTTCCTCTGAGTGCCACCAGGTCTCCCCCTCCAGGGGACATGGTCAAATATGAGGCACCAGAGTTCGTGTGAAAGTCATACCCCACTCTCCACTCAACTGTGGAGAATGTTCTGTCCATTGGCTAGATCTGGGTAGGTGTTTAACGTTTACTGCCTGTATGTGTTTCTCTTTTAACCTGGTTATCACACAAATAATTGAGACTTTTATATTTGTTTATAAGGCTTTAAAACACAATCTTGAGCAGTTTAAGTCGATTCTTAACCCTCTATGTTATCCTGACTCCATCTTTGTCAAAATCCCCAAGTTACTTGCTTTTTAGTTCTTTCTTTGCTCCAGCTGAATCTTCATCCTCCTGCCCCTCTGCCTGTGGCTGAATTCCCTGGCTGAATCTCCCACTTTCTCTTCTAACTCCTCCTCCCCTGGCAGGCAAGAAGTCCAGCCCTGTTCCCTACCCTGCTCAGCAACTGGCTGTATGCTGCTTTATTGGCATACAAGGGAACACTTGGGGAGCAGAATTTATGCAACATTGAGACAGGAGATTCCCAGAACAAGGATTGCAACCCGATATGGGGGTGGGGCACAGAAATCAACATTTGAATTATGCAATAACTATATGCCCATATCAACAATTAAATTGGGTAAGGGATGGCTGGGCAAGGGAAAGAAGGGACTAAGGGGAAGGATAACTAATGCTAAAGGAACTTTGAAAAATCCATATTGGAACCTGCTATTGTAGAAGCATCCTAAAACATATGCATATACATACAGAAAAAGAGTTTAAATGTTGTTAGTTTAGAGGAAAATACTTCAACTAGATACCACATGCTTCCAAAGAAAAACTCCATTTACAAGGAATGAGTTGCCTTTTGAGTTGTTAGATAATGGAGTCCCATAGAGCTCTAAACAGTACGGGCTACTGCCATTGCTCTTGATCATCCACCAGAACTTTCTGGTAAGACTCTATTGCTAAAGATGCCACACAATTGAGACATAGAACATAGAGAAATCTCCCTGTTAGTCAACTGGAAGCTTTATCGCTACTGGCTTTAAAACAGGAAATGAATAAATCACTCAAAGAAATGCAGGGAAATACAAATGGGAGGGAATTGCCCGCAGCTGTCCTCTGATGTATGCTCCTCAGGACCCACTGGACTTCTTAGGAACCTGGGTGTGGTTCACCAGGGGAAGTCCTGCCGCCCACCTACTGGCTTTCTTGCTACAATGTTAATAAATTCCAGCTGTCCAGACACTGCGGTCAGACATTGTGGTCCTTGAGTGTAGCCATTTTGAAGAACCTGCAAGCTCAGACGTTTGCTTGTTCTACTTGGGGAGACCAATTCACTTTAGAGAGGCAGCTGGGGCTGTTTCAGTGGATCCCAGGCGTCAGGGAGCCCCGAGGTTGGAGCCTAACACCACTATACCTGGAAGGTATCCACCCATGGGACCGTGGGAGTATGTGGGTGGCCAGGCTTTGAGACTGTGCTCTGGAGGAACCTGGAGACGTTTCCAAGGATTAGCTGGGTGACCTGAGGTTGGACCTGCTGTTTCTCTCACTGTGGGCTTCCTTCTCACCGCTGAAGTTTTGGGGTCCATAGCCACAACCTGGGGTTGCTCTGTAATCAGTGCTGTCCCGCTGATCTGATTCCATGTTCGGATTGGCGCTGCCACCTTGGATCCCCCCCCCCCAAATTTTTTAAGTATAAGTGTATACAGCTGTTAATTTTGCTCTTAGCACTGCCTTTATGCAGCTCATCAATTTTGATACATCTTTGTTTTGTCTCAAAATACTGCACAAATATGTGTGAGTGTGTATATGTATAGAAGAGGGACCAGAAACAGAGAACAAGGGGATATAGATAAAAGAGGTAGAGAAGAGGCAGAGAGGAACAGACAGGAAATAGGGATGGAGAAAAACTTAATTTAAGGAAATGAGGCATGAAAGAAGGGAAATTATTACTGATTTTACAGTGAGAAAAAACTATAGGGAAATATTATGAACAAATGTACCCTAGAAAACTAGGGATCCTACATGAAATAGACAAATTCCTAGAAAAGCATGCACTACCAAACCCTACTTTGAACGAAAAGAGAATCTGAGTAGATTTGTAATATTAAAGAGATTGCATTGGTAGTCACCATCCTTTCACAAGGTTCACATGGTTTCCCTGATGAGTTCTGTCAGACACTTAAAGTACTAACATCGATAACATTCCTTTTGATATTAGGAGAAGGAATGCTTCCCAACACATTGTATGAGGCAGTATTACACTAATATCAACACAGAGATATGCAAAAAAAACCAACAACAACAACAACAAAAAAAAACAATGCTGGGCAGTGGTGGCACACACCTTTAATCCCAGCACTGAGGAGGCCAGGCCTGGTCTACAGAGTTCCAAGACAGCTAGAGATACCCTTGTTTGACCCTCCTACCACACAAAGAAAATAAAACTACAGGCTCTTTATGAAGATAGACACAACATTCTACAGCTAAGTACTACCAAATGGAATCTGGTAAATGATTGTATACATAAAAAATGGTGTTATTCTTAGGAATTTGGTTCTATGTTTCACCTACTCTAATGTAATATATTACTAGAAAATTTAGAAGACACATATGATTACTTTACTAGGAAAAGGTATTTCAAAAACACCAGAAACACTATGGTAACAACAACAAACCAGGTACAAGAAAGGAATTTCCTTAATCTGATAAAGAACATGTATGCAAACTCCACGTACAGCAGTGAGCAAGGGAAATCTGTCTGCAAGCAGGAAGAAATAAGGATGTCTGTTTTATGATTTCTATTCAACATTGTGCTGGAAGGTCAAGCCAGGTCAATTAGGCTAGACAAAGAAACAAAAACACCCAGATTGGAAGGAAATCAACACAGCTATCTCTACTTACAGATTTACCCCAATCCCTATTAAAATGCCACATGCCTTCCTAGTCACCCATTTTGACAAAACAACTCTAAATCATATGGAAATTTAAATGAAATAGCCAAAACTACTTTTATAGTAAGACAACAACTCTGTTGTCCTTGTTCCTGATTTAGTTACTCACTAGCAACCTGGAGTAATAAGGCAGTGTGGCACTGAAATGAAGGCAGTCACACAGTGGGGATAGATATATGTCATTCGGAAGAGTGCTTTCCTAACAGTGATGATGACACCCTGAGTTCTGGCCCAACCTCAACAGTTAGGAGGAACAGAAGTTCAAAGTCAACTTCAGTTTTATAGCAAATTCTAGCCAGCTGAAGATACATGAGATCCTGTGTGTGTGTGTGTGTGTGTGTGTGTGTGTGTGTGTGTGAGTGTGAGAGAGAGAGAGACAGACAGAGAGAGACAGAGAGAGAGAGAGACAGAGGGAGAGAGACAGAGACACAGAGACACAGAGACACAGACATACAGAGATAGACAGATACAGAAAGCAGAAACAGACAGAGGTAAATAGATGAGTGAAGTAGAATTGAATATCCAGAAATAAATCCATACACCCATATATCTCTGGCCATTTTATTTTCAACAAAATTGTTAACATAGTTTGTTAAGACAATTCAACGTTAAATATATCAGTCTTGTTAGGAAACCTTTCTGAGATAATTGGTACACCACCTCATTCATACTCAAAATGCAACAAAAGCTTGCATTTAAGAGCTGGTTCTATTAAATTATAAGTTGAAAATACAATTACACACCTCTGTGTATTTGAACCAACCCATGCAAATATAGATGTTTCACCAAAAAGAAAAAAAGCCTCCTGCTTCAAATGACACTGTCAATAAAGTAAAAAAAAAAAAAAAAAAAACCACCCACAGAATGGGAAAAATGCTTGGATTATCTAGTATTTACGGATATAGTATCAAGAAGGAATAATGCTCTCATACATAGAAACAAAAAGATAAATAACTTTATTTGGAGAGGGTCTCCTGTAGATGAGGATGACTGTGACGTCACTATTAGCTCACCCTCCTGCTTTCATCCCATTACAGGTGTGCACCACTACACTCAGCTAAATGAGCCAACTTAAAAGTAAAGGAATTAAGTAAATACTCCTCAAAGAAAAATATGCAGATTGTAAATGACCACTTGACAAGATGCTTAACACCATCAGTTTTTAGAGAAAATCAAAACCATAATGAGATACTATGTGACACACTCCAGGATGACTGCAATAACAATTTTAAAATGATGGTCAGCTGCAAGTGTAAGGGTTGTTAGGATAGGGAGAGACTGCAACCTTCATACATTGTTGCTGGGGATATAAAATGGTGTGGCATTCTTGTAAAATGAAACCATAAAATATTAAACATAAATGTGGTAGAGTAATCTCACTCAAAGCTATATATTCAAAAAATTGAAAGCATGTATTCACATAAACTTGTATGTAAATGTTTATCATAACCTTCATAATAACCCAATAAGATAACCAAAATAACCCCAAAGAGGAAATGACTTAACTGTTTATCAACTGATGATTGAGGAAATGTGATATATCTATACAAAGGAATATTACTTAGATATTAAAAGCAGTGGAGTCCTAATATACAGCATAGATAAATTTATCAACAATATGCTACAAGAAAAAGCCAGCCCTGAGTGTTCATATACCCCGTGTTACCATTTATATGAGACATTCACCACAGACAAATGCTCAGAAAGAGAAAAGATTGCTGGCTGTATAATGCTTGAAGAAAGAATGGGGCAGAAAAAGGAATGATTGCCAGATGGTATGGATTTTCTTTAAGATGTGACAAATTTGTTCTAAAATTGGTTGTGGTGACGACCACATAATTATATTAACCTACCAGTTCACAATGATACACTATAATGTTGGGTGTCTGTAATATATGAATTGTCTCTCAATAAATATATTCCTCTGATTGGAAATACAGGACCACATGGCTTTACAGATGAATTCTAGTAATTATTTAAAGAAGTCTGACTTTCATACAAACTCTGGTGCCTCATTTCTGACCACGTCCCCTTGATGGGGAGGCCTGGTGGGACTCAGAGGAAGGATAACAGGTCATCAAGAAGAGACTCGATACCTTATGAGCATATACAGGGGGAGGAGGGACCCCTCAGTCACAGACATAGGGTAGGGGAGTGGGGGGGGGAAGCAGGAGGGAAGGAGGAATGGGAGGATACAAGGGATGGGCTAACAACTGAGATGTAATATGAATACATTAATAAAAAAATATAAAAAAGAAGGATTGATATCAACTTTACATAAACCCTTGCTAAAAATGAGGAAAAATTTTCTCTTCATTTTATGAGACTAGTATTATTCTAACATCAAAATCATCAAAGAATATGATAAAAATAAGTTATACGAAAATTTTTAATAAAAACATTTTAAAAATCATCAAATACCTTACAAAACAAAGGACCAACATTCATTAGAATATAGATGAAAAATCCTTAACAAAATAATAGTTTCTTTCTCTTCTTAGCTTGTTGACAGTTGTAAAAACCATCTAATAATTGCATAAGTATTAAATTGTCAAATATGTTTCGTGTGAATTGACAGCATGAGAGTGTTTCCATTACTCTGTCAATATAATGGATTACAATGGTTGATTTTCAAATATTGAACTGATCCTTCACACTTAGAAGAAATTTAGCCTATGTAAAATATTGTATGCAGCACTGAATTCAAGTTGTTAGTCTTTCACTGACTGTTGTTTCATATAATTACATGAGACACTGGTACGATTTCTATTTATGTATGTGGTATAATCATAAGATGTAGTATTATTTGGCTATAAAAAGAAGATCTGACACAGAATACAACATATATGGACATAAAAGCATGATGCTAATAAAAGAAACCAGCCAAGAAAATGCATTATATAATTTCAACCATGAAATGGCCTGAAAAGTGAAATTGAATATAGATATGGGACAAATTACTGGTTGTTAGGTGTTGAGAAGATGGTAGTGATAAGAAAGTGAGAACTACATGACACAAGGCTTCTGTTTGAAGTGATGAAAATGCCCCCAAATTGACTGCAGTGTTGGTTGCGCACACACACCATATATATACACACACTGACTTATAACGTTTAAAAGATTAATTGTATGATATTTGAATTACAGAAGAAAACAGCCAGATGTGGTGACACACCTGTAATCCTAACACTTGAGAATGGAGACAGAACTATTAAGTTCACGTGTCTTTGGGTACATAGAAAATCTTAGGTCATTATAGAATATGAAAGACCTGGTACAGGAAGGGGGTCATGGAGGGTGAAGGAGAGGGTAGAAGGGAAAGGAGGCAGGGAGGGAGAGAGGGAGGAAAAAACAGAGAGGGAGGAGGGAGAGAGAGAGAGAGTTCTCTATAGGCATGGAATCAGTAACATGGCAGAATAGGAGACTCCAGGCCCTAGTTTTCCCACGGAGACATTGACTTAATAACAATCAATGGCCCAGTTGCCCTGTGAGAAAGCTGTAAAATAGGTTAAGAGGTTGCTGCCAATGGAAAGACAGATGCATCGAAAGTTGGTAGGAAAGTTTGTAATATTCACCAGAGCCCACCTCTTAGAATAGGAGGTGCACTTGGGAAGGAACTCTCAGTCGCTTAGTTCTATATAAATAGGCAAAGAGACTAGAATATGTATCCAATATTCAAGTTTTCGAAGGAGCTGCCTAAGACAGTGCTTTCTGTCTTGACTAACGTTGAGTGCTAATAAGAGTTCAGTGTCAAGTTGGAGGCTCCTACAGATGGTCACACTATGCTGTACAGTACCACGGATAGTCGCTAGGTGGCACTCCAGTACTGTGTGTTACTAGAGCACAAGGACCGATGTAATACTACAGCCAGACAGGAGGGTCAAATTGTGGGCAGAGAACCTCATAGATTACAAGCCGGAGACCAGGAAACAAACAAACAAATAAACACATGAGAAGGATTGAGAAGTCTTTAATTTCTAGTTAGCTGTCCTGGAGAAAGTGTTTCCCCCGCACGAAACCAGACTGGAAAGATTAGGGGTGGAACTTACTTATTTTTGAATGCCAAAAACCTTAGAAAAATAACAAGACATGCAAAGAAATAGAGCGTGAGCCACCATGAGAACAAGTCAAATCTCTGAAAGTGGAATGTAAAGAAACAAAGAAGCACGAACTTCCAGGTAAACGATTCAAAATTATCGTCATAAACTAAATGGAAAAACTCACTAGAGGCTTCCATCACCAGTCTGCTCTGGGAATAAATAGAGTCAGTGAAGTTGAAGATAGGACATTCTAAATTGTCTAGGCTGAAGAGAAAAGGAGAAGAAAATAAGGAAAAAAGTGAGCCTGAGGGACTAATCATACACCACATGTAAACACATATGCATTCTGTAAGAACCAGAGAGAGAAGAAAAGGAGATGGGAATGGAGAGGCCCTTTGAAGATCTAATAGCTGAAAACCTCTTAAATCTGAACACACACACACACACACACACACACACACACACACACACAGAAATTTAGGTATATCAAGCAATTTCAATTTGCACGTCTACACTGAGACACCATAATCACACCATCAAAACTCATAGAGAATCTTGAAAGCAGCAAGAGAAAAAGGACTCATTATATAGAACTGAGTTCCTATTAGAGCATTAGCAGTTTTTTTCTCGACACTCTTTGCTGTATAGAAGGTAGTAGAAAGATAAGAGGAAAACAGCTGACTAAAACTACTGTATCTGGGGCTACAGATATATCTCAGTACAGAACATTCTCAGTATGTCCCAAGCCCTATACCCAGTACTACAGAAAACAGGGCATGGAGTGCATCTCTGTAATTCTAGCACTCAGCTAAATGGAAACAGGAGGACTAGAAATTCAAGGTCATCCTTAGCAGCACAGAGATTTGAGGCCATTTGGGGTAATGAGACACTGTGTCTCAACAAATAAAATAAAAAATATAGTATCTTGGGAAACTATACTTCAGAAATGAAGGAGAAAATTAAACCCTTTCTAGGTAAACAAAAGTAGAAAGATTTCATAACAGAAGGACGCAGAAGAAAATGCTTCAAGGAGTAAAGTTGATCTCATCACTTCTCAGTAGCACCTAAAGGAGACCAAGCTTCCAACACAGATGATTCTTTTGGGAAAGGGATAATCCATGATCAAACCATGATAAATGATATCTTCTAGGCATCCCAAATAGCAGTGAGATTATAACACCAAGAGGTGACTAATAACTCCAAGGAAACAGCCTTTTTTAAGACACAATAAGGCCGATGCTCATATGAACTCACAGAAACTGCCACAGTTGCTGTGAGCTCCTATGTGCAACTGCCTTGCTGTGTCCAAAAGACTCTGCTTTCTTACACTTAGCCACCACCTCTGGCTCTTATACTCTTCTGTGCCTTCTTCCACGATGATCCCTGAGGCATTGGAGGAGTGGTTTCAGTATAGATGTTTCATTTAAGGCTGGACTTTCTGCAGCTATTCCATGTATTTTATTTTTTAAATTTGAGTTCTTGTACTTGTAACTCCAGAATCTTGTTTTCTGTTTTAAAAACATGGTAACCAGGGCTTCATTGGTTTATTCACCCATGATTACTTTAAAAATTTATAATGGCCACTTCAAACTCTTATGTTGGTAAACACATCATCTGGTCACTCTTTAAGGCTGTTTCTTTTTTAAAAAATTAATTTATTCAGATTACGACTAAATTGTTATCCCATCCCTTGTATCCTCCCATTCCTCCCTCCCTCTCGCTTTAACCCTATTCCCCTCCCCTAGGTCTATGACTGTGACTGAGGAGGACCGCCTCCCCCTGTATATGCTCATAGGGTATCAAGTCTCTTCTTAGTATCCTGCTGTCCTTCCTCTGAGTGCCACCAGGCCTCCCCTTCCAGGGGACGTGGTCAAGTATAGGGCACCAGAGTTCCCATGCCTATAAATTAAAGCACATTCCCAACTTAAATTTTTTTATTTAGTAGAATAGAGGTTTTTAAATGTATGTTCAGATGATTTTTATTTTAAGACAGGGTTTCTCTGTGTAGCCTTGGCTGTCCTGGATTCTCTTTGTAGACCAGGCTGGCCTCAAACTCACAGAGATCCCCCTGCCTCTGTCTCCCAGAGTGCTTGGATTGTAGGCATTAGCCACTGTGCCAGATTTCAGATGATTTTCTTAATTTCATTATTATCTGCTATATTAATCTGCTGTATTAATTTGGGTCTTCTCTCTCTTTTGGTTAATTTGGATTAAGGGTTTAAAAATAATTTTTATCTTTCAAAGAACAAGCTCTCAGTTTTGTTGATTGTTATTACTTTACAGTTGTTTGTTATATTTCATTAATGTATACTTTGATTTCGATCATCTCTTCCCATCTACTATCTTGGTGTTTGGTTTTCCCAAGGCCTTAAGATGTATCATTATTTTATCACTTTGAGATCTCTTAAATTTTTGGGTGTAAGGATTTAGCACTATAAACTATCCTCTTTATTGAATCCCACATATTTGGGCATATTGTGTTTTTATTTTTATTCGACTCTAGGAATTGATATCTAGCCTTTTCTATTGTTGTCAGATGGAATACAGGTTGTGGTTTCAATTTTCCTCTATCTGTTGATACTTGTGTCCTAATAGGAGATCAGTTTTGGAGAAAGCTCCATGGGCCGCTGAGAAGAATGTGTATTTTTAGTTTTTCTGTGGAATATTCTGTGGATGTCTGTTGGGTTCATTTGACTTATGATGTTGTTTAACTCCAATGATTCTCTGTTTAGTTTTTGTCATGATGACCTGTCTGTTGATGAGATTGGCCTACTGAATTCTCCTACTAGCACTGTATTGGAATTAAACTGTGGTTTTAGATCTAGTAGTATTTCTTCTATGAAATTGGGTAACCTATGCTTTGTAAATATTTTGTTTAGACTTGTGATGTTCTCTTTGTGGTTTATTTCTTCAATAAGTATGATGAAGTGACCCTCTTCATTTCTTTTGACCAATTTTGTCAGATACTAGAATAGATATTCCTGCCTGCTTTTTGGTTACATTTGTGTTGGATATATTTTTTCCATCCTTTTACCTTAAAGTGGTACATATGTTTGGTAGCTAGGTATGTTTCTTGCAGGCAGCAGAAATACAGATTCTGTTTGCTAATGCAATCTGCTAGTAAGTGTCTCTTTATTGGATAATTGAGTCTATTACTATTAATAGTTATAATTGAAAATATCTATTAATTTCTGTCATTTGAGAGTATTTTCTTAAATCTTTTTCAATTGTCTTGGCATTGTGTGTTTATTTCATGTGTCTTCTTGAGTGTGTTTATTCTTGTGTTTATATTAAAGTTTTTCTTTCAGTATCCTACGTAGAGCTGGCTTACTGATCATAAATTTCTGTAGTCTGTTTTTAACATGAAAAAAACATTTTTT
The DNA here is from genome assembly GCF_903995435.1 of Acomys russatus. Lineage (NCBI taxonomy): Eukaryota > Metazoa > Chordata > Mammalia > Rodentia > Muridae > Acomys > Acomys russatus. Next base: position 76,552,070 of record NC_067169.1, on the reverse strand, counting down.
AATTTCTCCTTCAATTTTAATGGATAACTTTGCTAGGTATAATATTCTGAATTGACAGTTATGGTCTTTCAGAACTTGCAATACATCTATCTAGGCCTTTCTGGCTTTAAACATTTCTGTAAAAAAAATCAGGCTTTCCCCCTTCAGTTAGGCCTGTGTTATAAATTACTTGCTCTTTTTGTCCTGCAACTTCCAATGCCTTTTTAAAAATTAAAAACCAGCTTTTCATGCAATGTATTTTGATCATATTTTTCATCACCCAAGTTCTCCATCCTCTTCTCTTTTCCACCCACTCAACATGTATCGTATATATATATATATATATATATATATATATATATATATATATATATATATATATATTTACTTTTACTGAGTGATTCAATTTCTATGTTTTGTCTTCAGCCCTGACACTGTTTCCACATTCAATTAGTGAGGTTTCCAATTGAGGTGTTTATTTGGCTTATTGAGGTTTTCATTTCCAGTTTCATTTCAGTTTGGCTTTTTTTCAGCAATGCTCTCTTTGTTAAATTCAATTTTCTGCTCGTGGATTGACTTCCTTACTTCATCCATGGTTTTGTGTTTGCTTTCTTGGAGGATAGTCATATCTTCTTCTTTAAGTCATTTGAACACATAATTGTAATCATTCTTCATCTGGAAGTTCTCCCGGGTCATTTTCACTAGGGGATATTACTACGAAATTACTAATATTTGAAGGAGATATGTCCTGTTTTTTCTTCTTGCTTTTGTTTCTGTGCTGAGATTTGCACATCTGGAGTTAGTGTGTTAGCTTTTCTCCCTTCTTCCTTTGTTGTTTAAGTCACCTTTCTTGCTTCAGTGGAGGCTTGTATAATGTTTACAAGTGGACTAACTCATTCAGTCTATGGTTGAGATGGCATTTTCCTCAGTGGCTCTTGTGTTGAGAGCTGTAACCTCTATCTATCCCAAGTCTTTTCTGATTATCAGTTATTGCCTGGTGATTGCAGTGCCTGGAGAAAGTTTCCCCTGGTTGTGTGGGCTGTTTTCTTGCCCATGTGGGGAGCAGCTGAAGGGTTCCTGGTAGAAAGCCAGGAAGGCTTTGCTTGGGGGAGGGGTGTTTACAAACCATGAGGGACTGAGAGAAAAGATATGGGGTCCAGGAAAGGTAGGGGTTGGGGATTTGTGGATTCCTGAGTAGAAGAGACGATGAAAGGAGGAGACATAAGGCCACTCCCTGGGTTGTCAGGTTTTCTGCCTTGTAGGGAAGCAGGAGGGTCCTGGAAGAAGAAGCACAGGGCACCAGAAGCCAGCAGGTGGGACTTTGGGAGATCCCCAGGAGAAATAGGCAGGGAGGAAGAAGCTTAGGAACCTAGAGGGGCAGAGAGTGAAGCTTTGAGGAATCTAGACTACAGAGGAAAAGAGAGAAGAGATTTGGCAGCAAGGCTCTAGGGACTCCCAGAAAGGCTAGGAGAAGGAGGCCTAAGTTACCTATCTGGGTCTTTTCTTTCCTCATCATAGAGAGTTGCAGCTGGAGGGTCTCTGGCAAGTGGTTGGAGTTCCCCATATGGGGCTCTTGACAATGTTGGGCAGCTGGAGGATTCCTGACAGGCAGCTGGTAGGCTTTGGGAAATCACAGTTTAGGTAATAGATTGTAGTAAGTGTAGATACTGGTTTCCCCTCCGTGTGTGTGATTTGTTTTGTTGTTTTCTTATTTATTATGTACTCACTTGGCTGGACAATGTTAGTAGAATGTTTTTTTTTCCCCATGCGCTATGAAGCCTTTGTTGCTGCTGTTTATGATTAGCCTGGAGTATGCTCACTGTCTATAGAATGAGAATGTCTTCAACAGGGTTGTCTTTGGTCTTTCTCATCTGTCTGTTCAACTGTCTATCTCACTTGCTATCACACCCAGATGTTAGGCTCCTTTAATTGCTGGCTAATTGCTCTATTGTTTTAGAGAATACCCTGTGGTTTAAATTGTTTCACAGCTGAATCCAATTAAATCTGAACCTCTTACAGGGATAATTTTGAGGCTCCTATTTGAGGTTTGGTTTGATGCCAGGAGGGTCTTATCTTAGCTTTATAATTTCCCTGGTTCTCTCTTGGAAATTAGTTGGCCTACAATTTAGCTTGGTGCTCTTGTAGAGGTTTTAGCTTGCTACAAATATAACCATTGCTTCTGAGAGTACCCTTAGGATTGAATTTCCCCACAAAAAGGTTTCAAATACTGTTAATTCCTACCGGAGAACTTCGGAGTTCTGTGTTTCTACAAGCTGCCCTTTGCCCTGCAAAAAGATCTCTGGGAGTTTCTCTGACTAGTGGATATGTCTAGTAGCAAGCCTCCATCTCTCCTAACACAGAGCGTTCATTTTTCAAATGACCAAGAGGAAGGCAATTTTAATCTCTAAACATTTGGTCTAACTGTTAAAGTATCTCTGCTCTGGGATCTGGCAGCAGGTGGAAAGCAGGGAGCTGCAACTTAAAAAAAAATAGTATTCACTAAGTGTTTTGTTTCTTCAACATCCAGGGCATGGGAAATGCTGGTGACCTGAATTTCCTAATAAGATACAGTAACCTTGATTTTAAGCTCAGGAGAGACCTTCCTCTGGTCCCTACTCTCTTGGAGTAGATCTTCCCTCACACCAACTGAGGAATGGGCATTGAAGAAATGGATCCTGGCTAAGCCAGCCTAGCTTCTTGCTGTGCTAGGTTTTAATGAGTTTTCTTGAAAACATTTTTTTTCCATCTATTGTTTTCTATTAAAGACATCTTCCAGGGAGCCTAATAGGTGGCTTTAAGTGTATTTTCACCAGCTTGTCCTGTACTTCCCTCTTCTATATGTTGCTGTGTCAAACAGTTTTAATGAATTAATGGATCAGGTAGCATTCAGTTCATGAAACAAACAAGGGCTGTTTGTTAATCTTTGTCTGATGATTAGGTGTTCAAACTCGAACAGTGTTCTGTAGTCAACCAGTAGCCATTTTCTAATAAAGAATAGTTGTCAAAAGATGAAAATATAATCTTTCTCATAAGCCACAGTGATTGTTAGAGTGAATTTCTGCTTTTCTTTTAGGGCTTACCAGTGGTCTGTACTGTTCGCTTTTTCTCCTTAGCATGGCATTTTGTGTGGTATTGGCTCTTCTGAGGTATAGGATCCAAGTGTCACACCGGTTTGTCCTACTGAAGCTTGCTACAAAGATATTGTTTTTAGTGTGGGGTTCCTTCAGAAGTAAAGCCTTACAATTTTCCTGGCAAATAGGCCAAATAGCATTTAGATACTTGTCCTCAAATCACGTGTTAAGGGGCTTTCCTCCTAGGGTAGTGTTGTTGTGAGGTGGTGAGGCCTTTAAAATGTGGGGACTAAGCTCATCCTCTTCTACTTCACTCAGTCCTGATGTGACTAGATGTGTTAGGGTGGGTTGATAGGGGTGGGGCTCCCCTTTTCTGAGGAGAAGGGGAGGGGAGAGGGGGATGGGGTGGGAGGATGGGACCAGAAGGAGATGAAAAGCTGACTAACATGCAGCATAATCAACTATGGTAAATGTTACTGCCAACATCCAAAGACTCTCACTAAGTAGTGTGACTAATTATGTAAATGATACAAGTATGGGGCTTCAGACATGAGCCGGGCCATTGGACCCTTGTACACTTTAGTTTGTTAAGCTCCCTAGCTTTGTCTATTCTCTCACATGCATGCCTTACTAAGATATTTAGGGTGTTTGTTATTTTTTCTATACTGGATTCACTTAACATAATATTATCAGTGTAATAAAATCATGAAGCATTCTTTGCGATATAGAGAAAATAAAGTATTTGCTAGATTCTGACAATGAACAGAGAACTGGCAAGCAGTGAACATATACTGTTATCCTTTTGTCTCCAACCTATGAATTAAAACTGTTTCTGATTTTGTTCATTGATGAAAATGAAAAAAAAGGAATAAATTTTCTGGTTTAATTGTTTCATATAACATATATACCCAGTTATATTTGTATCAATTATTAAGTCTATAATAATTTCTTCAATTTCCCATAATCCATTTGGCTCACAGTAGTCAAGTAGGTGGGGCTTGGTATACATTGCCTCTATACCTATCTCTTAAATCTTAAATTTTAATGACATTAATTTGTACAGTTTCACAAGAAATATGATGTTTCTTTGGGTTAACTATCATGAGGCCAATTTCAACAGCTTCCCCTTAGATTTTACTACTGTAATACTAAGAGTAGTCCATGGGTCAACAAATTAATTTTGGAACTTTGCCTGTTAATAAATGTATCTGTTCCTCTTATAAATTGTGAATATTGGAAAATATCCATTAGATGTGTCCTCAGTTCTACTGTGAGACATAGTCAAGGAAAGGTCCTATTGTATAAACCCCTTAGGACCCCTATTCTCAGTCAAGGGCCTTGGTGTCTCTATTTGATTTATGAATGTGAACTGTCCTAGAGGCCATCCATTATCTGTAGAGTGAGTAGAGGAAGCGCAGTTTATTTGTAGCATACCTATAAATGTTATTCTTATATATGCAGTAAGTAGAGTAAGAGAACAAATGCAATGATGTGTTTGTACAGCTAGCTAGCTAGGGGCATTGAGCTAGGGGATTTATTCCAGGAATTGGCTCACAAGGCTATGGAAGCTAAATAATCACATTATGATAGTCTATTTGTAATCTGAATACTATGGAAAACTTGGCAGTATGGTTCAGTCCCAGTCTAAAGGCCTAAGAAGTTGGAAGAGATACCAGTACAAGAGGCATAGGGGTTGAAGGACTGGTGTGAGGTCAGACTGTGCAGGGATACACAAAGGAAGGCCTGGGAAACCTATCAATCCCCTCTGTCTGAAATAGGGTCCTAGACAGTTCAAACTTGTCTCAAACTTGTTATGTAGCTAAGAATGAACTTGAACTTCTAATCCTTTTAACTCTACCTCCAAATTACTGGGATTACAGGTGTGTACCACCAAACTGTTTTAATGCAATGCTAGGAATTGAAGCCAGTCTCTTGTGCACACTAGGAAATCAGTATACCAATTGAAGTATATTCCTAACCTTGTTTCATTTCTTATTAGGGTGAAGCATGGTAAAATTTTGTGGGACATTTGGAGGGCGAAGCAGGAGCCATCCATTTATCATTTCACACATCAAATTGTTTATTTTCTGACTCACCTTGTTGGTGTAATGTACCATCTGGCCTGCAACCCCTCCATCAGTGCATCCAACTTCTGGCCCAGATATGTTTTCTTTTCCTGTTACTTTGTTTTAAATATAATTTTTAATGTTTAACTTAATTATTCTTTTTAGCTGACACAAGAAAGTTGGACATGTTAATGTGTGTGCTAGTTAATGTTTGCCAACTTGAGACAAGCTAGAGTCACCCGGGAAGAGGGGACATCAATTAAGGAATTACTTCCATCAGGTTGGCCTGTGGATGCGTATATAGAACATTTTCTTTTCCTTTCTTTATTCCTTTTTTTCTTGAGACAGGGTTTCTCTGTGTAGCCCTGGCTGTCCTAAAGGCGTGTGCCATCACACCCAGCCAGAACATTTTCTTTTCTTCATTCATTCATTTGTTCGTTCTTTATTTCTTTCTTGTTCAGTTGGACAAATTTCTAAATTAAAATATAATTACACTATTCCTTTGGGGGCATTTTATTGATTGATATTGATGTGGGAGGGTCTAGGTCACTGTGGATAGTGCCACCCCTGGGAAAGTATCTTGGCTTGTCTAAGAAGGCAATCTGAGCAAACTAAGGAGAAGAAGTCAGTAAGCAACATTCCTCCATGGCCTCTGCTTCGGTTCTGACACCAGCTTTCTGTCTTAGATTCCTTCCTCCAACTTCCCTCAGTAATAGACTCTAAGTTGTGTGATGAACAAAACTCCTTTCATTCACAAGTTGGTTTTGGTCAACCTTTTACAATAGCAATAGAGAAAACTAGCTAGAACAGAAAAAAGCGGGAGGAAGGCAAAATAACAATAGGGATATCTCAAAAGTAATTCAGTGTTTAAGTATACATATATAATCTTAATGAACTTTTCCCATTTGGGTTGACATCGCTCCTTCCAAATCAAACACCATTGAACAAAACAAACACCAGCTCCAGTCACGAGACACCCTCTTTTGAGTTGTTGACCAGGGTTCTTCAAGGGATTCCTAGATCATGTGCCTATTGCTATTGCCTTTTGTTGTCCCCTTAGAGGTGGAAGGCAAGTCCCTATTGCTGAAGACACCACACACTTCAGAAACAAGGCTCAGAGACTCCTGAGCTAGGAATGATCTGAATGTCCCCTCACTGAGGATTAGCCTTCATGGTACCAAAAGCACTATGTAATCTTCCAAAGGAGGAAGGTAATCAACAGTCCTACCAAGCTATGACATCTATGAACAAGAGTGCATTTAGTAGCATGCATACCTTGATGGTAACCAACGAGCTTTCTAATTGGACTTAAGACAAGAGGGGTATCATACCTGGTACTGGAAACCTAGCTAACTACTGACTGCTAGTGATATCATGGTTATTGGAGGAGAATCTATAATCACATCAGAATAGCTAAGAATTGGAAACAGCCTAATTATCAGCTAATAAGTCAAGATAGAACATATATTTTGGCATATCACAAGGCAATTTGTAGAGAAATGTTAATTCAGAACATGGCTGTTCTGGCAATAGATCACATCGAAAGACCTTCTAGGTTTATGTGATCTGGCTGGCAAGTGATCATATCCAAAGATTTTCTAGGTCTGTTTGATCCAACTAGAATACAAACATGCCTTTAATCCAGAAGATGGAGGCAAACAGATCTCAGTTCAAGGCAGGCCTGGTATAGAAAAGCCTAAATCCAGGTGTGTAATACATGTCTTTAATCCCAAATGAAGGTAGAGTTAGTTTGTAGAAGGAAGCATCCATGTTTGAAAGTGATGTCTAATTGAGTGGCATAAGAGGTGATGAATCATATAAGATTTGACAGAATAAGAATATGCCCAACTCTCATGATAAGAGAGAGGAAAGGGAAGCTACTTAAGAGGCAGTTTTTCAGAGAGAGGAGGCAGTTTTTTTTAACCAGGACAGTGATAGAAAGATGTGTTGCAGAGAGAGAATGCAGGTGAAGACAGAACGAGCCAGAAAATGAGAAGAAACCAAAATACTAGGGCAGATCGCCGAGTTAGCTTGAGGCCAAGCAGAGTAATTCTGAGCCCAAAGTGAAGTCAGATTAAATAAGTCAGTTGGGAGAGGAGTTTGAGCTAGAACAGCTGACTTGAATCAGCCAGCCCAGAGTCAGAAAGAACAAGTAAGGGTGAGCTCATTAAGCAGTAAGTCTCAGAGGCTGAAAACATTCTAGGCCTAGATTAGATTGATGGAGACTAGAAGGTTCCAGGACTAGACCTAGGACAGCAAAAGGAGGTAGTGAGCCTCCAAGACAACAATTGAGTCAGGAGAATAAAAGTTGCTTTTACAGGAATTATATTATAATATCAAAATATAATTTATATTTCTGTATTTATGCATATATAAATAAATATGCATATATATATATATAAATTCTAGTATGGGGAGGAAAAGGACTCTTGATGTCCCAACCCTAGCTAAAGTGCTGTTGGCAGTTGATAAGTGCTAGAGGAAAATCATGTCTCAGGAAAATCACAGAAGAGTGATTTTCTGAAAGAGTGTCGAAGAACCAGAGGTCCAGGATGTCTACTGTGAGATAGTGTCATATGGACATGTCAGGGAAACTGTATCCATGGACTCTCAAAAATGACTGCTTTAAACAAGACTTGCAAAATGGCTGCATAGCTCAACGAATGTGCCAATGTGAACGGGGGGAAATTTCACAAGGCCCCAACCCTAGATGAAGACTTTAATCCATGCATGGCTGATAAGAGAGGGAAGAAGTTTTCTTCAGGGAAGCACCCAGGCTAGGATTTCTAATTCTAAGTGTTTGGCCCTAAATACATGTGCATATGAGTAACACTAAAGGACTCAGTAGGTAGAAGAACTTGTGAATTTAAGAAGGGTGACAGGGGAAGAGTTGGAAGGGAGAAAGGAAGGGGTGGAGATTGTGTAACTACAGTACTCATGTGTGAAATTATAAAAAAAAAACTAACAAAGAAAAAATTATGATAGGACATGAAGTAGGGATAGAGCTGTGATTGAGGGTCTTGGGGGAGTAGGATAGGGAACTCAGGGGTGGACATGATTGAGATACTTTGTGTACATGTATGAACATTTCAAAGAATAAATAAAAATTCTAACCAAAATAATTTTAAAGTATTATACATACCATACTTAAAAAAACATACTTTTACACAATGCACAGTAATGGTTTTACTGTAAGTAGGCATTTTGTCCAAGGCTTTCTTGTTTCTTTTGGCAGAGAATGATATTTAGCAATCAAAGTCTAGGTGGTAATTGTGATTGTAATACCAGGAAGCCATTTTTTTCAAGGCCTTCCCAGCACAGAGAGCTAGGACTAGATATATGTATAAGAGTGTGGTTAATTTCTATGTAAATGCACATCTGTACATTAAAACACACTTATTTCTATGCATTACATTCAAATAATGCAATTTCTCTTTGGTTCATCCATGTGATTCTGGTCTAATACCACAAGACTATTTCCTCCTTATTATATCAGTAGCTAGTTCCCTTTTCTGTCACTGAGAGTCCTGTATTCAATTAGCATTAACAATCTCATTATGCTTTTTGTATGTAATTAATAAACATATTGTCTAATACCACTTCACCTATGGAAATACCATTCCAATTTTTTTTGTTTTGGCACATAATGTCAAACCACTTATGCACATGGATGTTCTTGATGACACTCCCCATTCTAGGCTATACTTTGTGGAGATTCCCATTCAGTCCTACTCAGTCTCTGATGATGCTTATGTCTTATCTCCTCCCTACCTCCACTGTGTGGAAAGCTTTGTAACTACACATGGCTTCTGATACTTCCTGCCAGGCCATCACCATGCAGAGATGGCCTCCTAACCTTTCCTTGCTCAGACCCCACAAATGCCAGGCTGCCCTTCTTCTGTGGATTGTTTCTAACACTTGTTGGGCTCTGAAATTTATGCTAGAGAGACTTTCTCTGAGGATCCCCCCACTCTGCTAGGGTGCAAGCATTCTGTCTTGGGGTGTATGAAAGTCATTGTCCTATAGCTGGAGTCATTGCACCCCATACCATAAGTCCTTTTCCCCTTCGCTAGCTCTTTCCTCAGTTTCCTCAGACTTTGACACTCTTTTGTTCCCAATTCTCCCACCATCAGTTCACTCCATCTCTACTCTGCTTAGACTCTGACACCTAGCTAGCTGTGGGTTACTCTTTTGCCTCATGGACACATCCTTCCTCTTGCTCAGAACCTAATACCGGGCATGCTTCTGCTAACCCTTTTAAATCTACTCGGGCTCCTATGCTTTATGTTGGGCTGAATCTGTATGGGAATGCCTTCCTCACATTACACGTCTCTGACTTTATGCTCTAAGTTATTCTCCAGCATGGGATGGTCTTAACTTTACCTTAGGCCTGACAGTCTGTGCTTAAGGTACATATTATGGATGGATACCCTCCTTACTTATTTCATCTGGAAAACCCTTTTACTGCACATACATGTGTTCCACATTATCTTTGGACGCTAATATTACACGCTGAATTACACCTCTTTGAGGGGATTCTTGTCCCTCAGCCTTGGTTGTGAGTCCCCTTGCAGAACTGATTTCTATTATAGATAGCTCTTTTAACACTACTTCATTTCCTGTTATCCATTATCGATCAATCCTCTTCATGAACTCCCTCTTTTCCCTGTTTGGATTTTTGTTATTCCACACTGGCCTGGACTGTTTTATACTCACATGGGTACCATCCATACTCTGTGTAAGCTTCATTACCCTATGCCATATCTTTTTTCCCCCAACATAACATGTTTATTTGTGATCCTGCTGTAGATTGGGGCCATGTTGATGTCTGTGGCCCATGTTACCACTGTATCTTTCTTACTTGATCTAGGCTATAATGCCCTGATCTCCAGGTACTGACCCCTTTTTCTTTTATCAAATGACTTTTAGACTAGCTTTTTTCAGAAATTGCAGTAAGACACTGATGGGTTTTAAAAATGCTTTAGTAAATGTATCCTTTGTGTGTTCCTAGGATGTATTGTTAGAGTGGTAGCTAAGCAGTTTATACATATATCCACTCAATTATATCAATTTCCAGGTACCTTTGGACTTACTCCATAGGATTCTAGAGAAGTTCAGATATATTGACTTCAGTAATTGCAGGCCATCATTGAGTAGAGGTTTTGATTAGCCAGAACATTCAATTCCAAATTATGAATGAGTTCACCCATGTCAATGAGTTTATGGTTACCAGCCCTTATTATCGAGCTTGGGCAATACCCCTATATAATACTTCTGTATGTGCTTCCTATGCTCTTGTCAATAAGACTAATGACATCTTATGATTCTTCTGAGGATATAGGCTCTCTTCTCTGCTCAGGCTTTGTTCTTCTTCAGCTGATGCTTCGGTGGATCTAACTTCCACTGTGGACTTGGGCAGATAGGAATATAGATCATTAGGAGGTTTAATGATAATTAATCTCATAACTAACCACAGGATTGTTTACTAAGAAGATTTTGTGTAGAAGAGAACTGATTATCTGCATGTAAAAGACAGCGATGTAAGAAGGCTACTAACTTCTCAGTATTTAGAAACTTTAATAATGATGAATATTTTATGTTACTGTACTGTTTCTTTTTCTCGTGCTATCCTTTTTAACTTTCTTGATGAATGATCCTGTGGTGGTTACTTTAGGGTCCAGACAGAAATGTAACCAAATTAATACATTATTATTATTATTACTATTATTATTATTATTATTATTTATTAGCTTTTTTTTCATTCCTTGTGAATTTCACATCATGTGTCCCAATCCTACTCATCTCCCCATCCCTTCATATCTGCCCTCTACCCTTGTAATCTCCCCCCCAAAAGAAAACAAACAACCAACAAACAAAATTTCACCATGGAAGCTGTAGTGTGTCACAGTGTGTCCCACAGCATACCCTTGAGCCCACACATCTTTATTTGCAAATGTTCATTATGATGATTCATTGGTCTAGTTCAAGGCCTCTACTACACTAGCAATTCTGGATCCTCACCAGGATTCCTCTGGGATACCCTGCTGTTGCCCTGTGTCATGATGATCCTGCAGCTTCGGATCTACAGGATCTGCTCCTTCACATACCCCAGCAGTTCCACCAGATCTCCTGCACCCATACCACCAAGGCAAGCTCTCACAGTACTGCCCTGGCTAGCTCACTCAAGTGCTACAGGAGTGAGGGGCAAGGACAACTCTCTTGCTATCATGCCCTTGGGGTCAACTCTCTCACCTGCCTCAGGCAGTGAGGGGAGACATCTCTCCTGCTCCCAGGTCACCACAGAGCATGAGCAGCTCTCTCATGCCTACACCACCAGGGGCAGCTCTACAGTGCTACCCAGGTGAGGTACAGGCCCTGCTCCTCCAAGCGCTGCAGCTGGCAAGGGACAGAGTCACCTCTGTTCACCCCTCGGACTTCAGCATGGTCTCAGGCAGCAGCCCAGACCAGGGGATGTCCTCATAGCCTTTGGTGGTAACATGGGCCAGCTGCTGACATTGACACCAACGCCCAGTACTGCAGGATCACAGACCCAGACATGGCCCTCAGTGGCATCGCAGCATTACAGGCCAGAACTTCACCATGATCTTAGGTGGCAGTGCAGGCTACTCACATCAGGCTGTTGTTCCTCACCACCCTTGTATCTCCAGTTCTTTCTTTTTAGTGCTCAAACTATTCTATTTTCCTTTCTCTTCCATCTCTACACCATATTGTAGTGGTGCTCACAGTGGACAGGTCATGCAGTGGGTGGGCTTTTATTATTCTGTGTGGATGATGTATGCACGTGTGTGTGTGTGTGTGTGTGTGTGTGTGTGTGTGTGTGTGTGTGTGTGTAAATGCCAGGGGAGGATGTGGGATGTTAGGTTCTATTAGTCTCTGCCTTATCCCTTTAAAACAGGCATTCTTCCTGAATCTAGAGCTATGCTGGTGGCCAGAAAACCCAAGCAATACTTCTATTTCCTTTCCTTACAGCTCTGGAGATAAAGGCATATATGGTCATACCTGGAATTTTATGTGGGTACTGGGTATTCAAACTTAGGTATTCATGTGTGTGCAGCAAGCACTTTTACTCACAGAATAATTTCCTCAATACCATATTCTTTTGATGTGGTGGCTTATAGAATTTTGTGTATTTTCTCTACTGGGAATCAGAGTTTTCCCCTTGCACAAAGAATAATAATGGCTATTATTCTGTGGTATTAGAGATGGAACCTAGAGGTTCATTTGTTCTTCCTAGGCAAGGATTTTTCATTTTACTACTGAGATGTATCCCCAGAATTAGAAATGACTTTTGAGCCTCAAAAGTGGTATAACCCATGTCTTCAATAAATAGCACCAGAAAATAGCATACCCACATATTAAAAATGTAAATCTACTATTTTATATGCTTCATATGCACACACATATGTATTTCATGAAATGGAGTTTAATTGGAGTTACCTTACACAGGGAATAGTGCTCTTCCAAGAAGCCATAGGTTGCCAAATAAAAAGCCTAGTGCCAGGTATGGGATTCCCTCTTCAAATTGTTGGAAAAGAGTGTCTCAGAGACCTCTCCCAACTATAGACTATTGACTAGCAGTAACAGGTACTAGAAAGGATCTGGAGGACAAGAAACTCTTGCACACTGTTGGGGAGATTGTAAGCTAGTACAGCTATTGTAGAAATCAATACAGGAGATCCTCAAAATTTAAAAACATAAGTACCAGATACTCCTGAAATTGACTTCTAAGGTATATATCTAAAAGAAATAAAATCAGCATCTGGAAGAGATACATACCTGCATCGTCATGTTCACTGATGCATTATTCACAGCAATGAAGAGGTCAAGCAACCTAATTGTCATTATTTAAGCTTACAATAGAAAAAAAAACCCAATGCTGCCATCTACAACACACGACGAACCTGGAGACTATGACACTCAGTTTTAGAATCTAGACAAAGTAAGGTGAACACTACATGGTATCACTTATACAGATTCTAAAATAATTAAACTCATAGAAGCAGAAAGTTCTAACTGGTTTTTGCAAGATTACTTACAGATCTACCATTAACATATTTCCTATTAGAAATACTGCATTTTGTGTTTACATTTTTTGTTGTAAGCATATTTATAAGTGTTCTTATAAAAAATAATAATAAATAACAAGGATAAGAAGAAACTTTTAGTAACGATGGGTAAACTTATAGTTTACAATATCAAGTGAAAAAGTGTTTCCTAGCCAGATATAATATCCATTACCATAAAACAATTAGGTAAATGAGCTACGTATCTTTACATAAAACTGTTTAAACAGGCCAACATTATCCTCCAATCAACCATTGCATGTTTGTCTTCTAATCTTAAGAACTAGCTTCTCTACTTGCAACATTTTATAATCTTTCCACAAAAGGCTTTAGATTCCCAGCAGAAAGCATCACCAAATGACCCTGACCCTCTTGCCAATCTTTATCTTCACTGCTTTGCCCCCAAGAAATTTTAGATCATATTTGTCAATCAGATTTTTTTTTTGCCTTTTGCCTTTTCAAATGCCTCTAAACTGAAGTAAACCTAACAAACTTCTTCCAAGATTATTTTTTTTCTGTTATTTGAGGCAGGGTTTCTCTGTGTAGCCTTGGCTGTCCTGGACTCACTTTGTAGACCAGACTGGCCTTGAACTCACAGCCATCCACCTGCCTCTGCCTCCTGTGTGGCATTAAAGGCGTGCTGGGATTAAAGGCGTGCACCACCATGTCCGGCTTCCAAATTTTTTAATGTTAAGGAGCCAGCATGGGGTCCTGTTGCTCTGCCAAACATCCCGTCATATTGTATTAAAACGCTTTTAGTTTTCATGTTACTCATCTTGTTTCTTTCTTTCTTTTTTTTTGGGAGGGGGTGTTTTCGAGACGTCATCTCAAAATTACCATCCTGCTAGAAGTCCAGCAAATCTTGTGTTTTCTTTCTTAAACTCATTCATACCAGTGCTTTCTTTCTTTGTCTTATTTCTCAACCACTTTAAATTTTCTACTTTCTTAAGATATGAGCCAAGACTCTCCTCTTTGTTTTCCCCTATTTTCTTGTTAATGAACATAGTGCTTTTTGTTTACTTTAATGCAGTGCTGGGGGTCAAATCCAGATTTACTACTGAGCTTCACTTCCAGCACTGCCCATTCTTTTTTATTAGCATTCCTAATACTGTGAGGGAGAAGGTAAGAAAACAAAGTAGATAAGGCTTCCTGGACTTCCTGTTTTGCTGCAGTTATATTGTATGGGGGTGCATACTAAAACCACTGCATTTACCATAACTTGATGGCAGGCAGTCATTTTCCCCCCAGGGCAAACAGACTTCATAGTTGCTTTCTTCCAGGCCACAAGCTGGCTATCCCTTAGAAATAAGGGGTATGTTTGTATTGCGTACAACCATCTGTGATTGTTCCACAGTGAGCTAGGCATCCTGCACCAGCCCAAATGTGTTCTTCTACACTCTCCCTTAAAACCAAAGACCTTGTTCTCATATCAGTTGCTTTTAATAAAAGTCCATTTCAGTAAAATCTCCTTTGGGAGCTAATGCCACTAAATCACAAATTGAGACAATGCTTTCATGCTATACCCTCTACTTTTTAGTGGTTTCTACTTTTGCCCTTCCATGTTAACTATCTTTTTGGTGACCAAATGTCTTCAAGGTATTTTCTGTTGCCATGGCATAATTTTCTTTGTTGAATGGTAGTGAGGCTCGTGGTTTGAACTCTTACACACTACCTCAAAGCCTGATGAGTCACTCTGTTCTACTTTCATTTTAGGTACCACAGATAATGATACCAAGACAATTGTGTGTTTATTCTACCTCTTAGTTTTCATTTCATTAGATATCCAAGAGCTAGTTCCTTGATAGTTGGGTATGCCACTATTTCTGAATTTCACTGGTGATGTATACTTTCTACAACTGAACACAGAGCAGCTATAGTTTCACATTATATGTGACCAAGCATGAAAGATTTATCTCATATCATTTAATTTTTTTCCTTCCCTAATCATGTATTTCTGTGAGCTGGGACTATTCTAGAAAAATTCCATCTCACTGATACTAAGCAAGTAAAACAAACAAACAAACAAACAAACAAAACAAATTCAAATTTGGTGTTTCCTATACTTAGCTAAATAATTTTGAGTGTAACACCTGTGTGTGTGTGTGTGTGTGTGTGTGTGTGTGTGTGTTGTCCATGTTATGGTGTGGGTGTTCTTTGTTTAAAAGTCAAACAATGATGAAACAGCAAATATCAGTTTGGTATTCTCTAATCCAATTTCAGCCTGACACTATCTACCAGAAGAGAACATCAGACCCCATAGACTGGGAGCTCAGTTCTTAAGGGTCATGATTTTAGAATTCAGTTTCAAATCCTAAGGTTATTTCACCTATGCTTCTGACCAACTAGTTATAAACCAGGATTATCAAAATCCTTTTCTGGCATCAGGGTATAGCTTAGTGATAAATTGCTTGCCTAACATGACTAAGGCCCTGAGTTTAGTTCCAAGCACTTAAAGAAAGATAAAAGAAAAAAAATGATTCTCCAATCCCTTCTTTAAGTTTAGTTAATTATGCCCACAGGACTCAGGAAATACTTAGTTTATTTGTTTATTTTAAAGCATATTGTATAGTATACAGATGAGCAGACAGAAGGAAGCAATGTGTAGGATAGGCAAGACGGGAGGGCATGGAACACAGGCTCTCTTTGGGGACAGCACCATCCAATAACCTGTACGTGTTCTTCTCTTTAGAAGCTGCTAGAAGTGCATATGACATACATGGTAGTGTAGATTTTATGGATTATACCTATCTACAAACTCATCTAGTTGTGTGTGTTAAATATATACATAACTTCATATGTCATTATGCCACAATAAAGTGAGTGTTTGTACATATAACAGGAACAGACTGAGTTAGATAATTTTGTTCCATATCCTCATCCATTTCTACTCTTCTTAGTTCCACTATAGGTCCTAGCAGGTTTACCCCTTGTTTTAGTTTCATTTCTACTTCTGAGATAACATATCCTGACAAAATAGAGAGAGAAGAAAGGGTTTATTTTAGCTAACAATTCCAGCTTACAGTCCATTATAGTGAAGTCAAGGCAGGACCTTGATGAAGCTAGTCATATCCATAATCAAGATGAGAGAGAATAAATGGATGCATAGTTACTTATGCTTAGCCATCTCTCTTTACTTACACAGTCTAGCATCCCCTGCCTAGGAAATAGTGCCACTCAGTTGGCTGGTTCTTCACACATCAATTGACAAGAATAACCAAGACAATTTCCTACAGACATATTCACAGTATAATGTGATCTAGACAGTCACTTATTGAGACTCTTTCTCAGGTGATTCTAGATTACATTGTTAACAAAACTAACCATTACACCCCTTATGCAATGTATTGTCTTGGTTCCTTTGTGTGTTGACTTGTAGTTGGCTTTGGTAAAGTAATATAAATAGGATGTTAAGAGATCAGGTCAGTTGGTGGGAGAAGAGAAAAATCAGAGGATTTCCATCTTTGATCATCCCGTGGCAATAGTTGTGTTCCTGTACATTGATAGCATCATCTGAGCAACTGCTCATCCATGGTACTAAGGCTCACTGGACACTGACATTTACATCCTTTTGTTTCCTTGACCTCCTGGCTATAGCAGAAGTAATGTTTTTCCATTCAAACTTCACTATTCCTTGTTTCTTCCTGTAACACTGATCACTTCCTGTAAGTGGTCTTTTCACAAACATTCTGAATGAATTACAGTGAGTAATTGTCCATTTGAGGCATTGTTGATGAAAGTTGTTCCTGTCTCTATCCATTGTGGTGAGCTGTAAACAACAATCATGCTGGGCAGGGAAATAGCCTCACTTGGGCACTTTCCTGTACGTTCTCAGTTGTTCAACAGTGCCTGGAGATAGAATTTTTGGATCTTAAAAGTAATCATGTAGGAAGATCACCTTTCTAAAGGAATTAAAAATACAGGAATAATCTGTGACCATGATAGAAAATTTAGGAAGCTATAAAAAGAAACACAAAAAGCATATCCACGAAATAGCCACCATTTTATGTTTTAATGAATATCATTTTGAAATTGCACATATTTAAGTTGTACACTAATTTTGAATCCCACAGTTCCCGAGGAAGCACCATCTTCAATTCTTGGTCTTTGGTAGTTGTTATTAATTGTCCCTATCCATGGTAATGGTGTGTGTGTGTGTGTGTGTGTGTGTGTGTGTGTGTGTATGTGTGTGTGTGTGCATGTGTGAATTGAAGAAAAAACACAGAAGAGAAACATAACTGGGGTGTTTTCACAGTTCAGTCCCTTTCATAGCCTGACATAGTTGATGCACTAGGTGGACCGCACCCATACTGAGTTCTGCTGCATTGGGCTGGGCTTGTGTGCTCTTTGGGAGGGACTGTGTTCCATGGCTCTCATACTCAGAGCAATCTATGCCAGAAACATGGGTAAATAAGCCATCGTTGCACAGCTGGCTGCCCTGCACCAATCTCCTTTGGAACACATGGAGACCTCTAGAGCCTAAGGCAGCCCAGAGAGAAAAGTTAAGAACCAATTAATTCTCCAGCAGCCCTGAAAAGGTTAATCCCAAATTGACTGCTGAACATAAATGTGTTCCCACAGGGAAGAATCTAATCTTATTGCGGGTAATAACTTCAATCTTTGGAACTGGAGCTTATTTGGTAGATGCCAAGGTCATTTTGTTTTCCCTCAGAATCAGAAGAGCAAAAAATCCCTGCTATTTGATTACTATGTCTCTCAAAAGAAATGGTACTATTAGGTATGTGTGGAACATCTTGTCCTTGGATTCATTTTTTTTCACTGCCCAGTGTTATGCTGACCCCAAATAAGCAATCCTTTTGTCAATAAGTTTATAAATAAGGCTGGTAAAATAGACTGGAGAGAGAGGGAATCAGTACATGCAGAGACATACAGAGAGTGGCGAGCATTCAGTGCTAGCAGATTTGGTGAGAGTGCAGTATTTCCTTGGGGGACGTATATTCTTATCTGACTTTTGGCCTCACTACTACAGAGCAAGTGAAACATCCACTTTCTAACACTTCCCTTCTCTTGGACAGTTAGAAATAGCAACAAAAACATGAAATGTGATAGCATCCTTCTTTGTCCTTTTAAGTATTGTGATTGTATTGACATTTAAGGCCCCAATTTCACTGCAAAAAGATTTTGCTTATAAGTCTGATATGTTAAAGATCTAAATAAAGAGACATCATTGTGAAAATTTTATTATAGACTAACCAAAGGACATAAAGTACAGATGAATCCCCAACTGTGTATTTTGAAAAGAGAAAGAACAATTTTCACTTTAATTCTGCTAGTCAAATTTCTTTGTTTTGCAAATCTTTATATATATATATACATATATATTCATACATTTTTATTTATTGAGTGTGTGAGCATGCTCATGACACGGACTGTGTGGAGGTCAGAGGACAACTCAGGGGATTTGGTTCTTTCCTTCCACAATGAAGGTTTGTGCGAATGAATTCTGATTGTCAAGCTTTGCAACAATTGTCTGAATCCACTGAGCTATCTCTCTGGCACTGTTTTGGAAATCATGTCTTCTCAGAACATGCTAAGTGAGATAGGTATGAGTTTATTGAGCTTCAAGTAGGAATGATTTGGACAGAGCAGACTCTAAATATCCTTGTTTATTTGCTAAAAATGTGTGTCACAATTCAACAAATTGCCTGCAGCTTCCCACAAGCACATCAAATTGAAATGTCTTTTGTCACGCTTCATTCTCACAGACCTTTGGCAATACAGTAAGAAGAGATTCTACATTGTCAAGAGTTCAGGATGAATCATAAGGGGAGTATTAGATGAAGAAAGTGGGATTAAATTAATGTAATTTTTAGGGCTGGGGATAAAATAGTTCAGTATTAGAGTGAGTGCTTGAAACACACACACACACACACACACACACACACACACACACACACACACTGGAGGGGAAGAGGAAGATGTTGGTTGAGATTTTCTTTGTGAGCTCAAAGAGGAAGTTTGAGCTGCTTTATCAAAAATGGAAAGGAAACGGTAAGGAAGGTAAAGAATGTGACCTTGATCCTGGAAGACAAAGCTGGTAATATTAAAGTGGACATAAACAGAGTAGAGGAAACTCTAGCAATGCACGTTGTGGTATAAAACAGTCATAACATTTACTGTCAACACACACACACACACACACACACACACACACACACACACACACACACACACAAAACCTCTTTTCCCTTGGCCAAATGATAATTCACGGAAGCACTGTAAGACACTGACACTCTACTCCAAATGAACACCATTCCTATGACACCTCTATAAGTCATGAGAAAGTAGTCTTCAGTGTGCTTGCAGTAACAGCAGAAATGTATAGTGAATGCTTTCCTGATTCTGGCCCATCTAATGAGTGATTCCCTTTTAGGGAAGCAATCTTATTTTTAAGTACACATGATTTATTGAATGAGTTCATATCTTTTCCTTCCCAAACCACGTATGATCCTATTGGCATGGAGTGTCCCCAGGTAGAAATATATCAAATGAAGATAAGTCTTATAAAATTGTGAAAAACCAAATAAAAGGTTAATGGAACTTAGTGTATGCCAACTTGCTTTTTGTTTGTTTGTTTCCTATGCTGGAGATTAACCCTAGGTCTTCCTATATGTTAAGCAGACACTCTACTCAGCCCGTTTCTTCTTATCTAAGTTTTAAAGCATTGAAAGTATTAAAACATCATTTGCTTTGAGAACTGACTTTGATGTACTTTAAAATTGAGTCATCTTAGCTGGGTGCAATTGACACTGAACTTAAGCCCCCATCTCGTCATCTGGCATTAATGTTTTCTGAACTTCTGTGGGCCATAGTTTTACAGCGTTCATTCTGTAATGCTACTATGAGTATTAAAAGATGATGTGCAAGCCTAGCCTTTAATGGCTGAGCCATCGAAGCTTAGTTGTTTAGGGGTTAAGATATTTTTTAGGTCTAGATAGATGTTTTAAGTTGATAGAGATGAGATATGATAGTGATTTACATTCAGAATTTTAAACTCACCAAGATAAGAAAGATGTTTTCTTCAAGGTTGCCAAATTCAAATAGCTAAAACACTAAGAATGTAACATTTATATAATTCCTGATTGTTTCATGGTTCTTCTTGCTATATGTAGTATATTGTAGTTTTATAATAATATAAATGTATATATGTAAAAAGAAAATTAATAATAAAAATAAATAAATATACAGGACTTTACAAAAATTGATTTGCTGAAATTCCAATGTATGAAAAAGTCATAAGACTTCAGCTTTAAAAAGTTCCAAAAGAGACAGGGTTTTTCTGTTACATAGAGTCCTAGCTGTCCTGGAACTCACTTTGTAGACCAGGCTGGCCTTGAACTCACAGAGATCCGCTTGCCTCTGTCTTCCAAGTGCTGGGATTAAAGGTATGCGCCACCTTGCCCTGGAAGTGTTCAGTACTCAGATTGAACAAGCATGGTCAGGCTCGAACCTGAATGTACTTCAGAGCCAACACTCGAAGGGTGGGAGCGCAACCTATTTGGTAACAAGGTGTACTACACTGTGATATAAAAAAGGCATGGTGAAGTGTACCTTTTACTAAAACTCATGCAAGTCCCTTGGTCCATAACAACTATGTTAGATGTGTGTCTTCTAGCCTAACCTGTACTCCAGCCACGTATCTGTTTCTTGATCATTTAATAAAAACCAACCAAAAAGGTTGTGGCAAAATTTTCTGTCCCTTAAGCATGGAGCCACTAGTACATTACGAATGCAAACTGTAACTTTTATGGCATTTTTAGTGTCTTTCTGGCTCCCGGGACTTCTGAAAGTTTTCACTCTTAAGAATCCTTTGTCGGGAGCGTTGCTTTCCAGCTTTGCTGCTTTCTCTCACTGTTTTCATAGACTGTGCCACTGTAAATGCCACTCTGACCATCTTTAAACTGCCTCCTCCTGGATTTGTCAAGGGGAAGGCCATCTGTAAAACGTGTGGTGGTGCCAGCTTTTTTTTTTGTCTGCCTCAGGCTGTTCTAACAGGTCCTCTTGAGATCAGCTGCAGCCAGTCTCCTCCCCCTTAACGCCCCTCACACCTCCGGTCTGCTTCAGTGATCAGGGCAGAGCTCATTGTGGCCTTACCTCTCTTTGCAGTAACTGTTACCAGCTTTCCTTCAGAGCTGCTTCTATCAAAGCACCACTCCTCAGCTGCGATGGAAGCAGGACACTGCGATCTGTTCAGAGAGACTTAGTGTTTTGTTTCCCAGTGCCCCTGTGCCTTCTGAGGTCCTAGGTTTGGAATTTAGTTAAGAAATAATTAAGTTAACAGAGCAGATGAAACGCTTTTGAAGAACAAACTATTCTTAAGCTTTGTAGCTTAAATTTAAGTTTTCAAGTACATGCTTTTATTAAAATGAACTTTGACTTTTTAAAGTGTTTATATCTTTTAAAAATAGATGGTATGTATATAAGTACTTACATCTGGCTTGTAGCTTCCTTATCTACTTGTGTAGCACTTGCTCTAGTGTTCTTAGTTTGAGTGTTTCCCAAATATGGGGTTTTACATACATTTAAATTTATTTTGCTCATCCAGCAAAACCAAATGAAACCCTAGCCCACAAAAAAAAAAAAAAAAAAAAAAAAAAAAAAAAAAAAAAAAACTATCTTATGACTCCCTTTTCCTCCTCTTCATTATCTTAGACTCCAGAAGACGGGACTGAATTTCAAAGGCAGCTATATAATTCAAAATAAGAAAAGCAAAGCTCAAAAGTATACAGGAGTCGTAGTGTTTTGCTTGCCATCAGATAGTGTTTCATAGCTTCAGTGCTACGGATATTTGGGATTGGAAATTTCTTTGCTGTAGTGAGTTATATAGAGCACTACTCCTGGTCTCTATGAGATATAAGTAGTAATTCTCCGATGAATGTGACAGGCACAAATGTCTCTAGAAAACACAAATAGACCCATGGTAATGGTGACAGCATTATTCCTGTTTGAGAACCATTCCCCTGAGAAACTCATCAGTGAGTTCTTTGACATACAAAACAGAGGCAGACTAAAGTGAAATTTTGATAGTGATTGATCTTTGTTGTTGTTTATTGCTAAGTTTCCTGCTCCTTCAAAATTGCATATATAAAACGCCAGTAAATTTGAGTGTCTGTAGACTTCTTATGATTAAACTAATGTGACATTTATGCTTTTAATATGTAAATAAATATAAATATAAGTATTTATTAGGAGGAGGAAGAACAGGGTTTGAGAATATTAAGAAGCACAAGCAGAAGAGATGGATAAACCTGGAGGCCATGTTGTTGTTTCAAAAGCCATAGAAGAAGAAGCCTAGGTAAGGAATAATTAAGGAACAATGTCAAACATTGGGTGAGATTCAAAGGAAAATTCAAATAAAAAGAAATCATTACATCTGATAACAGAGAAACTCTGTGTTTTCCTTTCATATCTGGGTACATGTTGATTTTCTTTTCTTGAAAGATCCTCTTATTATAATGAATGACCACTCAGAACAAATCTTTGAAAACATATCTTAAAAGTTTTCATCCTGAATTACCAGCTGCCAGAGAACAAATCAATCCAGCACTTACCTAGTCTTGGCCAGAACCACAAAGTACTCATCCTCAATACAATTTGGTACAGGTTTCTCTGACCTGGACACCCTTCTTGAATCAAACAACAAAACCTGCTGTTTATGTCTTCATGCCACTCTCCCTCTTAACACTGTCTTTCTCTTTTCCTCCTGCCTACGTTTAAAACCATAATTACACCATGCAACAACTCTTATAATTCAATAACAAAAGGACAGTTCAATTAAAAGTGGAAAAGTGATGTGAATAGAATCTTTTTCAAAGAAGAAAATGCTAATGGATAATAAGCACATGAAAGATGTTCAATGTTATTGGTTTGTAGGGAAATGCAAATCAAAGCCAGAAGAAGACATGACTTCTCACTGGGATGTCTGTAATAAAAAGACTGACACTAGCAAGTGCTATTAAAGATCTATGGAAATTAGAGTCCTCTGGCCTTGCCCTTGGAAAAGTAAAATGGGGAGGCCACTTTGGAAAGCAACCAGGATTCCTCAAAAGACTGAACTGTGTTTTAATAAGAACCAGCAATTCTATCCATATATATATATATACATATATATTCATTAAAACTTCATATATGGTTGTTTATGTGAGCATTATTCATAATGGACAAAATTGGAAACAATTCAAATGGTATCATTTCCTGAATATATAAAGTATATTAATCTATAAAGAGAATATTATTCAGCTAGAAAAGGAGATGAAGACCAGTGAAACTAGTGGTGTCACCAAAAGCAAAAAATCTTAAAAAACACTCTGAAGTTCTAACTCCTACCCATATGTTGTGAGTTGGATTTTATGTCTTAAAATTGATGTTGAAGTTCTAACCTCCAGCACCTTAGAATGTGTTCTACATTTGATCACTGAAGATGTAATTAGGTACGGTAAATTAATTAGGATGGACCCTAATCTATTATGATTGATGCTTTTATTAGTGTAGCTCTTATCCCTCATAAAGAAGCTTTTTTTTTTTTTTTTTTTAACAGCAGATGGAGATTATTGGAGAGATACACAGCAGGTCAAAACACAAAGAATATGGGATAATGGAGTGCCTCACTCTAAATGATACATCTGCAGTGCAACCCATACACCCAAGGCTTAGGAAAATCACAGATGAGGAAGCAGAAAGATGATAAGAGCCAGAGGCCTGGGGACATCTGCTTTTAGATACTCTTCTCTATACGTGACAGGGGAAATGTACACATGAACTTGCAACAATATGGTTGCCTGAATGAGGCTGGTATGACAAAAGCAGGTGACATGCCAAATTGGATAAGGAAAATTCCACATTGTCGTCACGCCTACATGAAGAGCTGCAGGAGTCAATGTCTGCTGAGAGAGAGTGAATCAGTTTCTGACAGGAATAAACTCCTGGGTAGGATTCCAATCTCAAGTGGTTCGTCCTGAACACACATACATATAAGCATCTCTCTTGGGTGCTCTCTCTCTCTCTCTCTCTTTCTCTCTCTCTCTCCCTCCATCCCTCTTTCCCTCCTCTCTCTCTCCCCCTCCTCTTTCTTTGCCTCCCTCCCTCCCTCCCTCTCTCTGCCTCCTTCCCTCCCTCCCTCTCCCTCCTTTCTCTCTGTATGAAAAGATCATTCATTAATTTGTCACAGGGAGAGTTGGACAAGCAGGGAATGAGTGATGTAGATACAATACAAACTTCTCAAAACATATTTTGAGGGAAAATTGACTGGGACACAGATACACATAGGAAGACCACCACATGAGGGTGAAGATAAAGTTAATTTCTACAAACCAAGAGACCACTAGCTGCCATGATGGAAGTGTTAAACAGTTTTTCTCTCATTACTCAGAAAGAACCAAATCTGCAGACAGCTTGGTTTCAGACTTCTAGTTTTTGGAACTATTAGACAAGATTCTGTTGCCTAGGCCACTCAGTTTGTGATAAGTAGCTATAGCAGCACTCGAAACTCATACACTGTATTTCCCCTATTTTCTATTTACTTTTTCATGTAATGAATTTTGATCATATTCCATCCTTTCCCAACTCCTTTCAAATTATACGCATCTCCCTACTCACCCAAATTCATGTTCTTTCTCTTTCTTTAAAAACACCACAAAAACAAAAAATTAAATGGCAACAACTGATAAGATAAAAAGTGTCAAAATGAAACAAAATGCACACACACATGCACACACACACACATACACACACACACACACACACAGAGAGAGAGAGAGAGAGAGAGAGAGAGAGAGAGAGAGAGAGAGAGAGAGAGAGAGAGAGAGAGAGAGAGAGAGAGAGAACTTCATGGAGTGCATTTTGTGTTGGGCATAGGGCTTGCACTGGAGTGTGGTGGACATATAAAATAAGACTCTATTGGAGAAAATTGATTTTTTTCCTTTCCCAGAATGTTTCAAATAGCTTCTTGGTTAGAGGTGGATTTTGGGTCCATTTCTCCTTCTCCATGGAATTTTGTCTAGTTTTAATCTGTATAGGTCTTATGTGTGCTGTGACTTCATATGTGTATCAGTCTATTGCCAACCATCTTTTTATCCTCAGCCATCATAAATTTTCCTAGTACTTTATGCTGTAACAAAACTACCTTCTTCGCAGTTCCATTGTACATTGCCTAGTATTTATAGCCCTTTTACTTTACTGCATGCTGTTTTTCTCCTGTAATATCTTTCAACCTTCTTGATCTAAATCCTGCTTATGTTTTAAGAGTCAAAGACCCTAACTTTTCCCAGGGATATTGTATTCATTGCTTTTCTATTGCTGTGATAAAACACCATGACTAAGGCAACTTAGAAAGGAACATACTTGTTTGGCCTTATGGTTACAGAGTATTAGAATCCATGATGTAGGCCAGGCGGTGGTGGCTCTCGCCTTTAATCCTAGCACTCGGGAGGCAGAGGCAGGTGGACCTCTGTGAGTTCAAGGCCAACCTGGACTACACAGTGAGTTCCAGGACAGCCAGAGCTGTTACACAGAGAAACCCTGTCTCGAAAAACCAAAAAAAAAAAAAAAAAAAAATGCTGTGATGTAGTAATGAGTCTTTTGAAACCTTAAATCCTACTCCTAAAGACACACCTCCCCCAACACAGCCTCACCTACTAATTCTTCCCAAACACTTATATCCACTGGGGACTAAGTATTCAGACATATGAATCTATAGGGGCCATTTTCTTTTTTTTTCTTTCTTTTTGTTTGTTTGTTTGCTAAATATTTTTTTTTTATTTTCTGACTGGAGAAAGATGAAATCTCAAAGTAGTTTAATATGCATTTCCATGCTGATTAAGGATGTTGAACATTTAAAAAACTATTTCATAGTCACATATATTTCTTCTTTTGAGAACTCTGGTTCCATACCACAGTTTTTAATTGGGTTATTTGTTTTCATCATGCTCAATTTTTTGAGTTATTTATATATTCCATACATCAACCATCAGATGTAAAGTGATGGAGATTGATTTATATTCAGAATTTTAGATACACCAAGATAGGAAAGATGTTTTCTTCAAGGCTGCCATATACAAATAGCCAAAACACTAAGAATGTAACATTTATATAATTCCTGATTGTGTCATGGTTCTTCTTGCTATAGGTAGTTTATTGTATGTATGTGTTATATGATATATTGTATATATGTGTAATATAAACATATATGTAAAAATATGAAAAAATACCTAAGACCAACAGACAAATGGGACCTCATTAAGCTAATTACTTTTTATGGTTTCCTAACTTTTTTTTAGTTACTTAAAAGGTCATAAATCAAGGCATTTTCCAAACATATTGGTAAGAACATCCAATAGACTGCTTATAGCAAACTGGGGGAATCTCCACCTGAAGTTTCAGATGCTATCTGATGACATCTTTCTTTTGTATGTAATATATGTATATATGTGTGTATGTGTGTGTATGTATTTACTTTATATCCTGATTGCAGTCCCCCTCCCTCCTCTCCTCCCAGTCCCCCCCTTACACTTCCCTATTCTTTGAGGAGGAGATGCCCCCCCAGTAGTACCAACCTGCCTTGGCACATTAAATAATAGCAGGACTAGGCACACCCTCTCCCACTGAGGTCAGACAAGGCAGCCCAGCAAGGAGAAAGAGATCCAAAGGCAAGCCACAGTCAGAGACAGCCTTTGGGGGTGGGGGCATTTTAATTCAAACCACTACAGATTCTTCACTAAGCATTCGCAATCAAGATGGTGTACATGGGCTTTTTAGATATTCCTATATCAATCTCCCCAGATTTACATTCTCAGTATTTTATTTATATTTTTAATCCACCTGTATTTCCACACCCTACTTAATAAACTGTTAACTTCCAGAGGAAAGAGTCACTCATATCTCACTGCCTGTCACAGCATGTGTTGCTCAAAGTGCAGTCTCAGTCCATATCTCTGAATGAATGGGCTTCTTTAATATTTGTTTTCTCTTCTGCCTTCCCTCAGCACCTACGGCAATGCTTCATACATAGATGGTACTTTGTATATCATGACTTTCTCAAGTGGGGTCATTTGTGAACATCTGAAGACATTTTTGGTTGGCATAACTTGGGCGAAGTACTACTGGCATTTAGTGGACAGATGTCAGAGGTGCTGTTCAACATCCTACAAAGCAGTCTACCCCACCCCCTAGCAGAGCACTCTTCTGTCCCAAATGGCTGTACTGTGAACACTGAGAAACCCTGAACTTGATTGAGAGACTAAATCTATATTTTCTACCCCATACTCATGGAGTCACTGGTTTGTCAAGATACTAGGTTTTTATTTTGCTTTTACAAAGGGGGTGCGCTGGCAACCATGATTAAAACTTTGACAATTAAACAGTTTTTGGCAGTAGGTGAATACAGACATAAATTGTAGTAGCTTCATGTTTGGGAATGCGATACAGCAGTGAAGATGAAGTGTATCTACAACAAGTATAAAGTTGTATAAGAATACTCCTGAGTGAGGGAAAAACCTTCAGGTGATATATAAAGCTACATACAGACTAATACTATTTATGCAAAATATTAGATATTATTTTAAGATAGACATGTATATAGCAAATGTAGATATTCCTATAATTTATAAAGCTTAAATCTGAGACAGTGAAAACACATGGAGAGAGGAGACTACAGAGTATTTTAACTTTACTGGTAAATAAAATTAATTTTTAATAAAATTATTTTTTAGAATTTTTGTTTGAGGGGCAGACTATTTCCCTATTTATCCTCGACTTGCTTCAGATGCTTGATCTTCCACCTTAGTTTCTCAATGGCAGTGGATTGTCTGTGACACCAACCTGGGCTGTTCATGTATTTTTTGAAACACTTAAAATTTTTAAAGAGAAATTCCAAAATACCAAGGTGTCTTGTCACTTGTAGCTGAGGAAAATGTCTGAAGATTTTAGTAGCCAGAAGCCCCTCAACATGAAAAATTGGTCAATTCATTTAATCCAAACACTCCCTATAAGATAAGAGATTATAGATCAGAACAGGGTTTAAGTAAAAATTCCTGGTTAAATATTTTGTTCTGTTTTCTTTTTAGAGACAAGGTTTCTCTGTGTAGCCTTGGCTGTCCTGGACTCACTTTGTAGACCAGGGAGGCCTTGAACTCACAGAGAACCACCTGCCTCTGCATCCCGAGTGCTGGGATTATAAAGGCCTGTGCTACCATGCTTGGCCTGGCTAAATATTTTTATTTTGTTGTATTTATTGAGGATTTCAGAGAGAGAGAGAGGGGGGGGGGGGGAGGAAGGGAGGGAGAGTTTGCTGAGGCCTCCTAGAGAAGACTGATCCTCCCTCTTTCGGTAGCCATTTAATTGCCTGTAACTCTTCATCAAGGTGTTTGACCTTGTGAGATTTCCCCAATCCATGTTGAAAGGTCAGCTGGTGCTGTCATTGTGCAAATCCTGCTTAGGTGATCATATTGTGGTGCTGCTCCCTGTGATATAGAGAAGACACTATTTCCCAGAAGATGCACTGGTTCTCTGGCTATTACAATCTTTTAATTCTCCCTATACGAGTTGTATTGCAGATACCTCACTTGGCTATGGATACCTCAGAGTTAGTTGTCTATATTTTGGCCAGTTGTGAGTTTCTGTGATGGTTTTTCCTCATGTTACAAAAGAAGAAGCTTCCTTAACAAGTGATAGGAGCTTATTTATCTGTGAATATAAGAGTAAGTGATTATCTTGATTTAAGAAATGACAATAAGCCAGGCATGGTGGCACATGCCTTTAGTCCCAATGGTCAGGGAGGCAGAGGCAGGGGGAATCTGTATAGGTTTGAGGCCAGTCTGGTCTCCAAAGCGAGTCCAGGACAGCCAAGGGTACACAGAGAAACCCTGTCTCAAAAATGAAAAGAAAGAAATTGACAATAAAAGTTCTGCTGGGACAGAGGGGAGGGCATCCTATTGGGACTCTAAATGAGAGACGCATGGGAGAATAGCAAAATAAAAGGATACAGAGGGTCCTAGAAACCTACAAGTAGAACAATATGATAGGCAGGTTTGGGCCCAGGGTTCCCGCTCAAACTAAGGCACCAGCCAAGGACAATACAGGAGGTAAACTTTAAACCCCTTCCCAGATCTAGGCAATGGTCAGAACATTCTCCACAGTTGAGTGGAGAGTATGATATGACTTTCTCACGTACTCTGGTGCCTCACATTTGACCATGTCCCCTGGACGGGGAGACCTGGTGGCACTCAGAGGAAGGACAGCAGGTTGCAAAGAAGAGACTTGATACCCTATGAGAATATACAGGGGGAGGTAATCCCCCTCAGGAACAGTCGTAGGGGAGGGGAATAATGGGAAAATGGGGGCGGGAGGGAGGATTGGGAGGATACAAGGGATGGGATAAACATTGAGATGTAACAAGAATAAATTAATAAAAAGGAAAAAAAAAAGAAAAAAAAAAGTTCTGCTCTATAGTCCCAGACATGAAATTTTCTTTTGAACTGACCTTAAGTTCAACTAAATAGATGATTGTTGGGTTCCTCCAAGATAAAAGTGCCACTATTGCACCAGTGGGGCTATTATGAGAGGCCAGTCATTGCTGACACTTCCTAGGTTTACAATTGGGGAAGATTACTGATTACTTTTCTCCCCTGGTGGCTTACATACAAATTCAGATACAATGAGAGCTAGTCCTTAGGGAGGGAAATCTCCAAATCAATTCTAGCTTAATTCCTCCTAGTCCTGTGTCTGAAGTATGTGGTTTCTTTAGCAGTAAGGTCTTCAAGTTCTGTGCTGCAGTCAAGGGCAGCAGCAGTAGCCTGTTGGAGTCTCTTAGAATCCCCTGACCAACAACTTGAAGGGAGGTTTCCCATGCCTATTAGTAGAGTTTTTATTAGATAGTGTATAACTTTTGAGAGGACTGTCGTCATTCCCCAGCAGCATAATTTCATTCAAACTATTTATATTTGTATTCACATATGCACATGTATATTATTTGTGCATTTATATTAAGTAAACATAAAACAGTAAGTTTTCTTATGGGTTTTTCAGTCGTCCTTAGTGTTTTGTATTTCTCTTCCTCCCTATTGCTCTCCTTTCACCCTCACAAGTTAAAGTCCCCCCATTTCCCCCACTTTTTCCTTCATAGCATCTGTGTCCTACTGCCCTCCCTTTTGGAGCTCCTTCATGCCTGATTACATGTTTTTATTATCTGAATTTGCTTCCATTGTTAGACTCTTCGAAATATTTAGTAGAATTTGAACACGGAAGTATTATAGCAGTCAAGTCGCGTCCAACCAAAAGTGAGAGCAATTTGCAAAGCATAAACTATGTGTAAAAAGGCCAGTTTTGCTTTTGTTTACTGTTCATGCTTGATTCAGTGCATTTACTGCTGGGTAGGTAAAACTGTCTTTGTATGCTTGAAATGAGGTACCTCTTAGTGAGTGAGAAAAGGCATATCTAGAAGTAAAACCTTAAAGTGTTACTGAGCAATGAAGGTGCTGAAATAATTGTCTTCTTAGGTTAATTCTGGTTGAAGATATTTTAATCCCTACTAGGGACCACCTTCCAAAAAAAGGTGTTTGCACAAGTGTGTGTGTGTGTGTGTGTGTGTGTGTGTGTGCATAACACAAAATCCACAGACCCTCCCACTTCAACCTAGAACTTAGTTCAGATTTTATTTTCAAAGGTTTTTCTTCACATGTTAGGGTAGAGGAGGGTATTACAAAGTCATGTTTCACAGCCTGGAAGCTGGATTTTTATTGTTTTGTTTACCAAAATTGGGGTGATTTTCCCCTTTTAAAATTCATTTTAAAAGATTTTTTTTTTAAATCTTAAAAAAAAAAAAAAAACCCAGCAGTACTCCACCAGTACTGGGGCTGGAGAGATGGCTTGGCAGTAAAGAGCACTGGTTGCTCCTCAGGAAACCTGGGGTCACTTTGCAGCAACTACATGATAGCTCATATCCATCTGTAGCTCCAGTTTCAGTGGGTTTGATGCTTTCTTGTGGCTTCTGCAGACACTATATGCTTATGATGAACTCACACACATGCAGGTAAAACTCCTAGACACATAAAATTTAAAACATTAAAAATTAATAAGATAAAAAATTTGTACTATCAAAGCCACATACATTCATAAGAAAGCTGAAAAATAAAGAACAACAAGAAAACAAAAATCCCATCAGTTGTGTTACAAATATTCATTATTATTATTTTTGTTATTTCTAAACATATTCTATTTCCATTTTAATAACCATAATTATCTATTCAATGTACCCTATTTTCAAATAATATTATATATTATATATAATACATTCAAATAATATATATACTACATTATACATAGTATAAGCATTTTCTTGTCATTATAAACTGTATTTATCAGTTTAATTGATCTTAATATTCCATTTGTAAGACTATATAATATTTTACTTAGCATTGAACTATCTTTATCTGTTTTTTAGTTCTAGTTTATATCGAAGGAGAAACTCTGTGTTCATCTTTATTTCCTCAGGATTTATTAATTAACTAGTCCATCATATGATTGTTGCTCAGGACTTACTATGTATCATATACTATTTTAGGTGCCAGGTGCCAGGTGTCCTTTACTAAGAATCCCTGGGGAAAAAAAAGAATAAATTTTAAAGAAAAGCTGATGGGTTCAGCTTTGGTTGTGGTAAATTTGAGGTGCTTGCAGGATATCTGATTGGAGATGCTAAGGAAACAGAGCTCAATGTAGCCATCTGGGAAGAATTATAGAATTACAGTTGTGGTCATATAGATGAAAGATACCATTTAGAGAGAGCATATTTATCTTTGCTCTGAAATTGTCTGACATGACAGCAGAACATGAACCTTACTAAAGAGATGGAAGAGAAAGCAACATACTAGAGGAAAAAGCACAACAATGTGATGTCACAGATAGCACAGGAATCATTTCAGGGATAAGGAAATAGCTATTGGGCTAAATGTAGGGAAGAGGTCAGGCAAGATAAGAACCAGCAATACTTTGTTTATTTCTCAAGGAATTTATTGACACAGAGATCATTGGTTAGGTATCTTGTTTAGCTCAGTTTCAGTGGGGGAAGGAAGCTAGATTGCTAAGAGTTGAGAAGTGAATGAGAAGCGAGGGAGTAAGAAACTGTAAAATACACTTTCAATAAATTGACCTTTAAAGGAGGTGTAGAGAGATCTTGCATACGTGCAGGACACAGATCTTCTTTTAAGATGGTAGAAATTTGAATATGTTTAATTGTTGGTGATAGACGAGATCTGCCCACCTTTCATGGCTGCTGTGAAGCAAGGAGAGGCAGAGAAAAAAATAGAGATGTGGGTAAATGTAAGCATTTTAGTGTGTATTGATAGACACTGACCACTTGCTTGCTTCCTTTTTTGAGACAGGGTTTCTCTGTGTAGCCTTGGCTGTCCTGGACTCGCTGTGTAGACCAGGCTGGCCTTGAACTCATAAAGATCAGCCTGCCTTTGCCTCCCGAGTACTGGGATTAAAGGCAGGTGCCACCAAGCCCGGGACTGCCCACATGCTTTCAGAGAGGGAAGCAGTATACATTCCTGCTAGTAGTTACAAAAGAGTTTACTTGGCGATTATTCGGTCATCATTAAATGCTATTTACAACTCCCAGAACTGTTAGCTAACGAATTCCACTATTGTTCTAATTTGTTCTCTAGTTTCTAATGAGTTGACTATTTTAACCAGTTGTGTCTTTGAATGTGAACGTGTGAACTTAATTTGTATCCTTTCCCTAAAAGATACTTTTAGTTGCTTCAAAACCCAAAAGGTTGGTCAAAATGTGCATACATTAATATTCCCCCAAATAAAATTCAGACTCCTTTTTCATTTTGTACCTCCCGACTAGTACCCTCTCCTGTTCCCCTCCCACTCCCGCTGACCTCCTTTCTTTTCTCATCTAGTCCTTTTTCTATTCTTTTTCAAATTTATTTATTTACTTTTGATGACCCAGTCTATTCCATTAGGGTTGCTTAAGGGTTCTGGGTGATTATTTACAGGACCATGGGCTCCTTACCAGTGCCTATACCACTGAAGAAAAAGTCTTTCCCTCCCAGAGTCAGACTCTTGATTTCTTAGACGTACTTGACAGACAACTTTTGGCTCACTGAACCCAGAGGTAAGTGAACTTTATTCCCCACCCCCACCATCTAAGAGTGTGGACAAAGATAGATGTAAATGACATCTAGTAGGCCCTCAAACTCTACTAACTCAGGAGGAAATTCCTCCAGTGCCTTAAGGCTTTGGTTCCCAGAGCGCTCTACTGTGCCAGTTGGCACTCTGCTAAAATATCCCTGCTCTCTGTGCGGCCCCTTTAAGAGTCCAGCTCCTCCCCGCTCCAGGGAAAGTTGCAGCTTTTTCCGCCTCCTGGGAGGGTGAGTAGGGCTGGCCGCCTGGGTTGTGGTCTTAGTCTGTTTGGAGCTAAAGACCTTTCCAACCATTCAGCACCGGGACGTTTGGTCACCTAGTAGCACCTGTTGCAGGTGACAGGTAGGTGGCAGCTAGTGTTTGAGCGCCTCCTCGCCCTCTGTCTGGGACTTCGCAGACCCCCCCCCCCCAGCACAGTGTCTTGCCCCTCCTCAAGGGCTTGTGTCCTGTTGTACCTTGGGTACGGTCCCTGTCCTCTCTCCCCAGCTGCTACGCTACCCCTCTGCCATGTCCGCGTCTAGGGACCGCACCCCCACGAGGTGCCTCCCGTCTGCTCTGGGCGGTTTCTCCTAGCCACTTTTCCTTCTCTCGGGCTGCTTCTGCTTGGTTCCCTTGGACCGTGTTTTTGGGTGCCTTCTCTCCACAGGTATCGCTGGCCCAGTGTGCCCCAGCTTTTTCCTGCCAGCCTTGGCCCCTCTGGAGAGCTGGCCCCAGCGCAGGCTGCAAGAGGCTTCTAGCGGAGCTGTGCCCTCAGACTTGGCAGCTAGTCACTTTTTTTGGTAACTGCTTCTGGAAGGGTTTGGCTAGTCCCACTCATACTGTGGCCCCTCGCTGTTTTTGAGCTCCAGGCTTCTGTTTTCCTAGCTTCTCCTTGTCTCTCCATCGCAGGTACAGGCTAAAGGCCAGTTGACACTGAGTTCTGCCTCAGTAGACTCCCTTTGGGCTTGGAGCTGGAGACCCAGCTGTGTACTTTGGAGCTCAACTCCTTTATCATGCACTCTTCAAGCAGACTGGGGTCTGCTCCTGGCAGAAGGACACCAGTGTTCCTCCAGCCTGTAACATTGGAGAAGATAGGGGGGAGGGGGAGAAGTTGATGGCAAAATAATTTGGTTAAAAAATTCTGTTGGCTTGAAAAAGTGATATGTTTTGTTTTAACCAAACCTTTCTTCCACTACTGTGTTACAGTTTCAGGGTTACAGGATGTAGCCTTCTAGAATAGTGCTTCTAGCAGGATTGACCCTAGCTAAGGCCTGTATGTCTGGGAGAAATTAGTCTCCTATGTCCCTGGGCAATCCTTACTCCACTTTTCCTCCTTTCCAGTTTTGGTACTTTGAGACAGAGTCTCATTGTAGCTCAGGTTGGTCTGGAATTCATTATGTAGATCGAGCTGGACTCACATTGGCTGGCAGTCCCGCCTCTACCTTCCAAAGTGCTATTGCAGGTGTGCAACATCACATCTGTCCTCTGCTTCTTTTTTTAAAAAAGTGGATACTTTTTTGCTCTCTTATCCCCATTATTCATAAATATGTTGATATTAAGGAGTTAGTGAACTAAAGAATAATCTTACTGTAAAGTAGTGAAAACAATGTTTAGTGCAGAGAGGTCAGGCAGTTTTTTCTTGGTGTGTGTGTGTGTGTGTGTGTGTGTGTGTGTGTGTGTGTGTGTGTAACTACCTTCTGGAAATCCTAGTAGGACAAGCCCCCACAAAACTGGTTTGTGAGGCTCCCTTTGGGTCACACAGATGAACCCTGGTAACATGATTTCAAATGCTGCACGCTAGGTCAGAGCGGTAAATTTGAGCTTGGAGGCCTGCTCTGGGATTACTACTCTGTAAATATATGAAGCATGCTGGTTAGTGTTCTCTGAGCACTTTCCCTTCAAGATTAGAACTCCTATCATGATGGTATAATGAATGGATGAAGTTGGGCATGACGTTAAGTTCTCATAGCATGTCAGACAAGCCACATACGAATTCTACTCAATAGGTACTACAGTTACAGCCATGATATGATGAAAAGGAGACTGAGAGGCTAAGTGGGGTGCCCTAAGTTACACTCTGACAATAGGACAGAGCTTGTGTGAAGCTAAATTTTGGTTCTTGGCTCCATCTTAGATGCTCTGTGGAGGAGGCGAACCACCTCATTCATGTCTTCAAACACAGGGCTGTTGAATGTTGCCATTGTTAAGTACATACCCTTGAATGTGCCCGGATGCCTGACACCTCCAACGCTCACAGCTCAGTGGTAATTGTCTCGAAGTTTGGAGAGTATAAGCCTGGATTTTAGGGGTACGTTCCTGGATTCTAGGGATGGGCACCTGATTTAACTTCTTTCTTTCCTGATGGCCAGGGGAGAAGCAATAGTGTAGCCACTGACAAGTATTTGACAAGAATATGTGTATGCGACCAAGCCACATCAGGTCAACAGAGTGACAGTGCCCTCTTTATTTGTAGCTTAGGCAGAGATATGCAGGAGAATGTCTTCCTCAACCCCACCTCTTGAGCTTTGCTTAAACTATTGTTTTTTTCCCCTTCTGGTAAACTTGCCACTCATATCCCCCCTCCCCATTAATTCTTATTCATCTCCCAGGATTTAGCTTAAAGTCATAGCTTCTGAGACAAGCTCATTGAATGCATACTTCCTTCCCCCAAGCAGAATGACTAATTACACTATCTTTAAGGGCTTTATTTATACTTCAACAAAGGTCCGAATACCACTCTGGTTTTCCCTCTGGAAGGTTGTAATCTCTGTAAATGCAGTAACTGGATCTTGAAGCACAAATATTTGTGCCAGGGATTGGGGATGCCATGTCTTCAAGGGATTGAGATGTGGTGGTGGGGAGGTTGAAATAAGAAGAAACCATCCTGAGGTACTTGTAACCCACAGTAGGGGTTTGTACATAAGTATCGCACCTCTCTTTCAAGGCAGTCACTTGACCAACCCACTTAAAATGGCAAACCTGTGCCTAAGCATTCTTCTTTTTTATTTTTTAAGTTCATTTATTTTTATTTTATGTGCACTGGTGTTTTGCCTGTGTTTATGTCTGAATGAGAGTGTTGGATCCCCTGGAACAGGAGTTACAGACAGTTGTGGGATGCCATGAATGTGCTGGCAGTTGAACCCTGGGACTTCTGGAAGAGTAGCCAGTGTTCCTAACTGTTGAGCCATCTCCCCAGCCCCCTAAACATTCTTCCTGCACCCTTCCTACATTTGTTTTGATTACTGATTGTTATACTTCTACTCCTTAACACTAAGGCCACATGGATAGGAATTGCTGTCTTTTGTATTTAGTGATGGTTGGAGGAAGCAGATTCTGAGGACATCACAGGGGCTATACTGATGCTAAGTGAGGGAATGGATGGCATTGCTGTTCCAGGAGTTGGAACCTTTTTCTACTTTTCTGAGTCTGAAACTAAGCCTTCTCAGTTTGCTACCTTATACTTTTAATGCCGTGCCATGCCCAGGCCTAGCGCTCACACAGCTTCCCTTCTGCTGACTTTTTTTTCTCCCTTTGAGATTCTATTCCTGATAACAACTTTGACCTAGCTATAAATATTTCCTCTTTTTAATTCTAAGTTGTTGGAGATGGAGTCTCATAATGTATCACAGGCTAGCCTATAACTCACTGTATATCCTAGCCAGCCTCGTATTCATGGTGATTATCCTGTCTCAGCCTCCTGAGTGACAGGTTTGAAGATGTGAACAAACACACTGGACTAGAATCTCCTCTTTATGTTTAAGTACATATCTGTGGGTGGAAATATAAAGGCATGTCTCTCCTTGGTTCATCTTAACTGTGGCATCACTGGGAAGGAAGGTGTGACTTATCAGCTGTCCTGAGGTCTTTCTGGCATTTGGAAAGGTCAGTGAGAAGGTACAGAAGGTGACTGCAACAGGGAAGTAAAAGAGCCTGAAAGAATATAAGCTCGGTTTTTAGTCTTGTCACCTATAGCCTTTGTAGGTGTGAGATGGTTATTAGGCAACAGACTCTATGGAGAAGTTCCAACTAAATGGTACTTTTATAACACCCACCTACTTGTATACTGCTTTTATATAGGAGTAGGCAACAATGGTGTAGCAAAATAAAAGTGCTATTTTGCTTAAGGGCAATTTGAAATATTCAGCCTGAAAAAAAGACCAGAATACATTTGATAACATTGGATTTGGAAGGAGTTATGCCCTGGAAAAGGTAGTGCTTGTGTACTTCTCACTTTATATATATATTGTGTGTTAACTTCTTTGAAATCTAAGTTTGCACAAATAATTGCCTAAGCTCTTTAAAATTTACCTCCCCAAACACTGAGCAGTAGGGTGTCTCCCAGCTCAGCCTATAGACTTTTTTCTCCACCCCAAACCTCCTCAGAAGTTCTCTTTCAGCATCATTGCCATAATACCTACCTAGACAGCCATCGTTCGTGTTTCTGTTCTGGGCCTTTCTTCTATGCAGACGCCTCATGTTCTTAATGACCTAATTTGACATTTTTCCGTGTCATCTGACACAGTAGCATGGCCGAATAAGGATTAGTGATTGCCCTAACATCTTTAACCCTTCCCTTTGTCTTCCCATGACTCAGAAAAAAGGCTACCATTATCCATTTAGTTGCTTGAACCAAGACTGTTGGGTCACCAATGATTTCTGTCTTCTACTTAGCCCATCACATTCAGTGTTTGAACCTTTGATTTCACTTTCAAACTGTATCACATATCCTTCCACATATCTCCCTCTTCTCTGTCTGCCACCCTTGTCCAAGCCACCACGAAGCTTCACTGAACACTCTTGCCCATTGGTCAAATATATAACTATTTCTGTGGAACAGCTTTGTATGGGTATGGGATGTATATGTTCATGCATATATGAGCTTGTGGTTGTGTATGCAGAGGTGGAGGAGGGCTTTGTATTGGTGTATGATGCATATGTGCATGCCCACATGAGCTTGTGGTTGTGTACACAGAGGTGGAGGAGGGCTTTAGTTGTTCAGCTCTATTATCATTGCCTTATTCCTTTGAAACTGTGTTCTCACTGAATCTGGAGCTTGCTGTGGTTTGGCTAGGCTGGCAGCCGGTGAGCCTCAGCAATCTTCCTGTTTCTAACCTGCCTGCCTACACCAGGCTTTTTACATGGGTTCTGTAATGAATGAGCTTAGGTCATCATTAGAGATTTTACCCACTGAATCATCTTCCCAGTCCCTGGAAAATCATTGTAGTAAGTGACTTTCTGAGTGAGAGAGGAATTGATCAATGGATAAATAGTTTCATTTCAACTGGATAGATAAGTTTTAGTCATTTATTGTACTGCATGCTGACCACTGCTAATGCATTATTTATTCTTAAAATGTTAAAAAGAATAAAATGAATCTTTCTATAATATATACATAGATCAAAAATTGATTCTATCCCGTAAATATACACAATTATTATCAATGAAAGATAAATATTATATACATATATATATTTAAAATCGAGTAACATCTCAGAGGGTTTATATATCTACTATCAAGAGTATTTTTCACTTATGCCCTTATTAGGGATAGATGATCTTTTAAAAATATCTTTCATTTTTTTCTATTGTGGAGATCAAAACCATGGTCTCATGCATAGTAGGCAAGTAATATACTTTCAGCTAGACCCTCAGTCTGGGACAGTGTGGCATTTACACTAAAGAAGTTTGGTTATGGTGGGAAAGAGACAAGGCTCAGGGGAGATCAGGGTATTAATTTTGTGTTGCTTTAAATACAGGATAGAGAGAAGCCTATTTATGAGTCGATCACATAGATTGAGATGATACAGGGTCCCTAAGGAAGCTGAGGGGTGGTGGTTTAGCATAACAAAAGTGGAAAAAATACTGGACTTAGAAAAAGGGAAATAGATTTTTTTTTCACTAAGACAAGAGAGAGAGGGCAAAACTAATGATGCTGTGGAGGACAGAGCTGTAGAGGGCCAGTATTCTGAGGGTAGTTCTCCTGAAAAGAGTGTTAAAGGGCTCCAGTGCATTTGAGAAAATGAAAAAAGAGGGTGCGCCATCAAGATGATACATATGTGTTTCACAGCCTCACATTTACTGCAAATGTGTCCAACTTTTGTTAGTTATACCTCCATACAGCTGAAAAACAAAAGGGTTTGGTTTATTGTAGTTTGCTTTTATCTCAAGTCACAGAGGCTGGATTCATTTCTTTCCAGCATCACTCTCCAGCCAAGGTCTGGAAGCACTGTGGGCAATCTAGTTTGAGAGATTTGTTAAGATGCCTGTGACAGAAAATGACAAGGTCAAAGATTAGACGGTTCCAGCAACTGAAGAATGGAAATGATAGATCATAGTCAATTTCATGTCTGTGACTTTCTAAAAGTACCTTGAATTCAAGGTCTTTTAAAGAGAAGGAAACACCCTCTGATATCTGAACTATTTAATGTTTGTAGCCTTTTCAGTTTAGGTCCTAGGAGCACCTTAGTGCCTGTGTCTTTAAATTATCGCTAGTGGCATATCTGAAAGTATGGTGAGAGTCCACAGTATGGTTACTGTGAGGATTTGCAATGTTCTAGGAACCCTGCAATTGGGTCTGGCCAACCATACACTTAACTTATAGTGGAGATAGACACTGGTCTTTTTTTCCTGTAAAGCATTTCAGCAGGGAAGGCATGTGTTAAACAATGGATCATAAAATTCATTGCAATTGGAGAAAGTTCTGTAATGTTCACCTGACCTACAGAGTAAACTAAGCTGAGCCTATCAACTAAAGAGCATGCATGGACTGGACCTTGTTTCCTTACACATATGTAGTTTGCTCTTCATGTGGATCCCCTAACAATTAGAGCAGGGACTGTCTCTGAGTCTGTTGCCTGACTTTAGATCCCTTTCATATAGCTGGGCTACCTTGTCTGGCCTCAGTGGGAGAGGATGTGCCTAGTTTTATACCAACTTGATGTGCCAGGGTGGGTTGGTTCCCATGAGGGGGGCCTCTCCTTCTCTGAAGAAAAGGGGATGGGAAGATTGGGGAGGAGGTATGAAGGTGGAACTGGGAAGAGAGGAGGAAGGGGGCCTTGGATCAGGCTATAGAGTGAATTTTTTTAAAAAGAAAGAAAAATTAGCTTGTTTTGAGAGGGTTTTACCAGTTCACATTTATCAAGAACGTGTGGGAGCACCTTTTACATCTTTCTTTTAAAAAGTTGAACATTGAAGTTATAGAGATTACTCAGTGGTTAGGAGAGCTTGCTGCACTTTCAGAGGACCTGTTTCTGGCTCCTAGCATCCACATTAGGCAGAGTACACATGTGGCATACACCAACAAATAAATAAATCTTAAAAAAAGTCAACATTATATTTCTGCAATTTTGCTGAATTGACAACCAAACATTTAAAAAATTATTGCCAGGGTGGGTGGACTTTTTCTTTAGATATCTCTTGACCATTTGGCTTTCCTCCACTAAGAATTATCTGTTTTCATTTTCTGTCTATTGGATATGTTTTCCCTCTTGTTTGATACTACTAAACACTCTTCTTTCCCTCCTCCATAAGATTTGGAGAGCCAACAACACCTTTTCTCAGTATTTACTGTTTATCTCCTTTCAACTTTCTTATATACCTTAGTGTGCTCAGGGATATGAAGATATTTTTATTACTTGACCCAGTAAAAGTTAAAATATAATTTTATTGCCTCTGCTTATCTTAATTCCTAAAGGGAGATTTTTTTGTTTGCCTTTTTCTCCAGACATTGCTTGTGTACCTATATTAGATATTCCTATCTAGTCATCCATCCTTTTCATCTTCCATCATAAAATATATTTTAATTGATATCCTGTGGTAAGCTTTCAGTGTCAGTGCATAGAACTGCTTTTATAAATAGCTGCGTATTTTACCATTACATGTATCACAGCCAATCAATTTCTTATTGATGGAATTTTTTTGCGGCTTTAAGGCATTGTTCATCCCTGAATATCTCACTGTCTTTCTCTGTCTGTTTCTCTCCATCTGTCTGTCTGCCCGACTGTCCATCTATCTGTCTATCTCACCTTGAATGTCAGCTCAGTAGTTTTCTCCAAACGTAATAGCTTGATTAAAAATGGTCAGTTCTGCTATATTAAAAATAATTAGTGATATCCAGGCATGGTGGTGCTTGCCTTTAATCTACGGAGGCAGAGGCAGGCAGATCTCTTTGAGATTGAGGCCAACCTGGTCTACAGAGCAAGTTCTAAGACAGCCTAAGGCCTCACAGAGAAACTCTGTCTTGAAAAACAAAACCAAAGCAAAGCAAAGAAAAACAAAACAAATGCCATTAGTGATAAGGACTAAAAGAAGTCTAGGAAGACAGTTTCCCCATTGGATTTGGAGAGATCTTGACTCTTAACATAGTAGGAGCAATTTCAGAGTGTTACAAGGTGGAAAGATAGACTGATTAGTTAGGAAGTAATTGAGGAGATGAGGAATTGGAGGTACTGAATATGGACAATTCTTAGAGAAATTTTACTCTAATGAGCAGAGAAAGAGTGATAGCAGGAGAGGGTTTGAGATCCAGGGAATTCACTTTTCATTTAGTATCTCTTAAGGCTTATGAGAAGGACAGTATAGTTGATAAAGTAGAATCCTATGCCCCATGGAGGGGGGATCTGGAATTAGGTGGAGGTTCACCATGAGTGGGCAGAGATGAGCATAACTTTATAGATTCAGCAGCAGGAAGTTGTCTGGTGGCATTTATATTTCTGTATGATAAGACAAGAAGCAAGACCATCCGCTTGGGCAGGAGTTGAGGTAGATAAGGTTTGAGTTGAATATTAGAGTCACTCGAGCAATAGATATTGTGGAGAATAGGAGAGCAAGCTAGACCCAGAGAAGCATATTTGTGGTGCCAAGCAGTGTTGAGGCGAGCTTGGTGATGAAGAATTTATGTGGATAATAATCTACCAGGTCCATTCTGGATCCTAGGAGCTCTCATGAAGGAATAAAAGCACAAAAGTAAGCTCAG
Organism: Acomys russatus; assembly: GCF_903995435.1. Taxonomy (NCBI): domain Eukaryota; kingdom Metazoa; phylum Chordata; class Mammalia; order Rodentia; family Muridae; genus Acomys; species Acomys russatus. Next base: position 76,509,757 of record NC_067169.1, on the reverse strand, counting down.
ATAGGCTAATGTTTTTAATCAGATATTTGTAATGAAATTAGGAGTTAATGAGGACACTGTCAAGAGTGTATTTGAAATAATAGAGTTCACACTGTCTAGGAAAAATAGTGAAGACAGAAAGGAGCTGACCAGATGAGAGAGGGTTTAGAGAAGACTGTTCAGTGAGTTCTGTGAGTAGGAATGGCTTGGGAGTGATCACTGATAGGGTTTTAAATTCAGAGAGGAGTATTGAATCAATGATATCAAAGGTGGAGAAGTCTGAGCAATAAACTCTTGGGTGTGGTTGAATGATCAGTGGTATTTTTGATGCCAGCTCATTCATTCAACAAATATTGATTGAGTGCATATTGTAGGCCAAGAAGCATTCTAGACACTACAGGTACAGAGATGAACAAAATAAGGTCCATTTCCTTTCCTCTCCAATAATCTATGAAGTTCATTCTTTTATAAAGTTTACAGTCCAATAAAGGATATTATATATATTAAAATTTTTGACATTTATAAAATAAGGTAAGATAATATCTTCATTGCAGAGAAGATTTCTCTATGTGTAATTCTACTTGGAACTAATAATAGTAATAATAATACTAAGGGTAAATATTTACATATGTGTGGCAAAGAAAGTATATCTAGATGTTTTGACTGCTTTATTTTTTTTTAAATTCTACTTACTTCATTATGAAAATTCACATCTTCCCGCCCTTAGAATTTTTAAAGATACTTTTATGTGTCTTATTAGTCTTGAAAATAAAGAAATGTATGAATGTACTTTTAACATTCTAGTGTTTGTAACTTTTTATTCTTTGTTTTTTTAACTGTTAGAACATTGTTTTCTGCAGTACACCAGATGTTGATAATGCCTGTACTAATCTTACACTAGGGATTTGAAGTAATGTGTCAAGTAATTATGGTTAAACAGTTTAGGAGGCAAGAAAGACTTGCAGTAAGTTAATATATTACATTTATTTCATATTTGGTAATTTCCCTACCTTTTGTGTACACATACTCACATGTGTACTTACAAGCATTTTACTGGAAAGAAATTAATACTTTAAAATGATCCGCCGAAGTTCCAATCAGTTAAAGTTCAAATACAGGTTATTTGGTTGTATTTAAGGTTTCTGTGGCCATAGCTAGCTCACAGAAGCCCTAAAATTAAAAAGAAGCCAAATGCATGAAATCACAGCTAGGTGTGAACATGGGCTGGATTTGTTACCAACCATCATGATTTCTCATTTCAGGGGATGGCATGGGTGCTTTTTAGGTGACGTGGCCTGAAAGAAACAGATGCTGGTTAGAGTTCAGTTTAGAAATCACCACCATCTGTAACCCTGACAAGAGGACAGGGTCTTCTCTGTGGGGGTTCTGCTGTACCAGAGCTTATCTAGTAGGCGATGATAAGGAAGCTACAAGGCGATATGCTTTATTGAGAAGTTACAGCTTTACCATACTTTAAAAATGGTTATAAATGAATTAGATTTTATAATAGTCCTTTATTTGGGAGAGTAGGGGTGGGGTGAGTTGGATCAAAACAAATCCAGGGCTTTGTGAAAGCTACTCAGTGCTCTTCACTGAAATACACCCCTAGCTCTTGGATTTTTAAAACAAGATCTCCTTACATAGGCCAGACCGGCTTCAAACTCACAGTCCTGCTGCCTTGGCTGGTACTTGCTGGGATTCCAGGTATGCACCATTTACTATGCTAGAGAGTTTTGATTTTTCAAGGTTCTTAGGCTCTTTAGTATAGAAACTTTAAGGCTCTTTAAGGACTTCAGTATAAAAGGTTGTGAACTGGTCAGTTTTCTACCACCAACCTCACGGAGCCCTTATAGAGCCTGCATGGTTTACATGAGAGGAGGATTTTTTCTAGTGCAGATTTTGAAAGTTAGAAAATCAAATAGAAATTTCTTAATAGCTATTTCTCCTGTTGTCAGATAGGATGTGAGTTCATTTTTGACCAACAATCTCACTTTTTATGATCTTTAATACTTCTGTGAACCACCCGTCTGGAGGCCTGCCTCTAGGATTTGTGGTGGGTATTGTCCTGAGAAGCAGGTTTTTATGACTGTGAAGGCATGAGGATAAAGCCACAGCCTCATGTTCATGTATGCTGCTCTGTAAGAGCGCTGTGTAGAGTTGGATATCTAGCCTCTCCTTACAACTTACTGTAGAGTTGTATATAATATATGAAGTAGACATTTCCTCAAACCACTTGTGAACATGATTTGACAGTTTTGAAAGTTAACTGTGTAGACACCATCTGGTGGAAACTGTCCCTGCAGATGAGTCTAAGAGCTAACTAAGGAAATTTCATCTTGGTTGCTTTTACCTCCTTCAGTTTGCCCCCAGTGTCCATTAGAAGAGATATCCTAGATGGGGAAAGTGGGTCTTTTCCTGCCTGCAAAGGAGAGGTTAGTGGAATGAGAAAGTAAGCCAGACTGAGGGCCTCTTAAACATTGATCCATTAGTAGGTAATGACTTTAAAAACCTACCTCAAGTTCCTAGGCATAAAATGTCCCCTTTCCCAAATGTCACCATGCAGAGCACTATTTCTAGAGTGGAAAGAGGCGGTACAGTCAAAGGCTAAGACCTTGGACTCTGGAACCTGACTGCCTAGTCAGAAAATCAGACTGTCTCTTCCAGCATATATGTCCTTGGGCACATTATTTGCTCAATCTGTGTCTCACTTTCCTCCTTTGTAAAATGTACACAATATTTTAGTACCTGCCTCATGGCATGATTCAAAGGACTAAACGACTCCATGTGTAGGAAATGCTCAGGAAAGTACCTGATACAAAATACATGCTATAGAAATGTTAGCTGCTGTCACCTTTAACACAGTCGTCCTACTTGATACATATCTTAAAAGGAGCCGAGACTGCAAACGCGATCCCCTTTCATAGAACCCATTAAGAGAAAAAAAATAGTTGAGATCATAAGCCTCAGTGTAGAACTGTGAACTAGCTGTAAATTTTTCACCATTAATGACAAACAGAAGACAACTGTGCTCCTATAAAGCTGTTGACAGTAGCCCCAGAGAGGTCAAGGCCTGGCGCATGTGTGAGAGGAGGTTGTGCTCCATGGATGACTTGCTGCAAGGCTGGGCTGCAGTTGGCTCCAGGTACTGAACTGTGAAGCCTCACTTGCTCTTTTTGATTTAGGAGCCTTGGCTTTGAATCTTGTATTTTGTCTCTATTCCTGTTTTCCATTTTTTCTAATTTTTTGATCCTTACTTTAAAAATTTATGACATTTTTCTATGTTTTATGTATCTTTATAAGTCACTTTAAATCCTGTCTGGAACAGTGTATAAATAATTATCTTTAAAACCGATCATATCTAATTACTAACATTTGCTTAATATTTATGCTTACCAGTCTACATCTATGCAGAGAGGTACGGGCAACTTTCCATCTGGGCAAGCATACTGATTAGATTTCTCAAATTTCATAGAAAGATGTCAAAACAGCCATATGCTCATATATTTTCCAAAGCATATGGTTAATAATAATTAAAACTAAGCAGCTAACAATATTGGGTATTTTATTTTAGGCCAGACACTATGCTATGTCTTTTACTTGTGATGCATATTTGAATTCTCACAGTCCCTGGCAGGAAGTCTCATTATTGCCATTCTTTCAACTGGGAAAACTGAGCCTCAGAGAGCTCAAATAACTTTTGCAAAGTTCATAGAAATGAAATGTCATGAAGATTTCATTTGAACATAGGCAGCCTGCCTTCAGATCCAGTACTTTCAGGTACCGGCCTATGCTATATTTTCGTTAATTAGAAATCTAGTCCATCAGAACTCCAAGTCCTCATAGGAGAGGCTGTTTTTGGTGTTAGAGAACATTCACAGATTTTACTTTAGTGTTACCTTTGCCATTTTCTCCTTTCCCTCTCTACTACTTCTGTGGCCTGAACTTGTTTCTTGTCATGTTGCCCTGGGATTTACGTCACACATGTCTCAAATCAATGTTCTTCACAACTGTTTGAGTGCTCTAAAATGTCCTTGCCTTACCCAAAACACTTCAGTGTGTCCTGATGTCAAACGCAAACTAGCCAAGCATCTGTGCATAATGTGCCAAGCTCCTGGAGACCTTCTGCCCCTTAAGTAGCACCCTCCCTTTCTAATTTGTCAGTCATTATCACGGGAGTGCTTGCTATAGCATGTTGCTTTATGCCTCCATGCTTTTTCCTCTTGATGGAAAGCCCTCACTCTACTGGTAACCCAGCTGCTACCCATTAAAGTTACATTCAGTTCATGTGCTCCTGCTGATAATTCTCTTTCTAGTCTCCTTTCCGCCCCGCTGGGTTAGAGGCTCCAACTTGGGGTGTGTGTGTCTGTGTGTGTGTGTGTGTGTGTGTGTGTGTGTGTGTGTGTGTGTGTGTGATCACTTTTTAGACTTTAGAGACTCTTATTTAATTTCAAAATTGTTGATAATTTTATGTGTATACAATGTGTTGTGATGTTTACCCCATTACTGTCTGTTGTCCCTCTCCCATTCCTCCTAACCCCCTTCTTTTCCCACACTGCTTCCCCTCTGGCTTTCATTTATTATTAAGTTTTGTGCATATCTTGTAACGATAGCTGCAGCTGTTGTGTGTAGATGATGGCAATGATTCTATCGTATCCAGAAGATTAGTTTTCATAACACTCTTCCTAATATTCTGTCTCTTTCAATCTTTTCTATCCCTTCTTCCAGGCCTCGGAGGTAGTGAAAGAGTTGCCCCATTTAAGGCTGAGCACTTAACATTCACTTCTTCTTAGCAATTTAGAAACACATGACTCTCTGCATTAACCATCACCCACTACAAAAAGAAACTTCTCTGATCCAGGGTGAGCATAGCACTAATCCATGGGTATAAACATAAATATTTAGTAAGTGGTTTAGTTACCACATAAAAATTTAACAAAACATCTGTATTACATTCCTCACTAAGGCCTGTGGCCTCTCCCACTATAGGCTTTTGATCAGGTTTACAGTACAAGGCATGTATTTCTTACCATACACCAGGCCTCAACTCTACCTAGAAAGTGGTTGGTTATGCCGTAAATAGCCATGTCACTATTGCACCAGTGGATATATCTTGCCTGGCAAGTCTTACTGAATCACACAGAATTCCCAGCTGGGTAAGATCATTACTGGTTTTTCTCACTCAGCAGCCTGCTTAGCGCATCCCAATATTATTAGTGCTATCTAGTGGAGAGGAAGCTTCTAATGTAGTTCTAGCTTAGTTATTCAAAGTGCATAGTATCTTCAGCAACAGTGTCTTTTCTGATTCTGCTGGATAACCAAGAGCAATGACAATATTTGGGAGAAGCTGTGGGGCTCCCTAGACAACAATTCATGAGTAGTTATCTGGCCTTGGGATTTCATTTAAAAAATACATGGCTTCTAAGAACAGCTTTAATGTACCAACTATGCATACATTTCTTTGCTTACTTTTTAAATGATCGTTCAAGTGTCTGCTTCTCTGACTATGTGATCTTTGTGTTCATGGTTTATGCTTTATTATGTTACCCTTAGTTAGCTTGCATAGTACTTAGAACATAGTCAAGGTAATCAGTGAACACTGATAGAATTGTACACACTATGGAATTCAGAGCACCAAGCCAGGGAGAAAATTAGAAATCATACAAATGTTTAGAGGTAACTATGAGAACAGTAGAGTGGTCTCATGGAAAAGTCCATGAGGCTAGATAAATTTATACTTAGAAATTCAGAAGACTGAAGAGAGTTGAATATTCATAGATATTAATTGTGATAGAGCTTTTGGTTGATCTCCTTCAGGTATTATCATTGCCCTAGTGACAGTGAATGGAATCCACTCTGGAATGCACCCAAAAGAACTTTTAACCATTTGAGATGCCAAATCTAGCAACTTTGCTATTTGAATCTATGCTAAATTTCAGCAGTCTAGACTAGATAGTTAAGACATACTTATTTCCATGAATATATTTATTAAACACTTCTAGGAAGGAAGTCACCCTAAAACGGAAATGAACAGCTGACACAACAACCAACACAGTAAGTATTCCAATGTGGACATTGTATGGCAGCTAGTGCCTTTGAGTGTAGCAGAATCCAGATGGGATTTCTGGAAGCATTGAATCCCTAGAAGCTAGCCTGCTTGTTTTCTCTTTGCCTTCTTTCTATATTACCCCATTTCTCCTGTTCTTTTCCCTATGCATCCTTCTCCTCTTCCCTCCCCCATTCCTTTTCTACTCTCATCTCCACCCTCTCTTCCTTGCCTTACCTTTTCAAGACACAGTCTTGCTGTGTAGCCTGGGTTGTCCTTGAAGTTGTGATTCTTCTGTCTCAGCCTCACGAGTGCCAAGTGAAGGCTTTTTTCTCTACATAATGTGGTTTTGCTTGTTTTGTTTTAAGTTCTAGAGATTGACCAGACCTTCTGGGTTTTTTCCCACTTTATCATGCTCTGAAATCAACTGTTTTACCTTAAGATTGTCACATAAGTAAACCTACATGGATTCTGGGTTTTTCAAAGCCTTAAGAGCTATCCTTCACCCATGTTTTGGAATCTCATAGATATAACACGTATTAGTTGTGACAGTGATTTACAACAATCTGCTTCAAATACTGTCATTTTCTTAGTGACAGTTAAGAGAGTCCACTCTGGCATGTGCCTTAAGACTGTACATGTTTCTGTGCTGCATTATATGCACCAGGATAACTTTATTGTAGACATCAGAATGATAACTATTTCCTAGTTAACATTACCTTGCATGTCTACATACAAGCATATTCAGAAAACATAGGGAAGGTAGTTTCTAAGAATGGGTGCCCTCAATTCTCCTGTAAGCAGCTGTTCAAGGGTTTTGATTCATTACCCTTATTATTTAAATGTTTAGCCTTTAAAATATGTACATTTATTTAGCACTGTACTAACAGCATATTATGAAGAATGTACAAAACGATAAATAAGAATGAAAGATAAATACTGTAAAGAAGGCTTTAGCTCAGCTATTAAAAACAAGGAATTCCTGAAATTTGTGGAAAATGGATTGAACTAGAAATGATCATAATGAGTGAGTCAACTCAGAAGCAGAAAGAGTCAAATGGTGTATACTCACTTATATCTGGACACTAGCCCAAGAGGCATGTCTCATGAAAGTCTTCACTCACCAGGAAAGTAGGACAGAGAGGAGGACATCCTATTGGGGTTCTAGATGAGAAAAACATGGGAGAATGGGGAAACAGAAGGATCCAGAGGGTCCTAGAAACCTACAAGAAGAACATTATGATGGGCAGATCTGGGCCCAGGGGTCCTGCTCAACCTATGGCACCATCCAAGGACGATATGTGCAGTAAACTTCGAACCCCTACCCAGATCTAGCCAATGGACAGGTCATTCTTCACAGTTGAGTGGAGATTTGGGATCTGACTTTCACATGAACTCTAGTGCCCCATATTTGACCACGTCCCCTGGATGGGGAGGCCTGGTGGCACTCAGAAGAAGGATAGACAGGCTACCAAGAAGAGACTTGATACCTTATGAGCATATATAGGGGGAGGAGGTCCCCCTCATTCACAGTCATAGGGGAGAGGAGTAAGAGGAAAATGGGAGGGAGGGGGAATGGGAGGATACAAAGGATGGGATAACAATTGAGATGTAATATGAATAAATTAATAAAATATATTAAAAATGAAGGCTTTAGCAGCTATTAAAAGTGATTCCATTTGTACTGAATGTGATGAAAACAGTGATATTAAATGCTTTTACTATATTAGGATGACGGGATGGGAGAGGGGAAAGGAGAGACAGAGGGAGAAAAGTGTATGTGAGAGTGGGCATGCAAATACCATAGCACATGTAGGGCAACCTTTCAGAGTTAGTTATCTCCGTCTACCTTGTCTCCTTTTTGGTGTTTCTGTTGTGGTACACACTGCCTACTCCAGGCTAACTCTATATTTAGAATTCTGGGCAGTTCCCTAGTCTCTACCTGCCATCTTGCCATTGGAGTGGCAGATATGTACCGCAGCATCTGGATTTTTATATGAGCCCTGGGGGTTGAACTCACGTCATCAGGCTTGTGAGATAGGTGCCTTTACCTAGTGAGCCATCTTATCAGATCCAAGAGCAGTGATTTTAAGCAAAAATTTGGTTTATGATATGGTTTCTTAAAGATAATTCTAACCAATGCTCATTTTATGGTTGATTTTTTACAAAATATATTCATCTACAAATGAAAGAAGTGCCTCGTTGTATTACTAACTAAATAATAGTGCTCACAATTCCACATATTCATTGCTTAAAATGTTTTGTTATTATTTCACCTTCTATGCTCTGATCATGCTGTGGGGTATGTGTATGTGTGTGTGTATATATATATAAACACACACACAAATTGTTAAAGACTTCTTGAAAGTCTTTATTTAGGGGAGCATGGGAGGGAGGGGAAATGATATAATTATAGACCAATTACAAATTGTACAAATGTGGTACAAGGCTGGAAATTATATAAAGAAATATGTTAAACCTAGTTCATATTGTTCTAATTTTTTAAAGCCTTGAAATAAAATGAATTTATAAGTTAAAAATAAATAAAGAAGCATCTCCTTACTCTATATTAAACTATTTTCAACACTAAAAGAAATAAAACTAAAACCTATTTAACATTTACAAAAAAACTCAGATGTGTAAATTCAGTTACAGATATATAAATTTATTTTATAAATAAAGAAGGCACTAATGAAGTTTAACAGTTTACCCAGAGTCACATAGTAAATGACAGAGTTGAGATTCAAATTCAGCCTGGCTCTATAGTTGTAGAGCTTAAGCCCAGAACCACACTGCATCAGAAAAACAACTTTTTTTTCCTTCTCTCAGCTCCATTACCACATTTCAGTTTTTGTGGATCTAAATCTAAATGCATAAATACAAATAGATTTCTCAGTGATGACACTGAAATCATACTTTGTGTCAGGTACTGTTCTAAACCTCTGGGTGTGTGAGTCCATACCCAAGAATTTCTTTTAAGGACATCACATGTGGCAGAAGTTTGTAGTTTGAATATTGCCATTTTCACATTTATAAATACACTCCATGTTTGAGAGAGATTGGGGGGGATTGGTATATTTAACAGTTGTAACACATAATCAAATCTATTGTGTTTTCTAATTCGCATCACTTTTCATCTTTAGAACACCAGTATTGATTTTTAATTTGAGTACTATTTATGGAGATGTATATATCTAAATGACTTTCTAGGGTATTTCCAAAGGTCAGATAGCTAATAAATAGAGCCAGAGTTTGCATCCAACACTGTCTAACACCAGTATTTTCATGCTTTCTTTTTTTCATTTAAAAAACTATCTTTAGAATTTAACATACTTTAAGATAGCTCCTTCCTATGAGGATTTATATTTAGTCTTATTGTAACTTGTTATGCCATGTTTGGTTGATATCCCTGGGAGGCCTGCTCTTTCCTGAAGGAAAATGGAGGTGGAGTAGATTTAGAGCAAGAAGGGATGTTGGGGGAGGGGAATGAGAAGAGAGAAGTGAGGGGAAACTGTGGTTGGTATGTAATATATGAGACTGTAATATATGAGAAGAATTAAGAAAAATATAAAAGACAGCCCCTTTCTTCCCTTTGTAAAATCCAGCTTTGTTGGAGTTAGCAGTTAGCATTATGGTTCATATATTATTATTTCTTTTATTTATTTATTTATTTTGAGAAAGGGTTTCTCTGTATAGCCTTGGCCGTCCTGGACTCACTTTGTAGACTAGGCTGGCCTTGAACTCACAGAGATCAGTGTGCCTCTGCCTCCCTGAGTGCTGGGATTACAGGTGTGATCCTCTACGCTTGGCTAAATTATTACTAATTAATCTATAGGATCACAGTGCAGATTATGTAGAATTATAAATATGTCTACTAAATCAAACTTATTGTTCAGCTTGCCATGTATTTCTTAATTTTTTTCTGCTAGAACTATTATTAATTGAAACATATGTCAACACTCTGTCCTGAAATTTAGTTTCTTCCCTTGCTTTGGTATTTGCATGGAATATTATCCTCACCTTCAGCAATAAATAGATGCAATTTCTTACTAAAGAAGTTGCCTATTCTAGAATATCTGGTTCTGGGCCTAGGCCCTTCCAAATGCTAAATCAATGAAAACTGACACTACATAACTGCACAGAACAAACAAATGGTCCACCAGAGCTCAAGTTTTGACAAGTGATCTTAGCTATGACTTGGCCCTTTTGAATATACACTTAGAATAGAACAGAAGTGAAGTGGCATAGCAAGTCCTCTTAGGCTTTGATGTCACTATTATGAGGGTCTAGTCCATAAATTGAGAGTATCTGAACGGCTGCAGCTTTTTATATAATGTTGTGTTTGTCTATCTTTCTGATTATGTTTATGGCTCTATTGTTTTTCTTTACTCTGGTTTTTAAAATGTGATATTATCATTTGCCTTAAAATGATATAAATCTAATTTATTGCATAGGAAATCATTATTTTTTATTCAATACATTACTTTTTCAATTTCCAGAGAATATTGTATCCCATAGTATGCAGACAGCCATTGTGGCAGAGGTGAGGCAAAAGGCATGTTTATTTGCTCAGATATTAATGACATGCTTAGTCCGTTATGAGTTCTTCTTTGACCTATGAGTTAATTAGAAGTATCTTGTAAATGTTCAGACAGTACTGAGATTAGAATTATCTTTTAAAATTAACTTCTTATTTAATTTCCTTGCAGTCAAAGATTGTGGTTTGTATGAAAAATACATTTTTTAATTTATTGAGAGTTATATAACAGTCTAGTGCATGATCATTTCTTGGGGTAAATATTCCAAGTATGCTTGAAAAGAATACTTATAATTGGACATATAGTTTTTATGTGACATTTAAATCAAGTTTCTTTTGTTGCTCAACTTGTTTATACCTTTACTAATTATTTTGGTTTCAGTTTTTTGAAATAGGCTCTCATGTAAACTAGGCTGGCCTCAAACTTCCTATGTAGCAAAGAACACCCTGAACGTTCTGTTCTTCCCGTCTGTGCCTCCAGAATGTTGGGGTTACAGGTGTAAGCCACCATACTTTGTTGATAAACTGGTAGGCTTGAACTCAGGTCTTTATGCATGCTAGGAAAGCGCTCTCTCTCTCTCTCTCTCTCTCTCTCTCTCAGTTGAGAGCCATGAGCATATCATGTTCTAACAAAAAGCATTACCAAAGATGCTTGATGGATTTCTACTGTGAATGTAATGACTTATAAACTTCTTCATTGTCAAGAATATTTAAGAGGCATGTAAGCTGGCTCCAACCCATGTTTCCTCTCATTCTCTTTAACAACAAAAATACTCATAGGGCTAGAGAGATGGCTCAGTGAATAATAATGCATATTACTCTTACAGAGTTATGTTTTCAACACCCGTGTGGAATGGCTTACAACTGCCTATAACTCCACCTCTATGAGATCCGATGCCCTCTTCTGGTTTCACACACACACACACACACACACACACACACACACACACACACACACACACACACATTAAAATCAGTTATTTCAATAAGGCAAAAAAATCTACTTTCTCTGTAAAAATTTTTACATGTAAATAGCATTATATTTGTTTGTCTCTTTCTTCCTTTACCCAATCCCCTGTCTATGTAAGACAGAATTAGGTATTTCTGTAAGTTTCCATAGATTTGACTTATAATTCCTTGATAGCATTTAGCACAAATACTGTGTTCATGTCTGTAAATTTCTGAAATGCAGAGACCATGGTTTACTTATTTCTTTATCTCCAGTGCTTTGCAAAATACTCCACAGTGTGGTGCTCAACAAATGTTCATGAAATGGGAGAAACTGCTCTCAAGTGCAGGGCCAGTGAAAGCTATTTGGGAAGTAGCGGGTGTGGTAGAGTCTATTGAAGCATTATTAGGAAGCTGACTAAATTCCAGGAACATTGGAGCCAGTCACGAATGGAGAATTAAGCCTAAACTGGTAGCCCCCTTCAATACAGAGACTACCTGCCTGCTTGTTTGGGTTAATAGAATTGGGAGTAAAGAACCCTTGAAACAATAAAAGTTGGATGATTGAGGACCTCCTTCATGGAGGGAGAGTTTGACTCAGCTGTACTGTGATCTTTCCTGACTAAGATGGTTATTCTGAATGACCCAGCCACTTCCCAGAGTCATGAGTGATTTCTTGAAAACTCATTGTAGGCCATGGTTCAAGTGTGAAAAGTAGAAATAGTGAATAACAGATTCTTTTACTTTTCCTCTTTAGCTTGACTGAAGGTGAAGGTAGCCTGGAGAAAGGCTCTAGGGCTCTGTAGTGATTTTAGACTTAATCATCTTCGCGGAATCAGTTGCTCTTTTATTTTAGACAACTCTGGTCATTCGCCTTGCCAGGTTGCTTTAAAGGAAGGAGAGTGGAAGACTAAAGACATCATGTCGGAGATACTAGACCTCTCTTTTCTGTCCGAGATGGAAAGAGATTTGATTCTCGGTGTTCTGCAGAGAGACGAAGAACTCAGAAAAGCAGATGAGAAAAGGATTAGGTAAGAGTCCCAGAAGTAATATGCACTTCCAGGTTTTCAACCAAGGATATCCAAGCTTTGCAGTTGCTTATTTACTCACCATCAGAGTTTTTATTGTTTTAAAGCTTAGTGGGTCTAGTTGGGATCTTAGTTTTTGCTCTTGCAGAACCCAGTAGCCTTCCTGTCATCACCTCAACTTGTGTAGCCCCTGAATCTACTCGTGCTTCTCTTTTGGGCCTTGGCAGGCGACTGAAGAATGAGCTACTGGAGATAAAAAGGAAAGGTGCCAAAAGAGGCAGCCAACACTACAGTGATCGGACCTGTGCCAGGTGCCAGGAGGGCCTGGGCCGCTTGATTCCCAAGAGCAACACTTGTGTGGGTTGCAATCATTTAGTGTGCCGAGAATGCCGCATTCTGGAAAGCAATGGTTCCTGGAGGTGCAAGGTGTGCGCCAAGGAAATGTGAGTGTCACTTAATTGTATAGTAAAGAGGAGAGATGAGTTGGGCTGTCCTGTGAATTTTTCTCATCAACCTCGTTAGTTGAATGGAAAGAGTCATTATTTGTACATGTTTCAGTTAGGGTTTCTATTGCTATGACAAAACACCATGATCAAAAACTAAATTGATGAGGAAAGGGTTTGTTTGGATTATACTTCTGTATCGCTGTTTATTATTGAAGGAAGTCAGGACAGGAACTCAAACAGGGCAGGAACCTGGAGTTAGGAGCTAATGCAGAGGCCATCAAGGGGTGCTGCCTATCGGCTTGTTTCACATGGTTTGCTCAGTCAGCTTTCTTATAAAACCCAGGACCACCAGTCCATGGATGGCACCACCCATAATGCACTAGGCCCTCCCTCATTGATCACTGCCAGAGCCCGCTCTGGACAATATCGAACAGACCCTAGACCAGAGAGTAAGGCTGAGAAATAAAAGATCAGAAATAAGACACTGGGGCAAGAAATAGTCAGAAACACAGAATAGACTCGCAAGGGCCTGCAGTCAATACCACATGACATCTCAGCTTTATTCACCAGTTCAATTTATACACATCTCAGGCATGGGGAATCAAAGCAGAAGGTCACTCTCAGGAGATAATGCAGACATTCTCACGGGAAAGGTGGTGTAATCTCAACTGACTCTCAGCCTTGAGGCCACAGTGTACTTTTTCTGATAGTCTGAAGACCTTGAGTGTATACACTTGGCAGAACATCTTGCTTAATCACAGTCTTAGCAATCTATGTGATTCTTATGCTGGAACAGAGAACAGGAAAGCAATGCATATGGACAAAGGGCCTTTACAAAGGGCTCCCGATAGATCACTAATTTAGAAAATGTCCTACAGCTGGATTTCATGGAGACATTTCCTCAATTGAAGCCCCCTCCTTTCCGATGGCTCTAGCTTGTGTCAAATTGACACACAAAATCAGCCTGCACAATGCATCTGACATTTTCTTTTCTTTTTTTTTTTCCCCCTAGAGAGCTGAAGAAAGCAACTGGAGATTGGTTTTATGACCAGAAAGTAAACCGCTTTGCTTACCGAACAGGCAGTGAGATAATTAAGATGTCCCTGCGCCGTAAACCTGCAGGTATTGTTCCTAGCTAGAGGCTGTTTGAGGGATGTAGCCTCAGGGATAGCTAGGCTGCTGTGGAATCCAGCTGTGTTCTGGCGGTGGTGAGGTAACTGCAGGGACTCAGCTGGTTTGTGGTACTCTAAAAGGTTGTATCTGTCCCATCTGCAAGTGTGTGTTTGGGGGGAGAGGCTTTGAAAGTTGTTTTCTTCCTTGCCCTCATTATTACTACCCTGTCATGCCTTTGTTTTGAAGCGAATAAAAGAGAGCTAGTGGGGCAGTCCCTTCTTCAGCAGCCTCAGATGGGTGATGTCTGGCCCGGAAGAAAGATCATTCAGGAACAGCAGAAGGAACCCAGGTGAGAGCCAGGGAATTGGTATTGTTTAATCCTTCCATTGCTTTTACTTCATTTTCTAAAATAGTAGGCATTGTTAGGAGGAAATTGGAAAGCACAGATAAAACAGAAGAAAAAGAAGAAGAAGAAGAAGAAGAAGAAGAAGAAGAAGAAGAAGAAGAAGAAGAAGAAGAAGAAGAAGAAGTAGTAGTAGTAGTAGAAGAAGAAGAAGAAGATACATCCCATTAGCCCTATGAAAATATCAGCATTTTGGCAAATTTACTTTGTTCTTATGCCTCACTCTGGTGTGAAAAAGGCTATTAGCTCTTAACACAGATTTATTTACTTAAAAACTTATGTGTCTGTTCGCAGGTATGTGCACAAGTGTGCAGGTGCCTACAGAGGCCAGAAGATTGTTAGATACCCTGGAGTTGGACTCAGAGGCAGGTTTGAGCCACCTGACATGGGTTCTGGGAACCGAACTTGGGTCCTCTGCCAGAGCGATATGCATCCTTAACAGTGGAGCTGCTTCTTCTCCCCAGTCCCATATTGCTTTTCTCCACACCTTTCTATTCTTTTCTTGTATTCTCTGTGTTTGATATTAAAATTAATTTTCAGGCTTTGTGATACTTTCTTTCTGTTATGCAATCATAAATCAACAGACTTTAAGACTCGGTTAGTTTTAGTTTCATATTTATATGTATTGTTTGCTACTCTTGAATTCTTTATTTTGGCTTTATTTCTTGATTGTCTAGGTTTCATCATTGGGAAGTTCCTTCAAGAAGGGTCTGTGGTGTTTGTTGCATTATTTCATGTTCAGAATGCCTGTTAACTATCTTTGCATGTCCATAGCATCTTATCTCAGTATTACAGACTTGAGTCATGTTTCCTTTCTTTTGGACTATTGTAGATGTTGCTCTGTTATCTTCTGTCTTTGAATCTAACTATGAAAGAGGTCAGCTTGACCTTTTTACCCTTGTAGGTAATTTTGTGTGTGTGCATACATTAGTGTGCATGGGTATGAGAATTGGTGTTGATATAGTTGGATTTACTGGAATTTTTAATAGTAATAATTAAAGAATATAAGTCAATGATGATTATTCTGAACTTTTTTGATATATATTATACTCTTGATCATATTTTTCTTCATTGTTGGAATTTTTTTCTGTACCATGTCCTTAAACTTTTTTCCTGTTCTGCTGGTTAGGGGTATACCTCAGGACTATTGGAGTCCATAATCCTCTATTTCTGAAATGTTTTGAAAGCTGTATGATGCAAAAGCAAAAGAGGAAGATGTGAGCAATTAGACATGGAGAGCCCAACTTATTCTTTCCCTTCATGCTATTTGGGTTTGGGCCATTCTTTTGTCTTTCTTCATCTCCCTTCTGTCCCTTCCTCTCTGCTTGCTGACTTTAATTTAATGGTATGAAAGAATTATCTTGTTTGATTTAGTTTTTATTTTCTTCAGTTGTTTTTTTAAATCAATTTTTGTTTTATCATCTTGTTTTTGAGTTCCTGCACTTTATCAAGTCTACATTTTGCTTGTGCAAACAGATAAAATATATTTATGCAAACTAAGATGGTGGTGACATTGTTATGTGATGCAAATTTGTGGGTGCACCATCATATGTAGACACCCTCTTTGAGTGAAGTATTGTTTTGTATCACACAGTTTGTTTTAAATTAATTTTTAAAAGGTTTTAAAGTTTTATTTTGGAGCTAAAGACCGAACCCAGGGCCTTATGCTGCTAGGCAAGTGCTCTACCACTGAGCTAAAATTTCAACTCAAGATTTAAAAGTTTTAACTGATACACACAAAAAATGTACATACTTATGGGATAACATATGGTATTTCAGTAAATGCATAATCATGTAATGCTTAAAGTAAGTAGAGATACTTTTCATAATTCTCACCTCTTATGGTAAAAACATTCAAAACTATTTATTTTCTTTAAAGATATAGTACATATTATCTTGTATAGTCATATAAATGGAGGGTTGAGCACTAAAACATCTTACACTGATCTATAACTTAGTGCCTTCCCATTCTCTCTTCTTTTGACAAGCACCGTTTTACTCTTATGTGTATGGATGTTTTGTCTGCTTGTATGTATTATACCACATCCAGTCCTTGTTCCTGCAGAGGCTAACAGAGGATATTAGATCCCCTAGGATTAGAGTTACAGATGGTTGTGAACTTCCATTTTGAGGCCATTTTGAGCTGTGTAGTAAAAGCAAAGATTAAAAAGTTAAGTCCTCCAGCAACCTAATCTTATTTGTTTAATCATTGCTAATGGTCATTGATAATTTTGGCATGTGAACTACCAAGATCTTCATACACACCCATGTGACTTAAACTCCTGCATTTTAATTGTTTTAAAAGATTATATTATGGCCAGGGTAAGTTTAAAAATTAAAGAAAAAGAAATTTGAAAACATTACTACAATCCCATAGAAAAGGAACAAAAGATCTGAACAGATATTTCATTAAAAATACTATGCAGATGTCAAATAATGATGTTCAACATTATCAATCACTAGACTACAAATAAAATAACAATGAGACACCATATGTCAACCAGGGTGGCTATTATTTCAAAAGCTTGACTGTACCAAGTTCTGGATGCAGAACGACAGGAATACCCATTCACTTCTGTGGAGAAATGTACCAGTTATCTGCTCTGGAAAAGTGTAGTCTTTTAAAAGGTCACTGTATACCTACTGTGTGATTCAGATGTTTCATAGATAGTTAACATAAGAGAAGGCAAGGTGTATGTCCATCCAAACACACACACACACACACACACACACACACACACACACACACACACATTCATATTCATAGAAGTTTCATTTATTTTTAAGACAAGAAGGAATTATTTTATTGGATTTTGGCTAGTGCTAGGAATTGAGTTTAGGGCCTCACATATGCCAGGTAAGTGTTCTCCTATTGAATTATATTCCCAGACCTAGAATTAAAAGATATTTTAATATATGGACCTGGAGAGATAGCTTAGTTGGTAAAGTGCTTGCTGTTGTACTACAGTTTAGGTCCCCCAAACCCACTTAATAGTTGGTTTGGTGTGGCAGTTGGGGAGGCTTTTACAAAGGATCCCATAGCAAGATGATGGATGGTTTGCATGTCACCCAGATACCATGCCTCAATATATGAGAAAGAGGGATCAAGGAGAACACCCAAATGCCAATCTTGAACACACACACACACACACACACACACACACACACGTGCCTGCACATTTATACACCTATGTATACACACACACATTTTAAATTATATTTTATCACAGAATTAATTAAAATTATTTTGCATGCATAAAACACTGGAAAACTACAATTAAAGCAATTATAAATTGTATTTTCCAGTGTATATGATGACCTCCAACTTTAACATTAACTTTTAACTTTTCCAGTTAAAATATAGAGTTTGAAGCCCAAGTCTGCTGCACAAGATGTGCGTTGGAAGAGGGGTAGTCTTATATGGCAAGTGTATTCCAAACTCTATATTTTAACTGTTAAAGTTAAAGTAGTTGGGGGTCATCTTATATGCTGGGAAATAATACGAGAGAGAGAGAGAGAGAGAGAGAGAGAGAGAGAGAGAGAGAGAGAGAGAGAGAGAGAGAGAGAGAAACTAAATAAATATATAATCTATAAAACCAAACGATGGCATACTAATATACTAATAGTAATAATACAAGTTTGACAGGCTAAATTATACTATACCAGTAAAGCTACTTCTCTGCTTGCATTTTATCTTCTTTTCTTTCTTTTGTCTGTAGACATTATCTTGTACAGATAATCATAGCTGCAGTGAGTTTATGAGTGGAGCAGTAGGCACGCCATGTCCCCAACACAGCCTTTAATGGTACTCATCCTCAGCCTCCGGCTACTCTTAAATTCTATCCACCATTCTGTGATGTTCCCTGAGCTTTGCCAGAGGATGGGAGGACAGTTGCTATAGATATTGTATTTAGGGCTAAACACTCAATAGGCACTTATTCTCTGTGCTTTGATGGATTATAATTCTTTGTATTAACTGCTGACTACTGCAGAGAGAAACTTATTTGGCCCAAGTTGAAGGCAGCATTAATTTATGGGTGTAAGTATAAATGCCTAGAAAGCACTTTAACAACATGCCAAAACATCAATAGTAGGCTTTTTCCTAGGACATAGGTTCTCAATCATCCTAGTACTGTCACCTTTTAATATAGCTCCTCACGTTGTGCTGACCCTCCCAACCATAAAATTATTTTTGTTCATACTTCACAACTGTAATTTTGCTACTATTATGAATTGTAAAGTAAATATCTGATATTCAGGATGGTCTTAGATGACCCCTATGAAAAAGTTGAGCACCGCTGTTCTAGGGCCTCTGACCTGCTGAGCCATGAGCTTTTAATCAGGTTTACACTACTAGGCCTGAATTCTTTCTGTGAAACAGTTTGTTATCCTCATAAACTTCATGCCACTATTGCACCAGTAGGTGCATCTTGCCTGGAAGGTCAGTACTGTAGCATGTAGTGGTTTTTTTTTCTCCCAGTGGCCAATGTAGCACCTTTCAGTACCATGAAAGCTTATCAGAAGGAATGAAGTAGTTGTATGGCCTTATCCTGGATTCTAGTTCATTGGCATATGAGTCTGTTTTTATGACAGTACCATGTGGTTTTATTACTATGGCTCCATAGTTTAACTTGAAAGTAGGTATGGTCATACCTTCTGCAGTATTCTTTTTGCTCAGGATTGGCTGCTGGGGTCTCTTGTGCTTTCAGGTGAATTTTAAGATTTTTTTCCCTTTTATTTCTATGAAAAAGGTCACTGGGATTTGGTAGGGATTATTTGAATCTGTAAATTGCTTTTAGTAAAATAGCCATTTTCACAATATCGATTTTTCCAATTCATAAACCTGAGAGGTCTTTCCATCATCTGGCATCTTCCTCAATTAATTTTCTTCAGTGTGTTAAGGTTTTTATCGCGGAAATCTTTCACATCCTCAGTTAGGTTTATTCCAGGGTACTTTTAGGCTACTAAAACTGAAACTGTTTACTTTTTCAGTTTGCTTGAGATTTATATATAAAATGACTGGTGAATTTTGTGTATTAATTTTATATCTTGCCATTTTGCTGAATGTGGTTATCAATTTTAAATGACTTCTGGTGATGTCTTTAGAGTCTATTATGTATACAATAGCTTCATTCATGATAACTAAAACCTGGAAACAATTCAAATGCTCACCAACAGGTAAATGGATAAACTCTGGTTTGTTTATGCCACAGAACATTGATCTGTTAACGAAAGGAACAAACTGTTGATAATGCAGTGTCATGAATGGACCTCAGAATACGTATGCTGAGTGAAAAGTGCTACACAAAAATGTACCTGAGTTCTGAGTGTGGTGGTACAAATCTTAAGTCCTAGCAGTTAGGAGGCAGAGGCAGAGGCAGAGGCAGAGGCAGAGGCAGAGGCAGAGGCAGAGGCAGAGGCAGAGGCAGAGGCAGAGGCAGAGGCAGGTGGATCTCTGTGAGTTTAAGGCCAGCCTAATCTACATAGCAAATTCCAGGTTGACCAGAACTACACAGTATAAAATAAAAAAGAGTACCTACTCTATGTGTCTGTATGATTCTGTTATATAAATTTCCAGAAAATACAAACTAATTTTTTTAGTGATAGACTAGATCAACATTTGCCTCGTAACAGGGCATTAGAAGGAAAAGAAGGGATTGCCAACGGGCATGTAGACACTTTGAGAGAGTGATTAATATGTTCCTTAACTAAACTGTAGCAGTAGCGTTTGAAGTGCATATCTATTACCAGAAATCATCAGCCTGCGTAATTAAGCACGTACAGCTTGTTTGTGTCAATTAGTTAAAAACAGCAGAAAACTGCAGCACAGACACTTTTCCAACGCCAGAGCACTTTGTTCATTTTTATGTTTGTGTGCTGCTTGACTGTATATATGTACTGTGATTTTATCAGATAGCCTTGGGTGTATGAGTCATCTGTTCCAGGTGATGAGGCCCCCTTATTCCTTTGTAGTTAAGGTTAAAAATGGCTTTTATTTGCTGAACTTGATTAACACATCTGACATCACTGGTCAGAATGTAATTTCTGAAATCTATGGCTTCTGGCTGTCTGCGACCTCTTGTCTCATTGGATTGAGAAGCCCCTTATTTATTATACACATGAAAACAGATTGAGTGAGTATAAGTGATTTTTACATACAATTATGGAGCCTCAGAGATAATTCAATTCAACCCTTTTATTTTTATAGAAAAGAAAACAGGCTAAATGATTTACCTGAGATCACACAGATAAAGACCAGGACTCCTCTCTGAGTTTGTTTTTACTGCACAGATGTCAAATAATTGCTTTTTTGCCCTACGGTTGTTTGCATCAGCTCAGGATCAGAACGTATTCATCTTTAGGGGGAAAAAAGAAATACAAGCACCAAACACTCCATGGGCTATTGCTGAACAGTGTCTCTAGTGGAATGATTCTGTTTGAGGTTCTTTCCTCCTTCTCAGTGAAGGTGACAAAAATGATGTTAAAGTAAAGTAAAGAAAACCAAGCACCTTGCTGTGTTTCATATGATAGAGCTGGTACATTTGTTAAGAACAACCTCTGTTTCACCTCCTGTATATGCTGATTTCAACTCAGCTCCTTCTGTTTGCACAGACCTATCTCAAACATCACCTGACAATCTGGAAAGTTTTTTTCTCTACTGGCTGCGACATTGTAGATTTGGTTACTTGTTCATTTGTTTGTTAAATGTATGTGAAAGCTTTACTATGTGCCAGATATTGTTTTATGCACTGGGATACTATTGTAGATACAAAAGGGCCCCTTGTTTGCAGATTATAGATTTGGGGGTAGGGAGCACATACAGCAAAGAAAAAGCAAATAATCAAATATATGTAGTCTGTCAGATATTGACAACCTAGATGGAGAAAATGCACTAGAGTGAAGGGATAGGGGATGCCAGGAGCACACACGTGTGTGTGCTGTTTTCCTTAGGATACTTAGGGCAAGCCTAAATTGTAAGGTGATATTTGAAAAAAAAAATGTAGGGGCAAATGTGGAGAATTTTTGGAGGGGATGAGCATTGTAGACAGAAAACTTAGTAGGTAAAATGGAGAGATGGCTCAGAGGTTAAGAGCACTGGCTATTCCTCCAGAGGTCCTGAGTTCAATTCCTAACAACCACATGGTGCTTCACAATCATCCATAATGTGATCTGGTGCCCTCTTCTGGCCTGCAGGTATACATGCAGACAGAACACTGTATACATAATAAATAAATAAATAAAATAACTCAGAATGAGTTTGACACACGTGTTATCTGGAGTTGAGTTGGGGGTAGCTGTGCAAGGAAATAAGTACAGAAATGGATGGGAAGCCAGTTGCATAAGAATTTGTTAACCTCTGTAAAGACCATAACTTATTTTGAGATAGAGAAGGATGTTAGAACCAATGTTATGATGACTGCTTCTTCATGTTGTTGTTTTAAAATTGAGATAAAATTCACTTAGCATTAGACTATTTTGAACTTTGTGAAGTTCACTTCTATGCGTGTTAGAACTTTTAGGATGTTGCACAACCGTCACAGTTATTGATTGTCAGAACATCCCTACTACTCCAAAAGGAAACCTTGTACCTTAAGTAGCCACTGCTGTTTCTCCCAGCCCTTAATATACATTCTACCTCTCTATATTTCATACCTTGCACTTATCATCTGAATTGACTCAGACCAATTGTGGACATTCTGATGGGTTTATTTCAGTTAACTTAAAGTTTTCAATATCCATCCCTGTTGCCGCAGACATTCGAGCTTTATGCTCTTTTGTAGATGGACAATATTCTTTTGTATTGTATTTGTATTTGTATTGTATTTTGGTTATCCCATCATCTGTAGATGAGCCTTTGGATTCTTTCTACCTTTGGGGTAATAAAAATAATTCTAAGTGAAGCGGAGGAGATGGCTTAGCCGTTAAGAGCACTTGTTCCTCGTATAGAGGACTTGGGGTTAGCTTCCAGCACCCTCTTGGTGGTGATTCATAACCATGTAACTGCAGTTCCAGGGGATCCTGTGCCCTTGTACTGACTTCCATGGGCACCAGGCATGCATATGTCACACAGACCTACACATAGTCTGAAACATTATTACACGTAAAATAAATAAATGAACAAATCCTAAAAAAAAAAAAATCATGGAAAGGGAGTATAATGTTACTGCCAGGCCTGTAATCATAGCATTCTGGAAGCATAGGCTGATGGAGCTCTGTGAGTTCAAGGCCAGCTGGGTCTGCATATAAAAAAGGACAGGCTTAGGATATTTACAAAGTAGGAGATCTTAGTTTTCTGAAATGTGGAGTGTGAAGAGGAGTGAAGGATAAAAGGTGAACCTGGAGGCATAAGAAGGGGTACATCATTAGAAGTTTCATGTTATGCTAAGGAGTTGAACTCCTTCTCCACGGGTATGGGGAATGACTTAAGTGCTTGCTAAGTCTGTTCACAGGGCTGGGGATGCACCTCAGTGGTAGAGTCTTTGTTTAGCACCTGTGAAGCCCACAATTGTAAAATTTACTCACATTGCTGTTCAAATTATCAGTGAGTTTACTACTGTGGATCAGTTGGAAAGATATCTATCCAGAGGCAAGAGAGCTCACTTCCTGTAAAACACTGAATCTTGGTTTTTGTTCTAGTGTGCCGTTTGAGGTGCCAAAGCTGAAAAGTGGAAAGAGCACGCTGGAGGCTGAGAGCGAGAGCCTGGATAGCTACACAGCCGACTCTGATAGCACTTCCAGGTGGAGGTCCCCCAATGAAGTCACTTCTACCCATGTTTAGCTCTCATATTGTTCTCAAACACCAAGATGCAGGTTTCTTCTACCTTGAGTAGTCCTTGTTTAAGTCCTTGGCCTATTGAATGAATCTTTTCTCTGACTTCACCAGAAGTCTCTCTTTAGGACTTCTATTGATTTGGCTTTGAGCACAGCATCCTGGAGTGAGCGAACTTCCCTGGATGTGCACTGTGGAGGAGTCTGCTTCTGTTCCGTAGGAAAGGGTGTGTGTGTGTGTGTGTGTGTGTACATGCATGCACACACACACAATTGTTTGCCTGATGTTCTGCACTCCTTCAAGGTGACTTGGATGCAAAATGGGTCTTCTCCGTTTGGTTGCTATGGCTATGTCAGTGACTCTCCTTCCTTGCTAGAGCTTTGGGGGGTGCAGGCTAGAAGACAAAGGGGAACACACATGATCTAGTTCGAACTTCTGATAATTCTAGGAGAGATTCTCTGGATAGGTCTGGACTCTTCCCAGAATGGAAGAAGATGTCTGCTCCCAAATCGCAAGTTGAAAAGGTAAACTGAAGGCCATTGCTTTTGCTTTTCTTCCTTTTCCTCCCTCCCACTTCTTTCCTTCCCTCCTTCCCTCCCTCCCTCCCTCTTTCTCTCTTTCTGCCCCTGTCTTTATATCTCATCAGAAATTCAACTAAAATTTTACCTAGAATTCATTTGGAATCATCTCAAAGGTCTTGGCTCAAATACGCATGACCATGGCTTCTCTATCAATCTCTCCTTTAAGTTTGTCATTGTCATAGTCACCTTAAACTCTGACCCTGAAGCTGCTTGTGCATGTCCTTTGCTTGCTCCTTTTGTCTACCTGCAGGTCTTTTGCCATGTCCTTGACCTTATTCCCTTTTAGGACATTCAGCCAGGGAGCCCAAACGCAGTCTCTGTTGACGAGGGTGCCATGATCTTCAAGAAGAACACCAGAAAAGTCCTGAGGCCTCCAGGTAGCCTTCCCCTCATGGATTCACAGGGTTCATGCTCTAAGTGCTTGGCTCTCAGTGTGGAGTACAACAGGTTTCTTTTTTCTTAAAAATTTGGTCTTTCATGCAGAATACACGAAGTCTGTGATAGACCTTCGTCCAGAAGATGTGGCACAAGAAGGTGGTATCTTGGGAGACAGAAGCAAATCTGTACCAGGCCTCAGTGTGGATTTGGTAAGTACTCTTACATTTTTACTTGATCACTGTATTAACATTTTAAATTTAGAGTTAACTTTAGTACCGAATTCTCTCATCCAAATTGTTAAATTCTTTAGGAAAGGTGAAATGACCCATAGTCCCCTTGATTTCTGAAGTAGTCCTAGCTCCTGGTTTGCTTCAAGTACTGTCTTTGTTGTTGTTTACTGTTTGTCACATATTTAAGAGTATATTTGGCTACTCAAATACTTATTTTGACTAAAATGCAAAGACAGAGCCAGTGAGCTGACTGATGGGGCAGCAGCAGTTGCTGTAAAACCCTGACAGTGTGGGTTCAATCCCCAGAGCCCACATTAAGGTGGAAGGTGATAACTGATTTCCTAAAATTGTCTTTAGACCTCCTCATGCATGCCATCGCACATGCATGGTTGAACACACACATTCAAACAATAATAATAATAATAATAATACCAGAAAATACATACAATAATAACAACAACCATGACAACAATAAGAGTAAATTTTCAAACATACAAAGAGATGACTAGAGTGGGGTATTCAAATGGGAGAGTTACAAAACTCCCATGAAAATATTAAATGCTTATATTCTTTTGAGATGAAATATTTTTTAAAAAGATATGTGCATATATACTCACGTGAGATCTCAGAGCTTTTGCAGCCCTCTTTGGTCCTCATGGAAGGAAAGACAATTGGTTTTTGAACTTTACTCTTATTAACTCTCAAGTCTCCATTGTTCCAGGAAGAAGAGGAAGAGGAAGAAGAGGACATTGACCACCTGGTGAAGTTGCATCGCCAGAAACTGGCCAGAGGCAGCACTCAGAGTGGCTCCTCCATGGTATGTTCATGGCCTTATAGACACATGGGGTGCCCAGAAGGAAAAAGGAGCTAGCCTCCCTAGGGCAGCCTCAGACCTGGGGAAACTGTCCCAGTCACTCTTCCTAGGGAAGGGGCACACATTTGTTTCTTTGTTTCTGTCCTCACATTAGGGCTTAGGTGCTCAGTGTAACTTCTAGGTGACAGCCTGAACCGGTCATCTGCAGAGTCTCCAAGAGGTAGCAAAGACTCTGGCCATTCTTTCATTATAGCTTTGTGAAAAGTAACTGTAACTCCTGTAAGAGAATAGCCAGGCCATGAAGTAAACAAGAACAGACCTCTTCATCTTAAGCTGCTCCCTGTTCTTACACTAGATGCATCGTGAGAAAGATCTTTGCCAGATTGACATCAAGGTGTGGATAGGGATCAATATAAAACAGCCTCGGGAACACTTACTAATCAGGGCCTATATCTACCATAAGTACAAAGGCTGCTATTTAGACGAACAGATTTGGCAAGTAGAGTAATTAAATTTTCACACTCCCACTGGAAGAAACTGTAGGGCTCCCCTCACATACCTGACTGCTACCAGGGAGGAGGGCGCCTTTATATTTGCAGTGGTCGCTTTCTGGCTGCTCTCAGTTCTGCCTCAATCTTTTTTTCCCTCTAGATACTGCTAGATAGAAAGTAGAGCATTAAAGCCCCCTTTAAAACTGGGGATTCACACCTTCTAGCCAATGTTGCAACACACATAACACATACCATCGATGGACTTAGCTGTAGCAGAACTCTTTACTCCTCTTCAGCATTCTACAGATTGGGAAAATTATCAGTAGACTGTGTAAGATGAGGGAGGAAGAGCCACCGATAGTCTATATGAGCCAGGAGAACTACTAACCCAAACATGTATGGATGTGCTAGTGGCGCCGACTTACCCTCTGGGTAGAGGACTATTGGCAGTACTGGCTCCTTGTAGGCCTTTCTGAGGCTTTTGGCTTTAGCATGAAGGAAGATGAGAGCAACGAAGGATGTAGAGTGTGTCTTTCTTAGACCTCTGTAACTGCTCTCCCCTCAGAGTACCATTGGCAGCATGATGAGCATCTATAGTGAGGCTGGTGATTTTGGGAACATCTCTGTGACTGGCAAGATTGCCTTTTCACTGAAGTTTGAGCAGAAAACGCAGACTCTGGTCATCCATGTAAAGGAGTGCCACCAGCTGGCCTATGCTGATGAAGCGAAGAAGCGTTCCAACCCGTGAGTGCCTCTGGGACCTGGCTAATACCCTGACAGGAGAAAGTAGACCTTGGAATCTGTCTGGGTCCTCTTGAGTCAAAATGATCCCTTCTTTAGGGGAAGGATAGTGAGATGTGCTGTAATAAAGGGCCTAGGACTTAGAAAATGCAAAAATGACATTTATGACATAGTAGTTCATTATATGCCAAGCAGGAAAGTAAAAAAAAAAAAGGGGGGGGGATGAGGGTGTGGGGAACTTGAGAAAGGCTAGCAAATAATTTAGTGTGGCTCTTGGTTTCTAGATATGTGAAGACTTATTTGCTGCCTGACAAATCCCGCCAAGGAAAGAGAAAGACGAGCATCAAGCGGGACACCATCAATCCACTATATGATGAGACCTTTAGGGTATGTATCTGACCCGAGAGGGGACAAGGTTTTATGTCTTGTATAGCTTTGCTTCCTCAACATGGCTGGAAGACCGTGCCTGTGCCCAAGGAGTCATGGATGGCATGTGGTCCATATCCTCACCTCTTGGGGACAAGAACAAAGGTGAATTAGACTTCCTTAGATTTTTGTAAAGTTGGACATTCACATGATCACAAGGCTCAGTATAAAAACACACTTGAGGACCTGGAGACATGAGTCAGCAGTTAAGAGCACTGGCTGCTCTTGTAGAGAATCTGAGTTCAGTTCCCAGCACCTACATGGTGGCTCACAGCTGTCTGGAACTCCAGTTCCAGGGGATCCCATGTCATATTCTTACCTTGGTGTGCATCTATACCCAGGTACACATTCACATCAAATAACAAAAATACAATCTTTTAAAAAAGAAGTTATTTGAGGGACAGCAAGGTGACCCACATGGTATAAAGAGACTGGTGAATCCTGCAAACTGTCCTCTGATCTCTACAGTCATGCCATGACATGCTCGTGCATACACACATACACACGGCATTTATGTACTCACATACATGCATGCTTGCACACACACACACACACACACACATACACACACACACACACACACACACACACACACACACAAATAAGGAAAATGTAATTTAAAAAAGTAAAAGTAATTTGTGATAACGAGTTTACTCGACAACTAAAACCATCTGGTACGCTGAAGTACAGATCATGGGGACAGGTTGCTTTGGGTTTGGAAGAGTTCATTGTGGAGGAATAACTCCTAACTGGCCACCATGGGCTGCTTCCTTTCCATTCACAGTATGAGATTTCAGAATCTCTTCTGGCTCAGCGGACTTTGCAGTTTTCCGTTTGGCATCATGGTCGTTTCGGCAGAAACACTTTCCTTGGAGAAGCGGAGGTCCACATGGACTCTTGGAAGCTGGATAAGAAGCTGGACCATTGTCTCCCTTTACATGGAAAGGTAGTCCGCTTCAAAGCTCTTCACAGCTTGGTTCCCAGGTGGATTGTCTGCAGTGACCTCTGCTGGTCTGTGTCGGAAGTGGCTTTGCATGGAGCTGTCTGTAGAGTTCTGCCGCACCCTTCTGGCCTTTCTGAGTTTGGCAGCAATTTCAGAGGTTCTTGCACCTGGTAAGCAGGAGCAATTTCTTCTGTGTAAACCAGGCAAAGCAGGAAGCTACAGCATGCCAAGCTTTTTCTGCTAACCTTCCAGTGCCTGACTGTATCCTGACGTCCTAACTTGCACTTCCTCTCAAGTCTAACCTTTGGGGTGTTTCCTAATCTATACGTCTTCTTAAGCCAAACTTCTAGTTTTTCAAGCAAGAGGCAAAACATGGCTGTCCTCTTGGTCCTGTGCACAGGGCAGGGGACTTTTGCCTTAGAGATGGGACCTCAGATGGTTGTGTAGTAAGGTGGCATCATAGTGATAGGTAGCTTAATGCAGATGAGGACTAGAATCTTGCTTCTGTGACTTACTGGTAATGCAGCGAATTCACCTATCATCTGTGAGCGTCAGTTTAGCCTTCTACAAAATGATACAGCAGTGCTACTCCCTGATATGGGACTGAAGGAAGTCATCCTTTAGTGTGTAGCGCATAATCACCATTCCATCCATAGCTTATTACCATTCTGGTTAAATAGCTACATCAGAGACCTTTAGGCAGCAACTTCCTGTTTATCACAACAAATCGAAGACAAACCCCTTTAAAAGCTATAATAACATTTTGAATGTTTAAAACAAAGCACAGCACATAGAATATATTTGCAAGGATGGTCAAGAAGCTCAGAATAGGGCTGCCTCTAGGAAGAGGGCCTGATGTAGAAGAGAGATTCTCTTCTAACTGTTCCATTTTATTATTGTCTTTTAGGGTTTTTGTTTGTTTGTTTGTTTTAAACTTTTGAACTTTTACCCTGTTAAGAATATTAAGTGCAAAGTGATCTATCTATCTATCTATCTATCTATCTATCTATCTATCTATCTATCTAGTTCCAAGTTAAAACAATCAAAAATATCTTTTAAAAAAAGGGGAGGGGGCTGGAGAGATGGCTCAGTGGTTAAGAGCACTGACTGCTCTTTCAGAGGTCCTTAGTTCAATTCCCAGCAATCATATTGTGGCTCACAACCATCTATAATGTGATCTGATGCATACTGTATACATAATAAATAAATCTTAAAAAAATAAAACAACCAAAAATATGTAAAAAGAAAGTAAATCTCATTACTTAGAAATAGCCATTCTTAAGTATTTAAGTATACTTCTAGAATTTTTGTACTAAGCAGTACAGATGTTAACTTGCCATCTATCTATTATCTATACATACACATACATATGGTATTCTTTTTTGACCCAAGTGACTTCATATAAACCTTGTTGTTCATATATACATATGTATTATATATATACATATATATTCTAACACATATATTAACAATTTATCATAGGTATCCTTTTATGCCTTTACTTACAGATTTATTTCATTTTACTTGCTACATAATATTCTCTCACATTTTTATATTATAAATTGATTTACTAAACCCCTACTAGTGGGTACTTAAATTGTTATGTTTTAAAACTATGTTGTCCTATATTTTTTCCTTTTTGTTTGTTTGTTTTCAGTACTGGTGATCCAACCTAGAGTTTCACATATGCTAAACAAGTGCTGTGCTGATGGCTGATGAGCCATATCCTGACCCTTATCTTTCCTTCTTTGGGGAAAGTAGTTGTCACAGGAAGCCCTAGGGCCAAATAGCTGAGTAGTTTATGCCTCTAGTCATTTAATGCCTGTGGCCTTCCAGAAAACCTTGGTGACATTACATTTTTTCCACTTTAAATAGTCATAAAAGCAGGAAAGCAATTACTATCATGCTTATTAGAGCCTTAGAATTTCTTAAGAATTTGTCATGCAAATCATTCTTCCAGTGGCTTGGAGTTAGTACAATTATATTGCAAATGGCATTGTAAACCACCATGAATTGCCACCCAAAAATCTCTTCCATTAAAAGGAAAGTATGTGCTCTTTTGAAATATTTTCAGAAGACTGAAAATGTGCTGTGGAAACAAGCCTGCCAGCTTCTAATTAATACTAAACTCTGGATTTTTAAGAGTTCACTATAGTCAACACTCTAGGAATTAATAAATTGTATGGCTTATGAAACAAAATACTATTTTATCTTCCTCTATAAAGTTTAATACCTTGAAAATTTTTCCCTATATCTTATATTTAAAACTATCAAATCATTATTACTATAGTGTTATTTAATATGTAAACTGTATGTGCTATACATAAAATAAGGGTTTTAAAAACTAATTTTTTAGCTAAAAAGTTTAAAAATCATGTATTTCCTTTTAATATAAAAGACTCTATATTTAATGTTTCTGACCCCACCTCCAACAATCCATGTGTTGGCATTTTGTTTTCTCCTGATGACAACTCTTTCCCACTTCTTTTCTATCTTCCCCACAGACTAGCTTGTTTATTCTGGATATGCAGTCTGCCTGTTGAAACATAGGAGATTATGCCTTCCAGCATCAGCATGCTCAGTGGGGAGGATGTAGCTCTGCCCAGTCTCAAGAAACATGGGTAGATGAAAGGGCACATCTGCTTGTGCTGGGGAAAACTGGAGCATAAGGAAAGCAATACCCTGTGAGCTAAGAGAGTGAAGCACTTCAGCGGCCCAGAGCTACTTGCTCTGTGTCCTTGACTCTTGTGTTCACTCACTGTTATACCCATTCAGTCAAGCAGGTACTATGCTAACTGTTGGCCTTTCTAAAAGGAACAAAAGGAAACTTGACTCCTGTCCTTTTGGCCCAAGGATTCTAGAGGTAGAGAGATGTTCCCAAAAATATGTGAGTCAGAGCTGAGGACATATCTCAGAGGCAGATTATATGCTTAGCAGGTGTGAGGCCCTGGGCTTGATACCTGACACTGAAGCAAACAAGCAAACTGTCAAATGTTAAAATCTGTGTAGCAGCCTTTTACCTCACCCTAAAACCAGCACAACCCCCCTGCCCCTTTGAAAGTACCTTTATTTTAAAGAAGTGGTTGTATGTCTTTTTCACAAACAGGATACTATTGATGATGTTATAAAGTAAAGAAAGGTCGCTTTGATTTTTTTCCAGTCTGTTCTCCCTATTGTTGGATTCTTCTGTATCTTCTTGGGTTGTTTTCTTTGGTCTAATGGGAAAAAGCATGGACTCTGGAACCAGGGTATCTGAATCTGAATCCTGGGTCTGCTAATTATTGGTTGTGTGTTATGGGAAAATGACTCAACCTCTCTGTTTCTTTATTCATTAGCCCAAAAATGAGGGTAATACCTATATCATAGAGATTACTTTAGGAATTAATGATATATTTATGCCTCTAATAATACTGTCTGGAAAATAGTAAGTGCTATATTAGAGACAGTGATACAAAGGATTACACAATGCAGTTCACATGTATATTTTTAGTATATTTTATGTTTATACTTAATATGAGATTTTCTTCTAATTCTTGCTTTATTAACTTACTAGGAAGTATATCTGTTATATTTTCCCTTTTCAGAAAGTACAAATTGGATATAGTCTTATTTTAGGATATAAATGAAAACATAGATTTAGGTTTATTTTACCCAACATGTACAAGATAGATTTTTATAGGTATATGACTAAGTATGTGTTATATTCAACCAGGATTTGAATAAAAAATCATTTCTAGGAACAGTTGATACATGGCCAGGATAGGTAGCATGGCTGGAGTCGTCTAGGTTCTGTTTTATCTAGCTGGATTTTAAGAGGAAGATCATGTTCATGCTATGACTGAGGAGAGGAAAGCCAGCTGGTTTCTTTTCTGCAGTGATCTGTCTTTACTTGCACGTGGGCTTTCAGAGATAGCTTGTGTTCTTTCTGAGAACCTCATGCCACATGTCACATGAAGGCATTAAAGTCACTCTTAACCCTGCCTGCATTCACTGATACTTAGATTGCTTCCACTTTGTGGCTGTTACTAACAATTCTGGTAGCAAGATTCTCAATCATATATCATTCGCTCCT
The DNA here is from genome assembly GCF_903995435.1 of Acomys russatus. NCBI lineage: Eukaryota > Metazoa > Chordata > Mammalia > Rodentia > Muridae > Acomys > Acomys russatus. The sequence goes on along the minus strand of NC_067169.1, from coordinate 76,477,814 downwards.
TTGTGATTTTTATGGCCATCTTGTTGGCATATCTTTGGGATTATTTGGAATCTAGTAATCATATCCCCAGAGTGCACAGTAGTGTTCCTCACTTCTTCTGGATCTCCTCCCGAAGAGACTGCCAAAGAAAACCGTAGCTGCTGTGGGATTGTAGCCATAAAAAAGGGACTGTCTTGTGCCACGAGCCTGTGCTTAGGATAATGGTATCTATTTACTTTCTTTATTTTTGAGATAGAGTCTGGCTGTGTGTTCCAGGTTGGCCTCAAATCTGTGGTCCTTTCACTTCTGCCTCCCCAGTGCTAGGACTACAGAGGCGAACCACCACACTGTCCTATGGGAACAAGTTTATAATCCTCCCAGGGTGAGAGGTCCCAGTGCTCCCTGAGAGGGCTGATTTCACTGGTTGGGTTTCCCTATGTTTCAGATCAGTGCCGAGTCCCTGGCTGGCTTGCCAGCACACAAAGGCGAATTGGTGGTTTCCTTGAAATACATCCCAGCCTCCAAACCCCCTGTTGGAGGTGACCGGAAAAAGAGTGAGTTTTCTTTGGGGCCTTGGATCCAGCTTGTAGGCTTCTATACAGGGTCTATGAGAGATTGGTTGCTGGCACTGTTGGCTAGGGCAGACTGGGGTGTTTCCTGGATCTTGTAGGCAGGAGTCCCTTCCTAAGGAAGCCTTTACCAAGCTTAAGTGGAAGGAAATACCAAAGTGCTGGCATTCCTTTTAGATGACTTTTAGGCGGTTGATGTGATTTGGTCTTAGTCCATCATTGTCAAGCTACTAAGAAGGCAGAAGAGAATAGGAGCTTTGTGTCCGAGAAAGGTGCTTGGAAGGAGTGGTAAAGTATGAAGACTAGGAAGGGCATGGCTAAGTCACTCAATATGGCCAACACGGTACTGGTGACTGTGGATGCTTAGAGAAGAGAAGCATAGTATTTGTCTTCCAAGGACACATTTTTTAAGAAAAGTCATCATGTGTCCAAACTAGCCACCTATGAGGGTGTTGGAGAGTGCTTTGCCAAGGAAGTGATATTGAAACTGGACCTTGAGATTATACCAGGCACAAAGGAACAAAGATAAAAGAGAGGAGCAGTTTTGGAAGAAGGGACGGAGCTTGAACAGGTTCTTAAAGAGCTTGGTAGTTGGGGCAAAGTAGTGGGTTCCTATAGTCCCAGCACTTGGGAGGCTGAGGCAGGAGGATTAAAGTGAATTTTCAAGCTGGATAGGTTATACACTGAGTTATAGGCCAGACTTGGCTATAGAGTAAGACCTTATCTTAAAAAAAAAAAGAAAAGCTAAAACAAAAGAAAAATAATTATAAAGATTGTAAGTAGGAGATGCAATTTAGTTCATATAGTGCATGCATAGCACATATAAAGACCTCTGTTGTATGCACAGAGCACTTAATAAGCTGACACTTGCGAGGTGGAGGCAGAATGATCAGAAGGTGATTAGCTACATAGTAAATTTGAGGCAAGCCTGGGCTACATGAGACTCTGTTTTGAAAAAAAAAAAAAGCTCAGCCTATATATACCTAATAAATGTGGGGTTGTGAAGTCGTAGGTCAGTGATCCTCAGTTATGGTGGAGCTGGAGTTACGATGTGAATGGGTATGTATATGAGTACAGCTGGGATCGGAAGTGAGTCTGGAGCCAACTAAAAAAGAAAAAGGGGCTTGAATGAAGAGTTCAACTTGATCTGCTGGCAATGGTAAACCAAAGTGGAGATTTGAGGAAGCACTACGTCCCAAAGAGTGTGGCGTGTGTGGAGAATGACTAGAAGAGAAGCGAAGACAGAACCTTTGGGCACAGCACCATTTAAAGCGTAGAAGAGATGGAAAATGTCAATGAGGGAGAGGGTTATCAGGACACGGAAAGAAAGGCTATCAGGGAGTTTGAAGAGGAGGTGACCAGGAGCTGCCAACACTCTCCAGACACTCTAAGCAGCCAGGCCAGAGGAGGACTGAGAAGATAACAGCTTGTTACAATTAGGTTGGAAGGTATGGATGGAATCTGATTTTCACAAGAAACTAGGCTGAGTGGATGAGGCAAAGAAGCAGAGGTGATGTGCGTGGTCAATTCTTTGCCGGTGTAATTAGTGATCCTGAAAGGAAAGAAAGGCACAGAGAACAGCTTCAAAAGGATTAGATCGAAGGGAGGGAGGTTTTATTTTAAAATGGATATTAAAAAAAAAAGAAAGAAACATTAAGTTCAGCATGTGTTTAGACTGAGGGCAAGAGAACAGTCTGGGGAAAGGATATTCAGAATGGTAGGTGGAGGGTGGAAATTGGTGGTGCTCTGGTGAGTCCTGTGCAGTAAGGGGTGAGGCCAAGGACTCAGCAGAGGAATTCCTGCTTTAATTGGTTTGCAAATGACAGGCAACTCTGCTTCTTTTAGCCTCAGTTGACTCATGTATAAAATGAGGACAATCAATAGTGTGTATCTCATAGGACTAAATGGAGAAATTAAATGCTTAAGGTGGCATGTGGTTCATAGCAAGCTTTTAATGAGCATTTGTTGCTATCGGGTTTATTAATTGAGTTCCTACTGCTTATGCTTGGGCACTGTGCTAGGAACAAAGGATGCAGGCATGATTCAGTTAAGGAGTTTGCTGTATCCCAAAGCAAGGAGAGGAAATGCTATATAGTTAAAGCTCAGGATACACCTGGTGGCATGGCGTTCACTTGCAATGGCCGACATCCCTTACAGGTAAAGGTGGGGAAGGGGGAGAACTCCAGGTGTGGATCAAAGAAGCCAAGAACCTGACGGCTGCCAAATCAGGAGGGACTTCAGACAGCTTTGTCAAGGGGTGAGTCCCTGGACCAGCATCAAACTAACCAGTTATAGAACAATCAAGTTAGTGGGGAACTCAATGTAATTCTCCACAGTAGATCCTACCCTCATCAGTAGCTTTGTTTCTGAAATTAGGTAATGGTACAATCTCTACCACTGCCTTTGCACTGGTCTGAGATCAGTTTGGTCTCAACTCTGGGGCTAGCTTTCAAAGGGGAGGGTGATAGACAGGTTCTGACTTTCTCAGACTATACCTCTTCCTTAATCCTAGATGGAAATTCCATGTCCTATGACTGTCTAGATTTGGGGTTCAGGGCTCTGTTGTCCATAATTTTGAAGCACTCTAAGTTTCCTCTGTATCATGTACTGACTTCAGCTCCCTAAGAAGTCCTATTGCACTAAACATGCATACTTCGTAATGGTTTCATTTACTTTGAGTGAGAAATGTGGAAGCACATATTTAAACTCTTCCTTGCTAGAGCATCGGCCACAGCATGACTAACATTCTCACTTTCTCTCCAGGTTTAAAGGAAGTAGATGATCTAGTGCAAGTAGTGGGAAGTGTGGCTCAGCAGATTCAAAGCAGGGTTGTGAACTTGGACCTGGGTGCTGGCTTACCATCCTGGGCTAAGCCTGTGGTAGGGTCAAGGGAACTGAGATATCTTGCCAGCTTGAGTAGGTGTTGATGATTCCCCACCCTCTGCCAGATACCTCCTTCCCATGAGGAACAAGGCCAGTAAGCGTAAAACTCCTGTGCTGAAGAAGACTCTGAATCCCCACTACAACCATACATTTGTCTACAATGGTGTGAGGCTGGAAGATCTGCAACACATGTGCCTGGAGCTGACTGTATGGGACCGGGAGCCCCTGGCCAGCAATGACTTCCTGGGAGGGGTCAGACTGGGTGTTGGCACTGGTGAGACTCTCTCTTCCCCATCTGATTACCACTTGTCTTAAAGGCCTCTTGTCTCTCCTACTCTTCCCACCTCTTGCCCATCTCAAGGTACAAAGCTCTTTTTTGACAGAAATTTTCTCCCTTTATAGAAACATCCAACAAGTGTCTCTCTTTTCTTTCCACCTCTCGCTCACAACAATGTATAAAGCTCTTTTCTGACAAAATTTTTCTTCCTTTATATAAACATACAACATGCACTTATTGAATGCCTGCTACCTGCTAGGACACTTGAATTCATACAGTGTTCTATGTACAGAAAGGGGACCCTGAAAGCCAGGAACTTCATCCTCCTCCTACAAAAGAACATTCAAAACTACCTAAATACCTGAATTGTGATGTCTGTATTCTATCTTGCTATAGCGAGAAGGGTCCTTGCCAGCAAACCTTCATTCTTCAAGGATTCTTGGTTACCTACTGCTTCTCAAGGGTTCTGCTTCTACAATAACTGTGATCGTCTGTGTGATCAATGCCATTTGATTTGATTATTGAAGGTGAATGTATATCTTCTCTGGCGATACCAATCTCTTTGTTCATGTCTTTCTTTGTTTTGAGACAGGATCTCATATAGCCCAGATTGGCCTTGAACTCCTGATACTCCTCCCTTTACCTCTCTAGTGCTAAGATAATAGACATATACTAACCTGTTCAGGCCTACTTTGATTAGGGAAGAAGTAAATCTTCCATTGGCCATATGTCCCACTCACTCTAAAAAGAATGCCCTCTATTTCCTGGCCTTTCCTTAAATTCTTAGTCCATGTGATATAACTCCCATTCTTCTGCTCTTCTGAGTTCATGCCAAAAATGAGGTGATTATTTCACTAAATAGAGCAGATCGCTCCCTTTTCTTGAAATGCTTACCACTTATTGCCTTCTTCAACTCCCTTTGATTCCATTGTATACCACTTCTCAATCTCCTTCTTCGGTTCTTCATTTTGTACTCAGATTTGAAATGATGGTACTTTCTGGGCTCAGTCTGGAATGCTCATTTTTCCTCTTTTTATAGTCTTGATTACATCTATCCAAACTTTTGACATTGTGATATAATGACATTTGCTTTGTTTGTTTGTTTTGTTGGGTTTTTTTGTTTTGTTTTGTTTTTTCAAGACAGGGTTCCTCTGTGTAGCCTTGCCTGTCCTGGACTCACTTTGTAGACCAGGCTGGCCTCGAACTCACAGAGATCCACCTGTGTCCCTAAATGCTGGGATTATAGGCGTGTGCCACCGCACCTGATTATGACATTTTCAAGTATAGTGTTCACACTCAAGAACTGTGCAATTGAGTTACAAAAGAATCATAAAAAGTAAACAAACAAAAACTTCATTGTTTTAATTAGTTATGATCTTGTGTTGGACCACATTCATAACTATCCTTAGCTCCATGCAGTTCTGGTTGGACATATCTGCTTGATTCTTAAGGCCTTGAATACTACTCGTATATGAATAACTAACAGAAAGCATCTACAATGATATTTTTTCAATGTAAGCTTCTTTATGTTGGTTCCCTGTTTAAAGCCTTTCAGTGTCTTTTTCTCATATGTAGAAATTCTTCCCAAGTCTACAGACTCCTTGTTATCTGGACTCTTCCTTTTTTATCCTTCCTGTATCATTTCCCTGCTCACTCATTGCGTTCCAACTGTTATAACTTTTACTCTGCTCTCCAAATATATCAAGTTACTTCCTACTTTGGGACTTTGTACTCATTGTCTTTTCTATTCACATGTGTGCTGCTCAGGGTAGAGACATTCTTTGTGTGTTCATCATATTTCCAAACTGGCATATAATAGGCACTCAGGACATGTTCATTGAATTAATTAATTACTATTCAATAGAATAGGATTAAGAGCACATAATCCTAACTTTAGGCCGAGAATTTACAGCTGTAGAAAAAGGCGTTCAGAGGTTTGGCATGGTTGTGCATGCCCATGATGTCAGCACTTTGTGGACAGAGTCAGAAGATTGCCACAAGTTCAAGGCCAACAATGGTTTCAGCATGAAATCCTGTCTTCAACAATAAAAACAAAAATGATAAGGTGTTCAAATTTCTAAAAATGTTAAGTCAAGGTCCCATGTGTAGATTAATACTCTAGTTATTAGCCAGCCCACTATCTTCTTACAATATATGCAATTAACTGTAATTAAAAAACAAACCAAAAACTCAAGTTGCCAGTGACAGAAGGGTAGCACTTCTGGTATGGGATGTCAGACACCAGAGCTCTGAACAGGCCAATAAGCAACAAACCTCCATTGACATAATGTCATTTCAAGTCCTATATCATCAGCCTGTACCTACCCAATTGTCTCGGGAGCACAAGTATTTGTAGACTCAGCTTGCCAGCTTGCTGTCCCCAGCAGTTTATCTTCACTATACAATGTCTTTTCTGGGCTGGATTCCTTTGCTATATAATCCATCCTCCCTGATGAGCTCAGTGGGAGGACTATGTTCAGTCTCCTCTGATGTTTTTCCTCAGGGATCAGTAATGGCGAAGTGGTGGACTGGATGGATTCGACTGGTGAGGAAGTGAGCCTGTGGCAGAAGATGCGACAGTACCCAGGGTCTTGGGCAGAAGGAACTCTGCAGCTACGTTCTTCAATGGTCAAACAGAAGCTGGGTGTATGAGTCCCTGTCCTCATCTACAGGTGCAGCCCTGGGTAGTCCAAGTCAAAAGAAGCAACGCAACCACAAGGAATGATTACTAATTTAATGTGTATGTGTATGTGTGTGTGTTTGTATAAACATATATTTCTGCAGATCTTATTTTACTAGCTAGTGTGACACAGGCATGTTCCTCCTGTGAAATCAGCCCAAGAATATAAGGGTCTTTTCAAATGGTTTTTATTTATCTCTAGTCTAGTATATTTGCTGAGTACATAGTTGCCTTTATCTTTCTATGGTTTAACTACCTTTAAAAACCTTTTACAACAAGTCCCTACCTTCTATCTTGTTATTCTTATTCCTACATCCCCTAGACATGTTTTTGACATTAGTTCGAGTTTTGGGGTCTAGGTGAGCCTGATTGAAGGTGAAGGCTCTTGGAAGCTGGGTTTCATTATGAAAGATAGTAGACTACAGGAATGGCCTATAAAAGTAGTCCTTCCCCTCTCGTTTGTATTTCATCTCATTATCTACATTAATATACTTCTAGAACCTGCCTTTTAACTTTTTTGTTTTTAAGTAATTTTCACCATGCTTGAGTATAGTGGTTTTCTTTGAAATGCAACGAAAATTCCCCAGTTCCTTCCTAGGCCTTTGGGGAGCCTTATAATGGAGTCACTTTAGAAAAATCACTTTAATTAGATAATGGCTTTTTCACTGAGACACTAACATGCCCTGTGAGACCTCCTAGCCGATCCCAGATGATCTAAGTGATTCTTAATGAAGTTTTCACAGCCCATGCTGAATTCCCTGTTTTACACTGTTACAGAAATTATTAGAGAGAAATGTCCTTATTTCCCTCATGGAAGATGACACATCTTTACTCTCATGTACTATAGTTTTCTTCAAGTTTGTGTCTGGGATATTCTGCAACCTAGAACACAGTCTGTATACCTCTGTCTCAGCCAGAAGAGCCAAAGACTGTCTAAACCAACACAGTGCTACCCCAGGCTGGGGACTATTACCACCCCATGAAAATGTAGATGGACCCAGACAGCTATTCTAACTTTTGACTTAATATATTTTCCGTTCCCGTTTTTTATTGTTTCCTAAATTTGACCTAGGTATAACATGGGAATAGTGTGTCAAAACTTACAAGAGGGTTCTAGTGAGCTTTCATTTCCTGCTACTCACTTTTCTAAACTGGACTTTTCATTCATATCAGTCTGTCTATCTATACAAAGGTGTATGTGGAAGGTGTCTATACCAGAGAAGAAATCCCTGTCAATGGAGCCAGCTGTAAGTTTACTTTCCTGTAAGGTCACTAGACTGCAGGCAGCTAGAGTGGTTAACATTGTAGGTATGAATTGCATAGAATGTTCTTTGAAGATCCCTTCAATATGGATTGCTACTGTAATGGAAGCCTAACTCAAGAGCCCAGGCACATTCTTGTTCTTTGGTATTCCACCTCAACATGCATGTGTGTGTTTCAATAAAGCTTTCTCACTTGAGTGTTTACATTTGTTTACATCAGACTTCTTTTGTCTCGGATGTCCTGACTTATTGCCATCACTTTCACTCATAGCTTGAAGGTCAGAACCAGAGAAAGAAATGCATCTTGTATACTAGAAGAAAATAGGCCTTTTCCCACATTGCTGCCTGATATTTGGCTGAGCCTGGATTCCTTGTCCCATGTGTTTAGAATCTTAGGGTAGCATCACTTTTCTCTCTCTCAGGTACCAATAGCTGTTGGCTTTGTAGATTGACCCTTGCTGGAGAAAGAAGAGAGATGATGTTCCTACAGGCATGAGGGGACACATTCCTTACTACCAGTACTTCTTTCTAGATTATTCAGTTCCTCGGGGAGGTACAGATTTTTTCCTCATCTCTCCATTATTTAGATTTGAGAGCTAAATCACAGATGCCAGACAACTCACCTTTGAAATTGAAGGCTCTGAGTTTCTAGCTAAAGCTCCAGTGATTCTTGACCTCTGCAAAAGTGTGTTTGGAAAAGAAACATGTATCTTGTACAAAACGTTTTACATAATATTGCCTGACTGTTTCCAACACCTTACGAAGCAGGAGCCTTCCCTTCTTGCAGCTGAAGAAACACGAGCTCTTTATCAGTGGCAGAATCGAACTTTGAATCTGGGTCTGACTCTACCCTTGCCTCCTGTGAGAAAGGTGTCTGTTAAGGGCAAAGCCTCAATCAAAAGGGTGGTTCATCTCTTCTAGAAAACCTTAGAGAAATGGAAATAATTTACAAAGGAAGACAATAAGAATGCCTTGGATATCACCAAGCCATCTGAGTGGCAACATAGCTTGTCCTTGTGTGTGTGTATGTATGAGAGAGATACAGGAGGGAGAAGGAGGCAGGGAGGGAGGAGGAAAAGAGTGGTAGAAAGGGAGAGAGGGACGGAGAAGAGAGCAGGAGGAGAAGGGAAGAGGAAAGGGAGCTGCAGAGGAAGGAATTAAGTGACTCTCATCATGCCAGCCCCTTTGTGTCTGACTGCTTGTGGCCCTGATTCTTAATCCCTGTCTTTTCCCCCCACTTGGATTTCTTAAGTCATATTCTATAAAGGACTACAAAGGAGGTTCCTACAGAAGTCAAGATTGATTTGATGACTCAAAATGAAAACAAAAGCCCCTAAAGTTGTTCTAAGGCCCAGTTCCTTGAAACATTGCCATGCAAGGGTCAGGCCCAGCTGGGTACTTTAGGCCAGAGGCAGTGGGGCCCTGTGTTATCTTCAGTCCCTTTGACCTGCTAGCATGCCCTGGCTTGCCCCTTGACGTGTAAAGAGAAGGAGAACACTCATCTTTTCCAATGCTCTGTCTTTGCCTTTGGAAACAGAGACCATGTGGGACCAGAAATTTCCTACATGTGCTTATTGTTTTTCACCTTCTGCCTATGATTTGCCTTCTGCCTTTCAAAGCTCTGGTATCCCTTGCAAGGGAAAATGAAGAAAGGGGTTTCCCCCCTCTTCCCTGTCTGATAATTGCTTCCATGTTCCCCTCCATTGAGCAACTGGCTGACTTCCTGTTTTGCCTTTGAAAACTGGGATTTCCACTAAAACCCCAGGTGAAATGGCTTCTGTCTGATTCAGTGCTACCTCCCAGCCATTGTGGGCTTGTGATTTATGTCTTACCACTCTGCTTTAAAGAGGAATTTTCCTGGGCTGAGAGCCTTTTGTTTTGTTCCTTCCTCCTGGGCCCACTGTGAATATTGTATCCATAGAAGATAGGACCTTTCCCCTTAGAGTGTTCAATTATATTTTAATGGGAAGTAGAACAAGAGGAGGTCAAATAGCATAGTGGAGCCTGGCTGCTGCTCATTATGCCTGACTTACTAGTTGTCGGGCCTTAGCATTTTGCCTAGTCTCTCTGGGATTCAATTCCTTCATCAGTAAATGGGACCTAATAACAGCATCTTACTGTCTAGGGCTCTTCTGAAGGTTTTTGCATCAATCAATGGTGTGTTTATAATGACACCTGACACATAGTAGGTACTAGAGCATTGGTATCTCTTTCTTCCCACTCAGCCTGCTTTCTGTCTCCAGTTGCCCAATGATGGTGCCCAGGATAAAGCTGAAGAAATAGGGCATCCGAGTCTTGACTATAACTGTGGCTTCTATCACTGTATAAAAGACAGGACTCAGAAGCAAGGGAAGAATATGTTGCTTCAAACACTGGTGAAACACTCCCAGTGACACAAGTCAGAGCAGAAACCCGCAGCTGGAGATGCATCTCAGCAGTAGGCATGTGGATGCCCAGCATGGAAAGGCAAAGAATGTGGGAAACAAAGGATACAAGATAAAGGAAGAAAGAAGAAAGGAAGAGTAGGGAATCTGTGTGTGGCTCCATTTCCCCAAAGTCAAAACCTCAAGTTTACTTTCTGGCCTTGTTTCTAACCTTGACCTACTGTAGCTACCTGCTCTGTGTTCCTCTTAAAAGTGGGCACCTGAGGAAGTTAATGCATGAGGTAATCCATTTTGGCTTTTTGTTGTTTTCTGTTTGGTGGTGGTGGTGGTGGTGGTAGTGGTGTGTGTGTATGTATATGTGTATGTGTGTGTGTGTCTCTGTGTGTGTGTTTGTGTGCGCGTGTGTGCATGCATGCACATGTGTGCACATGTGTGTGGAGATCAGAGGTCAGCCTTGGGTTTTGTTCTTCATGCCCCATTTATGATTTTTCCTGAGATAGAGTTTCTTGCTTGGCCTAGTACTCACCATTAGACTGGACTTGCTGACCAGTGATTCCCACACATCTGCTTAAGTCTACATCTTTGCTGGGATTCCAAGTGCACGCCACCACATCTGGAGACTTTACATAGTGTCTGGGGATCAAACTCAGGTCTAAATGCTTGCATGGCAAGCATTTTACCAGCTGTGCAACTCCCCCAATTCCTTAAGGTAATCTACTTCACAGACTGGGGGATCCTGTAATGAAGGGCCATCATCAGGGCACTGAAGACCTCAGTAGGCAGAAATTGTTGCCCATAAGCTAGCTGGAGCATCTAGGAGGAAACATCCTGCTATGGCTGAATTTCCTGCTATGGCTGAGCGCTGCTTCCCAAGCTCCCACTGGAGAAAATGTTTTTCAATCTCCTGATGAAACAATGGTTCAAGCAACATTTTTTTTTTAGCCCAGTGTCCTGGAAGGGAAAACAACAAATAGCTTCAAGAATGCTTTGTTGCAGAGCCTAGTTACCACTCTCCTGCTCCTAATACAATTAATTAGCTGTAAGGAAAACCTATTTATACTTATTTAAAGTGTCCTGCTCATCTGTTGCAATGCTGCCCTCTGCTGTCACCATAGGGTACAGGAATCATTTACAACACAGTAAAGGAGTGAATTTGGGATTTACTTTTATGAAAGACTTTGGAAAGCGACGCAGAGGCTCCAGTCAGGTGAAGAAGACCTTGTACCCCAACCCACTGCCCAGGGCCTGTCCTCAGTCTCTACCTACTTTTATATGCTCCTCCAGTACTACCTGAAGTGGAGACTTGCTTAGGAAAGTAAATATTCTTTCTGCCTTAAATGATGCCTGGAACTGTCCTAGATTTGGCAAACCCTACCCCACCTGAGTCCTGCTCCCAACAGTTTAAACTACCTAGGACAATTGCCTCAGCCACACCCTGGCTCAGGGTCACTCGCAAACATCCCTTTGCTCCTGTCGCTGTGCCAGTTCCTGGTTGCTCAGCAGGTAGTCATCGATGAATGTGAAGATTTCCTCAGGGGTGACAGGTTCCATGTAGCGTTCCCGGTCAATACCCTGCTTGTCAATTAACACCATGTTGAAGTAGGAACGAGTGAGGCGCTGGAATTGCCTAGACAGAGAAGTCAAGAGAGGTGTGAGACCTTGGTCCAAGTTCCACAAGATTGAATCACTTACCCCCTGTGTGCCCCACCCCATCTCAAATCCTTTTTGCTTATTTTGTGCTGAGTTCCTAGTCTTGGTAGCCTTACATGTCTAGCTTTCCTTCCTTTCCTAGCCTGTTATTTCTGTACCATTTTTTCCACTTGAAGCAAGACTATTGCAGACTGCATGGAACAACTCCAGGAGGCACATATTGCAGACACTGACTTGTGTGCACATCATACCTAGCAGCCATGAGGTTGATAGGAAAATCCTGCTTAGCTCTTCTGTCTATAGCTGCAAGTCTGCTGTCTGCATCCTCAGAGTGTTTCCTAGTCTCTTTAACTGCCCTGGATCCTTCTGTCTCCATTGAAACTGAATCCTAGAGGTAGGTACAATTTCTCAGAGAACACTGATGGCTTTATTGGACCTGAGTATAATTGGGGAACAGTAAGGCTGATAATGGATAGATAATGAGAAAGATCAACTTCTACCACCTGTTACCTATAACCTTCTCTTTCATGAGGGACAGATAGATGTGATTCAGATTTCAGCGACCAAAGATGCCTTTTTCTCCTTTGGAGACTGGAAGTAAACAGAGGAGCTCATAGGCAATGAGCTGCGATGCTTCCTAATGATTGAGTCTTGAGCGGAATCCTCTGTGTTGCTCTCACTTGTGGCTCTACAAAGTCATCTGAGGTGCCTTTATGAGGAGCCCAGAGATGTGGCTTGTGGTAGAGCACGGTTATGTGTATTTTAAGCCTCTGTTTAATTGTCATGTTCCTTTAGAGCTGGGACTCACTGTCCTTCCTTCGTGCAGTTAAAGAGTTCAAGCACAAGAAATGCCTCCAAGAGACAAATTCATGTCTGCTGGTTCAGCCCCTGCTCTTGGTTGCTAGTGTCCTGTATTAAGTTCTTGCCCACTGCTGCCCTGCGGCCACCAAGCCTGCACCTGAGCTCCTCAATGATGCCGGCTGATAGTTGTTGCTCCCGGATTCGGCCCACCTCCTGAGGTGGCTGCCCCACCAGCTCAATAATGGTCACATGCCGCAGGTCCAGCCCACAGGTGGATTGCTGGGAGAGAAAGAACATTAAATAGAGCAGCCTTTTGTACTTCCATTCTTAGGGGCCTTGGTGGACTCCTGTTGTGACCCCATTAAGGCAACACGGGAAAGGAAGGGTTTCTGCAATGATCACACAATCTCATACTCCAAGGGTCACAGTTCTATGAGGTCTGTGCAGCCTCTTCCCTCTCATTCTTGAAGTACTGGCTACACAAGAACATTAAGTGTCTGAACCTGATTGTACAATGTGGCATAGAAAAGAGAAACAAGTCTTCACAGCCACCCAGACTGATCTTTTTATCAGTCTTCTACCTACCTATCTCTTCCACACATCTCTTAAAATCACCATGCAACTTCCTTGCTTTTCTTTGCGATACCCTGGCACCTTTTGTTTGTTTGTTTAACTGATGATGATAGACACCACAGACCTGGAGCTAGAGAGCTTGGGATTAGTCCCAGCTCTACCACTTACTAGCTAGTGATCTTGGGCAAGTCACTGACTCTGTCTCAGTTTCCTCAAGTCTTCAGTGGGACACTGATTAGTCCCTACATCATAGGGGATGTTGTGAGAACTAGTTGTGTAGGTGTAAAAGCAAGTCAGTCGTTACATGACACTTCCTCAGCTCTTACTATACAAGTATCATTTCTTGAAAACACACATGTTGTTTATTCTTAACACTTACATTTGATCATAGTAGGTTTACAAACTTCTCCACATTCCTTTCCCAGCCTACACCCAGTTCCTTGCAAGATACATCTGCCATTCCACACTTGCTGACTTTTCCATATATACCATACTTACCGACTTTTCCACAAAAATAACACTTGTAAAAATGTGACCTAATGTACCTACTTGTAAAACTAATCAAATGCTACCCATAAAAATAGGAATATATACATTTTGTGTTGACAGAGTAAACATTTTGCTATGCCATCCCTGGGCATTCGGTCTCACCTGCAGCATAGAGATCTGCATTTTGTAGTATCGATTGGAGGGATCAGGAGCTGAGACTATGAGGAGTCGCTGTCTTTCATAGAACTGATCCAGGAGGCCAGCGGCTGAGTTGACATTGACATTAATCTTCATAGCTAGGGCAAAAGCAGATTGTCAGTCAGTACATGCCCATCTTCCTAACCCTTCAAGGCATTCCCGTCTCGTATAGCCTTGTCCTCCCTTCCCCAGGATGAATTCCAGAAGGAAGCCTGAATATTTTATACCATCCTTCCTGAAGTCTAAGTATTCTCTGGGAAATGTTGGCCCTTAAAATAAACCCATTTAGGAATCTCCACTCTTACATCACACACATTGATGTTAACCCTTTGGACCATGGAAGAAGTTCTTCCAAAGTGACCCCGAGGCTCAGGCCTATTCACTCATTTCCTAGTTTCACTCACGAGTACAGATAGGTGCTGGTCCTGACCACTGTCGACTTGACTGGCAGACTCGGGATGGGGTGCCCTGGCGGTCATAACCACCATCACAGTGGTATTCACAGGTGGCACCGTAGTTGTTCCCCGCTGAGGTGCAGGTGAGGTAGCCATGCTGTGGTGGTTTCAGAATGGGACAGCGTCTCACTGTCAGGGAGAAGCTCAAGTTAGGGGTTATGATGCCTGTCGTAGGCGGGAAAGGCTAAAGGACCCACTCCAGGATTTCTAGGACATAAGGACTTGAGATTATACAAATGAATGGATTTTCTATATTTTCAGTAGCCAGGGAGGGAGGTACAATTTCCTTTCCTAAAGAATTAAATTTGAAATGCAAACACAGATTCCTAGTCTTTAGAAACAAACAAACAAACAAACAAACACACACACACACACACACACACACACACACACACGCATGCACATATAATCATCAGATGATAAATATATAAAAGAAAATACTGTCATCTGTATTTATAGACTTTTATTTCTACACAGTGTAAATATGGCCAACTTGCAGAATGACTTTCTTTTTCTTGAGACCTGGTCTCACAATCAATATAGCATAGGCTGACATGGATTCTCTGTGAGGCTAACAAGGTCTCAAACTCACTATCTGTCTGCCTTAGCTCCCCAAGCACTGATATTACAGGCGTGTGCCACCACACTCGGTCAGACTTACTTTTAATAGCATGTAAGTTAGATGAGTCCATGACTGAGAGAATGTTTAAACCAATCATGTTACAATCTTAGAATAGAATTATTATGTTGTGCTTCAAAATATTTCTGAAAACAATATCAAAGAATATGGGAAAATTACTTGTGTTTTTATGGAAAGTGGAAAGGGGGATCTTAAATTACATATGTATAGAGAAAAGAGCAGAAGGAAAATACTAAGATGTTATCAACAGTGACCCCTGGAAGATAGATATAATAAATTATTCTGCTTATGTATTGCTTTAGTTTTGTTTTTGTGACAGCATCCTGCTATTTAGCCCAGGCTGACCTTGAACCTGCTATCCTTCAGTCTGTGCCTCACATGCTGGACTTACAGGCACGTGCTATTATGCCTTGCTATTTCCTTCTTATGAGCACGAACTATCTTACTGATGAGAAAAACGAAGTGAAACAATGGAACAGGAAGCAAAGATGAAAATATAAGGCAGGCAACATTATTATTTTGGTAGATGTGAATGGGAGCAAAGGCTGATTAGACTTGATCATTTTGAGGGCCAAGAAAAGAAATGGATATAGACTATCTGCGAATTTTATTGAGATTTAGATGAATAATAAAATCTTTTTGGAGAGTCAAGGTTTCTGGAACAATTTTGTGCCCATGTAGTGTAGGTTTTCATAATAAGTCTGTTTGATGAAGTTGGCTTTTCCCCAAAATAAATGAGAGGATTATTGTGGGTTTCTGAAGATCAGGGCAGAGGAGGAATAGTGAACAGTGTGTACAATGAAGAACGTTTTCTACCTTGTACTTTTACAATGAACTTGCAGCTGGCCCGGTTGTAGGCTCGGTCATAGGCAGTATAGCGAATCACATGCTCTCCTTCAGGGAAGTGAGAACCAGGCTCTGGGCCCCGAAGTGTCACCCTGCATGAGACAGAGTAAAGGAGCTACTGAGCTACTAAGGGAAAGACCGTTAGGATTGAGATCTGAGACACATTCTCTCTTCAGGTTCAGCCTGTATTGTCTGACTGTGAGCACACTGGGGGACCAAGAGAAGCTATTGGGGACCCAAGAAGCATGTATGACTCAAGCTCACCTGGTGATGGTACCATCAGCAGAATCTTTCACTAAGGGTGGGTCCCAGTGTACTCGAGCAGTTAGTTTCTCTGGCTCTGCCATCTTCTCACGTGAGTGAGGACAACGAATCTTGGGTGGATCTATGTCTGCCAATGTCAAAAATCAAGTGTGGATTTATAGATCCCCCACCTTCCCTTGTGGAAGTAATATTACACACCATTGGGTAGGTAAAAGGACAAAATTTCACCTTTATGTATGAAAGAGGGAAAAGGAGCCTGGCTCTACAGGCAACAATGCTATGACCATTCTGTATTCTCAGTGTGAAAAATAAGGCCTTCGGTGGCTAAAACTCCACATCTCTGAGGATAATGCCAGGTTGCCCTTTGTAACAGAAAAACTGGAGCTATCAGTATTTACCTACACATACAGGCTCGCCTCCACTCCACTGCCCATTTTCCATGCAGACACGGCTGCGATCGCCTTCTAGGTGGTAGCCACTAGAACAGCTATAGTCACAGCGGGAATCAAGCAGCACCCCATTTGTGCAGGTGTAGGTGCCGCTAGTGATGAATTGCAGGACATGGCATCTCATCTCTAAGAGAGAACCAAACAGCAAGCTCAGCACCACAGGGGGAAGAGTGTTATATTCAATAGAGAATATAGAAACCTCACCCAGGCTGCCCTTAACATTTTCTATGGAAATGCCTTTCCCTCAAATTGCCTTTTAATTTTCATATTGCAGAGTAAAGGAGCAATCTTAGTGGGATGGAGAGTGGGGACTAAAAGAGGTAAATCAGTGTCTGAGTGCATGATTATCAAAATAAGACCTTGGTTTGCAGACTAACTTCGCCTCTTGTTCTGGTGACTTACAGACATTGCATCATTTCTCTGAGCCTCACTTTTAAAAAAAAAAATCAGTAAATATATATTTACCTCACAGGATAATTTAAGTAAAGCCTTAGCAATGGCTACTTTTGTTTCTTATTCCTTAGATACTATGTCTTCTTCAAATGTGACATGTCCTATAGCATGCTCAAAGCTTCTTGGCTGCACACACCATTCAGCCAAGGCTCACTTCCATGCCACAGTCAGCTGGCTTTCTGTCCATGTGAGCCAGGCCAAGCCACTGTCTGGAGGGTGTGGCGATATTTAATAAAGGCAGAATCTGTCCTTCAAAGACTGTTAATATAGAATAGTTGGGAGCATGTCATTAGTCATGTTTGGGATACTTCCTTGAGAGATGTAAGCCATGCACATTTCTTTAACTTGTCTAAGTTATAATCCTACATAAAGTCT
The DNA here is from genome assembly GCF_903995435.1 of Acomys russatus. Lineage (NCBI taxonomy): Eukaryota > Metazoa > Chordata > Mammalia > Rodentia > Muridae > Acomys > Acomys russatus. The sequence continues at coordinate 76,460,587 of NC_067169.1, read as the reverse complement.
TTTAAGAAATTCCATATTGACTCTGTTCACTGTTCTTGACTAAGAAAGTTATTACTTTACTTTCCCCTGCATTTGTTATATAAAAATCACACACACACACACACACACACACACACATCCAAAAAATGCCCCCTTTGAAATCAGAGCCAAGGAGAAACACTAGTCTCATCAGATGAATTCACTTACTCTGTACTATATGATAGTGAAAACAATAGATGAAGCCATGAGGAAGTTCAAAGCTAAATGTAGGACTCATCTACAATATCTGCCTAATGGAAATGGCCACATCCCTATGCTGTTGATTAGTTTAATGCTTATAATTTATAGCCTTATATCTTCCAGATCAATTCAAGGTCACTTGAATTTAAGGTTTAATTCCTAAAGCAACTTACTTATCATCACTGCAGTGACTCCTTTCTGGCCATCTACCTTCTCTTCTCCATAGTTTCTTTCCCCACCAAGGTCATTTATCTCTGAATTCCCAGGACTTATGCATACAGGTGTACAACACGCATGCGCACACATTTGAGTCTACATCCCATCAGCCTATGAGCCTCCAAAGGTAATTGAGGATCTCTGTGAATTCCTGAAGTAGCCCTGTGCATATGGATGTACTGCAAATGGCATTTGCTGACCACATATGGAAAGATGAATCTATGCTGCCAAAAGGCTGAAGAGTCTGAAATGTCCCCTGGAAAGGGAGGCCTGGTGGCACTCAGAGGAAGGATAGCAGGCTACCAAGAAGAGACTTGATACCCTATGAGCATATAAAGGGGGAGGAGGTCCCCCTCAAACACAGTCATAGGGGAGGGGAGTAAGGTGAAAATGGGAGGGAGGGAGGAATGGGAGGATACAAGGGATGGGATAACCATTGAGATGTAACAAGAATAAATTAATAAAAAATTAAAAAGAAAAAAAAAGAGGTAGGTGTTTGGGAGATGAAGTGACATAGGATTTAAGGTATGTGTGTATTTGGATGCCCACAACATTCCATTGAGGAGTCTTCTAGTTTAAGAAGAAAATGAAGACTAGCAGATGTCCTACTAGCTTTACTGGCAAGACCCTTCTGAGGCTGTAGGCTAGGAAGGATGACACTTGACCACAAGTAGAAAAGAGTCTGGAACACATCCTTGGAAGCTTGGAGAGTTGGTCCAGGCCCACATCAGTTTCTCATGGCCAAGTCTTGTCCTCCTCCACACATTCCTGGGTTTTATGAGTCATAGTGGCTGGCTGTGACTTAAATGCCTGTATTACTTGAACAGTAACTACCACATACAGAGAAAAAAAACCCTACAACTTCAGGATGAGGAAAGTCTCCGTTGGAGGCCTATGGAAAATTCCCACTTTCACAGAGTAAAGCTTCCAGCTATATACCTTCTGTGGCCAGCAGGCTGACTTCTCTCTCATACACACAGCAATATATGCTCACATCCAACTTACGCCTGCAGTAAGCAGTTCCAGACCAACGCCGGTTTGGCAAGCACTGCACCGACCTCCGTCCAATCAATCGGAAGCCTCTGTCACAGGAGAGCTCACAACGTGTGCCTAGGCTGCTGTGATAATTTCCTCCTCTTGGTGAGTAGCATGTGGCTTCTCCATCCTGGATATTCAGTGTATAACACCATCGGGGGACTGTAGTAGCAGAAGAAAAGTAAGCTAGAAGTACAGTAATTGGCCTTATACAAAGGTAACTGAGTAAAGATGGGAGTGGAAAAGGTGGCGCTCCCCAGGGAAGAGCACGCTGATTTGTTGTCCAGTGCTTTAATGATTAGCCCTAAAAACATATATAAAAGTAACATTGTATGGACTAAAATAGCTTACATTTAGGAACACACACACATATATGTATATATATATGTATATATATATGCGTGTACATATATATGTATACATGTGTGTATGTATTATATATACATGACTAAAGTGCATATATGCATACAATAGCAACTGATAATAGATTAAGAGGCCATAAATTTGAAGGAGCATGAGGAGTGGGTATATGGAAAGGGAAGAGAGAAATGTGATTAAAACACAACCTCAAAAAAACAAAACAAAACAGCAGTAGCAGCAAAACAGTGTGGTGGTGTCAAAGGAGAAGGCACAGAACTCACTGGAACAGAATAGATCCTAGAAATAGGCTTAAGTAGGTCAACATGATTTTGAACAAAGGTGCAAAAACAATCCAATGGAGAAAAGACAGCTTTTCCAAACGGTGCCAGAGAAACTGGAGTTTCATGTGCAAAAATGATGCAGAAGAAGAAAAGAAATAGAACCCAAGTTTCACACCTTACACAAAAGAAGTCAACCAACGTGGACATTACATTTACATTGAAAACAAAAAGTAAAAACACTTATGGAAAATTAGAAAATCTCTAGGATTCAAAGATAAGCAAAGGACTCTTATGCATGACACCAAAAGCATAAATCATTAAAGAAATCAATAAACAGGACCTTTTCAAGAGTAAAAACTTTTGCCCTATAAATGAATTCAAAGAAAATGAAAAAAGTAGGAGAAAGTATTTGCAAACCACATATTACGTACACAGCAAAAGACTATAGAAATAACTTTTAAAACTCAACAGTAAAGATGATACACTCCAAACAATGTAGTTACAATGTGGACAAAAGTCACATAGAGACATGTTATTAAAGAGGATCTATAAATGGTTAATAAACATATGAAGAGATGTTGTGCATCATTAGTCATTAAATAAATGCAAACTAAAACCTCAGAGCAATGTTATTAATTAAACTCCTTGGGATATCTAATGTCTGGAATGACAATACAAAGTGCTGAAGAAGATGGAAAGAAACCAGAACTCTTTTTTTTTTTTTAACGGTTGAACTTTTATTTTTTTAATTAATTTATTCTTGTTACATCTCAATGGTTATCCCATCCCTTGTATCCTCCCATTCTTCCCTCCCTCCCATTTTCCCCTTACTCCCCTCCCCTATGACTGTTCCTGAGGGGGACTTCCTCCCCCTTTATATGCTCATAGGGTATCAAGTCTCTTCTTGGAAACCAGAACTCTTATAAATTGCTTGGGGAAATATAAAAACAGTGTCACACTGGAAAATTGTAGTTTATAGAAAAGGAATATACTTTCTTTGTAAAGAAAAGATTGCTTACCATTTCACTGTGCAACTTTATTTTGAGGTGTTTACTCAACAGAAATGAAAGCATGGGTTCACACACAATCTTACACAGTAATGTTTGAAGTACCTCTAGTTGTATTTGTCAAAAATTGGTTCTATGTGTGAACAGCAGAGCTAATGGGTTTATCTCAGTATAAGAATGATGTGACAATAGATACATTCTAAGAGTATTTTAGGAAGCTAGAGAAACAACACTTCATTATATGACCAATATATGGGCAAATATACTGGCAATACCACAGGCATAGAGTATGGGCCAGAACTTGCCATATGCCAGAGGTAAAGACAGAGGAGAAGCACAAAATGACAGCATGGCACACATTTCTGAGGTGATGAAACTGTTTTTCTTCTGTGGTAGCAATCATCTTACTCTATATATTTGTCAAAATTCATAGACCTGTACACCAGAAGGTGCATTCTGCTGCATGTAAATTTAAAACAACCTTTAAAAAGACATGAAAAATGTCCATTAAAGAGAGAACAGGAGGATGACTTCAAAGCAGATTGCTGAGGACTGAAAGTCCAATTCCAGTTCAGTACTGAGCATACAAGTTTACAGGGTGGTTATATCATAAAGACACTTTACTGATAACAAAATAAATGACTCTACTACTGGTTCCATAGTTTTGTTTGTATTTTGTGATAAAGTCTGCTACATAGTCCATGCTGGCCTCAAACTCACGATTCTCTGCCTTAATCTCCAGAGTGCTGGGATTACACGTGTACACCAGTACTCCTTGTTCCACGTGGTTAAGATTTCAGAGGGACACAAAGAAACAAATGGATGGTGGCCTGCACAAGTTTACTCACAGAGCATGGCACAGATCTGTTTGCCTAGGATTTGGAAGGCAAAAGGACCGTATAAGCTTATTTGGTTTTCAAATCCCAGACACAAAGATACGGGGAACTTTTACCAAAAGCACATTTCGCCAGGAGGTCAAGGAACAATGAATGGCTAGGACCTCTCTTTGTATGCAACTGGAGATAAAGATAGATGACAGGCTGGAAACTATTCCTCAGCCAGTGTCATGCTTGGGGCTTCCAGTATTAGTTGAAGTCAGTGGCCGTGGCATGGCTGCCATCTGGAGACACCATCTCTACATTACATACTGCTTCTTAAGTGCTAGATTTGTGCAGAGCTGGTGATTACAGAGTCACAGCACATATCACAAAGACTTACATGGGAGCCTGGGACCTCAAAAGCACCTCTGTTCTATTTGTCTTCCATGTTCTGTCAAGGAAAATACACACCAGATTGAAGCTGGTAGGGGAAACGAGAATGGGAGAGAGAAGCTCAGCCTCAATGTAAGAACAACGATAGGAGCCCAGCTCCGACTGTAAATATGCTCAAGTTTCCTGGGCTAATCTCAGAAAGACAAATATCACATATGTTTTCACATTTGTTGTTTCTAGACTTATATACAGATGTAGAAAACCATGGCCTGAATGTACAAATGGAACTGTCTAAAAGGAACAAAGGGGACTAATGGATGCAGTGAGGGCTGAGAAATGGGAGGGTATAGAGGTAGGGAGGGACTCATTCGACACACAGCATATATTTGTATGATTTTTTAAAAAATGCTATCGCAGAGAAATTGCGACATAGGAACAGAATGTTGGAAGACAGGAAAGGGGCAAAACCACAAACTCAGCTTTCAAATAAAAGAGAAGAAGGTAATCTCTAGGACATATAGTCTGGTTGCACTGGTGGGACTGATAGCACAGTGTTCTAGAATATTTCAAGGTGAGGCTTATGAGCTGGCAGGAGGACTCAAGAACAAGTCATTCCAGACAGATCTCATTTCCTTCTTGGGCAGGGCCCACCAGACTGGTAGAGCAGGGATGATGATACATGCTCTACGTGGAAGTCAGTGAGGCGTAGGAGAGACAATGCTTTCCATGCCGGTGGTGTGGATAAGATGAAAGAATAGAGGAGAGATGACAATGCAGGTAAAGAGAGTTGTGACTGGTTGAACTGTACACAAAAACTGCTAGTAGGAACTGAAACTAAGACTATAGTCAAATAGTGCACGGTAAAATGCCTGATGGGAAATGTAATACTGAGACCTGTGTTTAAATGCCAGACTTCCCTTTTTATGTCCATTTCATATAGTTCTCCCAATAGCTCTATGAGCTATGCAGTCTCTATCCTTATTTTGTAGATGAAGAAGTAACTTTCCCATAGTTTCTTGGGAAGTAGGGTCAGGGTCCTGATGGAATCCAAGCTTTGTCTAGTCTTAAAAATATGTTTTTCTAAGTATAAAGCCTGTCACTACAGCTGCTATTTTGAAGTTGCTATTGATCTATCCATGTTTCATGATCCCAAGGTATAATTAGCTACAAAGTAAAATGTCTCCTCTCAGTTCTTCTCATAGTCCTATGCTCATTTTTACCACTTCCAAAGGACCCATGTTAACAGGTTTTTTATAGATACAATGCAAACCTTTGTATAGCTTCTTATTATTTATTTTTTTACCCATACAGTAGCATATTGTGTTCACTGTTCCCACCTCTGCTTTATATTTTGTGGTTCTTTGCTTCAAACCCAGGACCTTATGATGCATGCTGGACAAATGCTCTATCACTCACCTATAGGCCCACTTCAAACTACTATTTTTGAAGTGAATAATATATTTCAGAGATATTTGCACATGACAACATAGCAAGTGTGTCCTGTACTTAATGGAATAACATTTTTAGAACACTTAGTAGTATGAGTGGCACATAATAACAGCTTTCTAGAGCTAAGAAACTAGAAGGGCTCTCTTTTTTTTTAAGGGCATACAAGGAAGAGAAATACAGACAACAAAGAAAAGACCTTCTCTGTGGTAAACTTGAAGTAATGAAGCCAGTGACTAGTTAGTTTACTCAGGACTGAGACAAGGCAGCTGCTTAGCCACCCATCAGACTAAGCCAGCCCTTCCCATGCATCATGAAAAACCTCAGTTAGTTAGTTAGGTTTTTTTTTTTTTTTGGCCTGGAAACTAAGTTCCAAAGTGACCAACTGGACACTAGACACCAAGGTCAATGCTACTGTGTAGCATTCAAGTTTCTAAAGGGCTTTTTGATCATTTAAACCTAACCAATGAGGCAGGTAAGTAGTAACCATGGGGATGGAGGACCCTTCCAAAATAGTTCTGGGGCAGGAGGCATGGCTTGGTGGTGGGACACATGCACGAAGCCCTGGGTTGAACTCGCAGTACCACATAAAGAAATACCTTTTGCATTTGGTGCATTTTGGTATCTTATTCTTCCTTTCTTGGTCCCCAGGGGGCTGGCTAACAGTCAGCACCTACTTTTCATATGCTTCTGTGGGAGTGATATAGATGGTTTCTTTTGTTAAATAAATATTCTGTTCAGAGCAATAAACAGCACATGATGAAGGCCAGATGAGTGAGTGGTCTTGGCAAACACATAAATGAAGCAAACATTAACTTCAGAAGAGGCACATAGTAGATAATTAAATAATGAGGGCCAGCAAGATGGCTGCTGAGTGGGTAAATGCACTTGCAAACAGGTCAAGCAGCCTGCGTTTGAGCCACAGGAGCCACATGGTAGAAGGAGAGAATAAACTCCCTGGCACATTGCCCTCTGACATCTACACATGAGCTGTGGTGCACCACCGCCAAACAAATTAATAAATCAAATGGAAAATAAGAAGTAATGGATGAGGGAAGGCCCAGTGTCTACTAAATCAATTTGCAGGGAGCAGTACACCACCCTATCTACAGCACTAATTTCATGTGGGGAAATGAGTAAAAAGTGATCATACAGGGACCTAAGGCCTGACTTTAGATTAAAATGTGTTTCCTAGTTCAGTACATTGGGGGAGTGCAGAAACTTGAGCCAGGGAATCTAATTTGGAAACAATAGCCTTTGTCCATGTATGGAATAATAATAATTCTAATCCCATGTATTAAAGAAATGATGGGTCTTGGTGAATGACTAGTAAGAAAGAGGGAGTTAATTAAATGTGATGGTATTATTAGAAAGGACACTAGGGTACTTCAAAGTCTGAGTCACTAAGAGGATGGTGGTAGTATTATCAGGATGTAGAGGTAGAACAGTCAGGTTACTGTAGAAAATTTTTTTAGAGCATGGGGTAAAATCAGGGCTGCCCCAAATTCAGATCCTAGGCTTCTTCTCTCTATGGTCACTACCATAAACTCCATTTCCTATGTTGGCTTCAACTATAATCAGAATATGGAAAGGACCATGGAATCCAAGGAAGGTGAGCCAAGAAGAAAAGGATGTGCTTACTACTGCTTGAGAAACCGAAACTGAGAAGACTGAAGCTCAAGGCCATATGATTTGGAGATCCAGAGAGAACTGTATCATTTCAAGATGTGTCATGTCAGCTGGAGATATGTGCATAGATGGGGAAACAGGCTACAGGAAATTTACAGTCAGAGGTAGTGGTTATGCACAATGCGTAAAAAGAAGACAAAAAAGAATAAAAAAAGAAGACAATAAAGAAGCATAGAAGAGCCCTAAGCTTGGATCACTTCTCTACTGGAACTGCTTTCCCAAAGGGCACCATTAACTGCTGTCCTTCAGTTTGAAATAACTTACTCTTTGTAGTATTTGATATAGATGAGGCCATACCCATTCCATATTTGTAAATTTTCATCTGTAGTTTTTGTAATATTCTTGATAGAAGATCTTCCTCCACATTGACTACTAACTGTCTTTCATTTGATGATGGATCTTTTTCTCTACTCATATCTAAAAATTTCTTATAAGCCTTGACCTTGGCTCTCTCTTCAGAGAGTCCTTTCATTTAAGGCATGGAGACTCACAGACGCTTCTCTTTCTTTTTCAACTGTTTACCCAACAATCTTCCAAATTAGTTTTTGTTTCTTCTTGTTTCCTTATGGTGTGTGTGTGTGTGTGTGCGCGTGCGTGCGTGTGTGTGTGTGTGTGTGTGTGTGTGTGTGTGCATGCACACACACATGTGTTCACATATGTGTTGGGTCTGTATGTCATTATCCCACGTGGTGCCAGGGATTAAACTCAGATTGTCAATTTTTGGCAGCAGGCTCTTTTTACCAGTTGAGCCATCTTGATGGCCCCTAGTTTACTTTTTAAACCTTATCTTTCTGAAAGGGTTTTTATAGTTCTCCTTGGTATTCACATTGGATTGTTCCAGGCATTAGTTTCTTGACCCCTTAGTACAACAAATCTTCACTCAGTCTTATCATCTCCTTTGAAGCCTCTCTGGAATGCATCCTGTTAGTGGGGTGCTGGGACTGAAACACAGGAGAGACTTCTACATTCCATGCGTTCACTGCCATTGAGCTACAACTCTAGCCTCTCTTGGGTCCATCCTTATTCTGCATTTATTTGTCCCAGACTCAAAATATTTCTACCTAGTATTGCTGTAATTGTTTCCTGGAGCGTCTCCCCAACTCAAGATCTACTTCTAACCCTATTTTCCAAAGGAAAAAAAAACCTAGTTAGTGTTCTGAAATACCTTTTACAGTGTCACTTGCTGGTTTAAAAAAATCACATGGCCATGTTTTAGAGCTCCTAGGATAACTGTCAAACTCTTCTGTGTGCCCAGGAAACCATGAGCAGAGAGATTCAGCAAGTGAAGTTACATTAGACATTGCCTGACCTAACTTGCTATCCAACACAGGAATTGCTATTCAGCATTCTTTCTGCCTCTCCTTAGAAGGACCCTTAGGTCATGGGAGCTTTCCTAATTCACTCTTTATATTCAGCGCTATTCTCTGAGACTCCACCCATATTCCTTCCTTTCAAGTCAGTGTCAGATTTCTTCTTAGTCCTTTAGTGCAATGCATTTGGTTTTACCTTAACATTTTTGGCCTCCTGCTTTGGTAAACATTTCCCTATCACCTTTTCCAGCTCATAAGAAGTTTCCCATTTCCAAGGACTATCTTGTATGTCACCTTTCATGCATGACCTTTTTTCCTGAATTCTTCATTTTAAACTCCTAGTTCATTTATGGCTAACACAGGGTGTCACACTCATTTGCTTTACATATGTTAATTTCATCCTCATTTCACAACCAACAGAGCACAAGCTCCTTGGGGGAGGGGGGAAACTCCTGTTGTGGCCCTTGTGTTTCCCACAGGCTTGTCTTGCACAGGAATAGGCATAACACAGACACTCAGCCCACGCTTAATGACTCCTTCAGGCTAGGGAGGTAAAATCACACAGCAACCAAATTGGTAATTAGAAATCTTAGCACCCCTGCTGAGTATGGAGGGGCACACCCATAACCCCAGCACTAAAGAGTCTGAGGCAGAAGGATGTTGAGCTCAGAGCTGTCCAGGCATATATAGTGAGACACTGTCTCAAGGAAGAAAGGAACAAAATGAGAAGGCTTAGGCTCAGTGCTGGAGTGCATACCCACAACAAGACAAAAACACAAACACAAACACACTAAAAACAACCGCAAAGAAAATCCTAGCACGTGATGATTGTCTGAGCTCAATTTTGACACATGTGAGCTAAACATGGGTGAAGATGTTTCTGGGAAGGCCCAGCTCTTAGGCAAGAAAACATCCTTCCTGAGCTTAAGAAACAATGAAAAATACCTCCGTAGTCCAGAGCACGGGTAGCCGGGACCTCTTCTGCATATACTTCATTATAGCTTTCATCTGGATAGTTGCCTGAGCCTAGAATGAGGAAAACAATAAAGAAGAATATTCATTTCTCCCTCATGTACTTCCCAGTACCCTCATCCCTGTCTTCTTCTGAAGACCTGGCACTTCACCACAGAGGGCCCAAGTGATTTGTAAAGCTGCATAACTACAGTGCATGAGCCTGATCCTGTGAGGTGCCCAGAGAGCACCCTCAGGGGGGTGAGGTGTGGTGGAGCTCCCCGACTATACTAGAAGACTTGTAGAACAACAGTAACTGAACATCTTAGCTACCTATCAATTCTGCCAATCTAGACTGTAAATGACCCTTGCTGCAGCTCACTAGTCTTGGTGAGACACCGATAACTAAGCTCTGGGGATGGGATTGTTGTCCCAGCTCTGGGGAGATAATAGCACCCAAGTGTCTTCTCCAGTGACAGACATTGCACACAGTTTTCACAAGGAAAGAATATTTCAAGCTCTCACTAGCCTCCAGGGCATGTTAAGCACCTGATTGTCACTGGTGCCGTGGCATGCGAAGACAGATGGATGGCTTAAAGGGCGAAAGGGAATGAAAACACTTTCATAAGCATCTTATTCTGGCTTGGAGGAAAAAGAGGAGCCAGAGTAAGGTTTTTGTTGTTGTTGTTGGTTTTGCTTTGCTTTGCTTTGTTTTCCCTCCCCAGTGCTCGGGATTGAACCTAGGGCCTAGCACATGTACTGCAATGAATAATTTCCTTTCCTTCTTGTCAGGAGCAGCTTTAGCAGTGAGCAGCTAAACTAGAAACATTCCCAGTCGATGTACTTCCATCCAGTTAAGTGGCACAGTCGCTGCTGGTGGCAGGTCTGCGGCTGCCTGGGAGACTAAACAGTATTTTCCACCAGATGCAGGAAATCGGTCATGAATATGAGCTAATTGGAAAACAATTTAGTTCTTTCCATAGCAAAGTTTCCGGAGGACTTTCCCTAAAGCCCGAGCTCTAATGCATGTGCACGAGGAGGGCAGTCGCTGTGTTGGAGTCTGAAGACAAATCTTCACTTCCAGGAGAGGGTGTGCTTCCAGGACAGGGCTGGGCTTTAGAGCTGGAGCCCTTATGACCTAAGGAAACCCACAGAACATCAGCTTATGGCCTTTTCTTGGGTAGAGGCACAGGACCTCCTGCAGTAAAGAGTGGAGCAGAGGGCAAAATGACGCTCCCCAGGGCCCAGGCTAGGAGTCTGTGTGTGTGTGTGTGTGTGTGTGTGTGTGTGTTTTGGGAGGTGGGTGTGAGTGTCTGTCCAACTCGGTAAACATGGAGATGAGTCAAATTGAAAACTTGCCTTATGAAATCATGTCCTCGTTGGTTTACCTTCATTCCAAAAGAAAGGGTTCACTTTTCCTCTTCAGTTTTGCTCTGTTACATTTCACTTTGAGTTTTCTTTGTTTCTCCTTAGGTCCCCTCTTCTCTTTCCCATGCGGGAGGTTTGTTTGTACAGCATGGAATCCTTGTCAGCTGTTTCAGTTTAGTGTTAGCCCCAATCCCTCACAGCTCTTGTAAACAAGACACCAGATGTGCTTGGTTCCCTAAAGTATTAGGTTTCCCCATTCTTATTGCAGAGCTAGCTTGTGAAGAAATGCTCATCAGGGAACAAACAGCTGCTCACCAGAAGAGAAAGAAGGGTGGTATAGGCCTATGCCTGGATAAAGTAATGACGATGACAACTTAGCTCTTAATCTGAACAGCATATGCTAGCTCATTATGTTGCCATAACATCTCAACTGCGTACACACCATTAATGTTCACCATTAATGTACATAGCATTAACGTATAGACACAGGAGCTGACTCAGAGGCCGCCCCTAGATAGTACATTGCAGAGTAGACCTCCCAGTCCAGGTCTCTTTGAACCCTATGGACACAGATACTAAAAGTCAAATGGTAATAGAGGAGGTGTTATAACTGTATCCAGAAGGAATAAAGAATAAAAATCTGCCTTGTACTCTAGCATTTCTTTACTGTGGCAATGAGGTAGGGAGACTGTAGACCACGATGCATTTTATACGATTCCAGAATTACAGGGGATGTGGGAAAACTGAGAGGAAGACTCAATCACATAATTATAATCTCCACCAGAGTGTGGAGGTAGCTAAACCAGTGTTAGGTTTCCCCTGTACCAGGAATGGGTTTGGGCTACTTAACCATTTCACTTTTTCCATGGCTCCTAGTTGTCTACTTTTGGATATGTTATGCACATGGTGAGGGCCTGAGATGGTTTATAAGAATGAAACTATACAGAAGAATGCAAACTCTGTATCGTGCCATTTGCCTGAACACTATTTCTCAGTTCCTTTGCATCAAGTGGTGCTTCCTTACTGTGTGCTCTGTACTGGGCTGCTTCAAATTCCACAGCCGAATGGAACCCTCTAAGTCCAGCCTTTCAAGGATGTATGATTGGGTAGATATTTGATAATTGAAGATGATGTTAATGCCTGCCTTCTGATGACAAATACAGTGGGACTCCCTGAAATATGCAGATACTCTAGTGCATATTTTTAACCCACTCAGCTTTATGTATATCCCCTAACACTTTCCACTCTGTTGATTATTCCAGGACATGTTTTCTCACATGCCCTGAGTCCGCACTTAGCTGCTTTCTTTCAGCTATTTCCATTTGAGAACAAAGGCAAACAAAAGAACAAAATAGTCCTTGGGGTATATAGGCAACATTCAACATTTAGTTGTTGAATGAACAAATGAGTGAATGGGCAAGTGGACACAAACCCAGTGGGTAAGCTAGCATTGAAGGGGAGAATCATTCAATCTCCAAATATCTCCTATCCTGTAGCCTTCTATGAAGGCCTGCAGGCTGCCAGAGACCTTAGCAGTCTGGTTTCCTCCCAAGCAGCGTTGACCCTGGTGATTCATGTAGAACTGGGGAGTATCTGATTTGCACGCAGCCTTCTGAGAACCTCACATGAAGTCAAGCGTTTTGAATGCCTTGTCTGAAAAACTGTAACATCTCAGGCTTTAATAAGTTCCATACAGGTATTCAAAACTAAGGTTTGAACCTCAGATCTCCACTGCCTTAGTTCTGTGGTCTTTTGAATGGAGTTTGGTCTTTGGTACTTGAATTAAAGCCAGTGGGTATTTGGGGGGAGCAGCTGCATATTTATCTCCAGAAGACTTGAGGCTCTTTTAACCCCAAACAGTGTGAGCTCTGCCAAGGGCTTCATTTGAATTTCTTCAGCTGAATGTTAGCCCTTGTGCTTTACCCCCTACAAAGCCAGGTTAAGCCAAAGTGGGGGGTGGGGGGGGGGAGAAGCTTGCATACTTGCTTGAAAGCTGGATGCAGCTGTTCCAGACAAACAGAGCTGCTGCCAAAGGCCTCTACCAGGAGCTGGGGGTATGTGGAAAATTTCAGTGGCAGTGACTGTGGCTGTGATGGTTGCAGTCTGTTATTTACCCATCTCTGGATAGTTTCCTAACCCCCTTGGTTGGGACTGTCTCATTCCCCCACTCTCTCCAGCCTTTATGAGGGCAGACACTGCTAACCACAGAATATTCTTAGCACTTGAAATGCCTCTGGAACCCAATCAAAAAATCTCTGTATGGTGGTTCAGTATCCTTTCCTTGTCCTCCCCCCCACCCCTGTGCATTCTACCGCCTCTTCTCCTGAGTTCATTCTTTTTGGTTTGCTATGTCCCCAAGGGGCAAGGAGTGAATCATCTAGGACTCCAGAAAGCTGCATCCTTTCTGAAATAAGGAACACGCTAGAAGAGACAGGGGCTTCCTAATTCAGAGAATGTGATCTGTATTGTCATTGCTCCTGTTGGCCAAAAAGGGCTATACAAATCCTATAGCTAAACTCTGGGAGAAAGAGAGAAAGAAATGGCAAAGGCTGGTGATTTTTGTTCTCTCTTAGTAGTCTGCCTATTTCTTATTTTTTTCCAAAAGAGATACATGGTCTATTTTGTAGTTTTGACAATTATATTTGACTCAGGAAAGAATTAATATTAATAAAGCTTTGATTTATTAAAAACATCTTAGAAAAAAGTTTTCAGTGGGCTGTGGGTAGAGTTTAGTGGTAGAGTACTTGCCTCACATTTGTGAGACTCTTAAGTTCAATTCCCTGCATAGAAAGCAAAATATATAACGAAACAACCAAACACACAGCCAAACCTAGAAACCCCATTGTTGTCAGGAAGTTAAGTGACAGGGGAAACTGGAAAAAAAATAAAAAGAAGAGACTTGGAAGCATAGCCTCAAAGGCCACCCTGTCTCATTTTTCTGATGCAGTCTATTACCAAGTAGCTCTTGCTAGGATGCCCCATGGGCCTTGGTTGGCAGCCCTTTTTAAAATATGGTCATTTTTATTGCCACCTAACCGTTTTTTTCTGGGTCTATGTTAGGGATCTCTCACTGTAGTCTCATTCTTCCCTCTTCTAAATCTTGTACTCCTTGGCCTCCCTTGAAGGAATGTACAACAGCTCACAGAACTTACCTGCATACCATGTTGGCATCACTGCTGGTGTTAGGAAGAGCAGCAGTGAGAAAGCACCTCTTTGAGTCAGTTGACCAGCCATCCTTAACAGCGAACCTTCAGAAGACAGGAATAGGGCTAGGGCCGGAAGTATCAGGGTAAGGGGAAATGACTTTCAGAGCTGAGCCAGCTATGAACTTCCCAAAGTGAGAGGAAGTAGAAATATGGGATCTGTGAGGAAAACAATGTTAACATTAATCAATTCCAGTTGTGCAATCTGGCTCATAAACCTTTCCTACTTCGAAGGATAATAAGACTTCTTCGGATTTATGGTTCCCCTTTCTCCCAGCAGGAAGAGACAGGCATTAAGCAACTGGTGCCATCAAGTGAAAATATTGCATGGTCCAAGTCTAGGGAGGGACATTGGAGTTCCAAGACCAGGAAAATACTAAACATAAAGTCACATGGAACTAGGAGGGAATCTGGAATCCAAAGGCTAGTTAAGGATTGTGTCCACTCAGTGTTTCTTAACCACAAATCTGGGGAAACAACAAAATTCATGGCCTAAGCCCTTCAGCACTGGAATGAGGCAGTTCTGGTTCTGAATCCAGTTCTGTCACCAACTAGCATATTAGACAACTTTTCTAGGCCTTTGTTTCCTCACCTATAAAACGACAACAAAGAATAGTACCTGTCTCATGGACTGTATTATTTCCTGCCACAGAAGGAAAAAAAATCAACGTGTCCTGACATTATTATTACTAACTTCATATTAGATGAGACAGGGCGTTTCCTTTCTCTAGCCTCCCAGGCAGTAACTAGAGCTCTGCTCTCTTCTTAGCTTTGGGTTTTGAGGCTTAGTGGTTTGAGGTCATCACTTGTGGCTTTCAAGTCCAGGCTACCCATACAGTTTTGCCCTGCTGAGCTAGCAGGAAGGCAGCGAGGTTTGAGAGTCTACAATGAGCGTATGACTAAGCTCCTATTACTATCTCATTTTCCCTTTGAGATGAGATGAGATGAGATGAGAGAATTCCATGGTATTCTGGACAAGGATACCCCAAGTAGCAGTGCTAAAACTTGCTGCCCATCCATATAAAATAGGCACTGGATCTTTCAGCAAGCATGCATCACCCACATGTTTTCCAGGCAACACCATACTGAAGAGAACGAGTGAGTCTCAGAAATAGAGAGACAAAAAAGCAATGGTAGGTTCTGGGCCGAGTCCTTAAAGGACCATCTAATAAATCAAAAATTCATTTTCTAAGTCATTACTCCTTGACTCTAGACCCACAATGTGTATGAAGCAGGATAGAGGAGAGGATAGTGAGAGGAAAGAATGTAGAAAAACAAAGTGCTGTGGTAAGAATGCTGTCAGGGAAAGGAAAGAAAGCCTGCTGGAGATAAGGGAAATAGGTGGACTAAAGCACCAAGTAGCAACAGAAAGAGTTTAAAAAGAGCCAGGGAAATGAGCTCATCACTGACCCTTCTCCCATATCCACTCTCAAACTGATTCCTTTGC
This sequence comes from Acomys russatus, assembly GCF_903995435.1. Classification (NCBI taxonomy): domain Eukaryota; kingdom Metazoa; phylum Chordata; class Mammalia; order Rodentia; family Muridae; genus Acomys; species Acomys russatus. Next base: position 76,444,844 of record NC_067169.1, on the reverse strand, counting down.
AGTGACATAAAGGTTTCCTTGTGTCAGCCCCCATACTCTTTTTGAGCCTATGACACACTCTCTCTCTCTCTCTCTCTCTCTCTCTCTCTCTCTCTCTCTCTCTCTCTCTCTCTCTCTCCTGCCCACCTCTTCCCCACTCTCAGACTGAAAAACTGGACTCACCGGAGGGAGCCATCCTTCTGGAAGCTGAGGCGAGAGCAGGAACATACATCTGCAGCCAGCACAAATGAAAACAGCATATGATCCAATTTCATTTTTTAAAAGTTTTTTTGCCCCTCCACCTCCAGCCATATCACCTAAATCCCGGTTCTTTTGACCTTTCCACATCTGTCAAATGGGGCTGTTCAGTGGGAGGGATTGAGTGCAGTACTTACCTTTTTTATTTTACTTTTTGTGGTCTCATTCTCTCTCCTCTTTCTCCTTGCTCTCTGCTCCTCTCATCAGTCTGGGAGAAAAACCCTTCTATTTTAACATTCCTAGAACCAGTGACTCCTGGTCTGTCAGGGCCTCCGGGATTCTGGTAACATTGCCCAGATGTTAGGATGTTTGCATCTGCCAAAAGTTGTCTTAAAGCTATATTATCCCCAAAGCTATAGTTGGTACTCCCCAAGAAAAGAGTTTTAGAGAGGTGGAGGGAAGAAACAAGAGGGTTAGAGGAGCTGGGGCTGTCTGCTGCAGAGTAAGGGAAGTGTGAAAGAAACTGGCCTCAAGCTCTGAGTGTAGTGATGAGTAACAAAGGACTTCCAGAGATGTGTTCTGAGAAACACTACATTTTATGACTCAGCATGACATCAGGGGTGAATGAAAAGGAATTTCACTGACTCCAGAGGAGGGACACATGTAGCTGACTTTAGCCTTTCCCTAGGGATTTTTCCCTATACTTCCTTCCTTCTCTCAAATCCACAATTGCTTTGTCACATGTACAACACGGGGTCAGACACACTTTGAAACCTTCCTGTTAATGACTTAACTTTTTTGTTTTGTTCTTTTAGAATTCCCCTCCCCCCCACAATACATCATGATCATGTTTTTCCCTTCCCTGATTCCTCCCATATCCTCCCCACTTTCCAACCCACCCAACTTCTTTTCCTCTCTCTCTGTGAAAAACAGATTACTTCTTTTGTCATAAGTTTCTGATTAGATTATGTTTACTAAAAAATCGTGTGTTTGTGTGTGTGTGTGTGTGTGTGTGTGTGTGTGTGTGTGTGTGTTGCAGGACTTCGAACCTGGGGCTTTTTGCATGGCACACGAGCACTCTACCACTGAAGCATACCCCTTCCTTATAAAGCAGTTGTCTGCAGGATCAAGAAGAATTTCCCACACTATAAATGGAAGGAAAGTATGCCTAGTGAGGCTTTTCTGGAAGGCTCTTTAAGTAAATCTAAATAATCTATGCGTGGCAAAGGGGTACCTAATGCTAAGCTGTTTTTTAGTGGTCTTGGATGGAGGACTATTCATTTCTTCACTGAGCAAACTTTCCTTTTGTCTGACAATGGCATTCATACATAGTATACACCACCTTATACCCTTTACCTACTCATAGTTAATTAACATTTCCATCTCTTGAAAAATCAATTCAGTTGGGTCTGGTGCTACAGATCTAAAATGCCAGCACTTGAGAGGCTAAAGCGGGGCAATTGTGAGTTCCTAATTAGATGCAAAGAAAATTTGAGGATAGCCAGGGATAGATAGGTTAGATTATGTCTCAGAAAAGTAAAATCAGTAATTTCTGTGAAATGATCTCTTTTGGATGGGACTTTGCTATTGTACTCAGGACTCAACAGCAGCAGTGGCTATGTGCAGAAGACCTGCATGAGAGTGGGCCATTGACTTCTCATCATGGATAGGGAAGTGGGTTGTTAGGTCCCATCCCTCCTCCCAAAGAGGTGGTTGGTTAATGTTTGCTGCGGGGAGGAAGGCATATTCTTCAGTGTTGCAGTCACTGGTAAGCTGCGCTCATTTGTAGACAACTGCCCATTCATGTTCATGCAGGCAACCACAGTTTAAATGTGCTGAGTCACAAAAAGACATGACAGTGTAGTGGGGACTTGTTGAGAACACAAAAGGATTTGGTGTAGGGGAGTAGGTGAGGTGATGGGGTGGGGAGATGATCAAATTCCATTCTTTACCTTTAAAACACTTAGTTTTCCTTTGCGAGAATTTCATAGGAGAGCTGTTTTTACATCATTTCCACTTCTCCTTTCCCTCTCATGAACTCCTTTCATCCCCTCACAACTCCCTCTCAAATTCGTAACTTCTCATCCAATGCTACATTCAGCCCTAAATATATGCACATAAGAGCAGCATTAAATAAGCTCTGTAGATTGCATGTAAATAATATATATGTGTAACAAAGTACATTTTTAGATATGTATAAAATTGTGAAAAATCATGTTTTTTGTTGTTTACTTTTTTTTTAATACAAGGCTTCTCTGTGTGGCCTTGGCTGTTCGAAAACTTGATTTAGAGACCAGGTTAGCCTTGACTCACAGATCTGCCTGCCTCTGTCTTCTGAGTGCTGGGATTCAAGGTGTGCTCTACCACATCTGGCTAAGAATCAGTATTCTTTCACAAAGAAAAAAAATCAGTAGTTGTAGATGAAAAAATTGCTCTCTGTGTATAAGTACATTGGTAACATCTTGATCATCAAGGAAAGAACTGGATCTGTAGTTGTACAAAGCTCAATAGTAAGCCTGAAATGTATTTCACTTCCAAACCACCAGTTACATTTATGTATTGACTATCTACCATGGCTTCAAAAGTGTGGCACAATATAAAACAGTAAACGCATAATTTTGCCTCATTATTTAATAAAAATTTCAAGTATCTACCATGAATGGGTAGTGGGCAGAAATGTGGATAAAACAGACAAAATCCCTGATACACTGATATTCATTTATAATTAGTTTGACAAATATATATTGAGATCTATTTTGTGCCACATATTGTTCTAGACACTTGAACAACTTTAGTGAAAAAAAAATAGAAAGCAATCACATCAAACGAAAAAATGTGTTCAGGGAATCTTTTTTTAATTAATTAATTAATTTATCCACTTTATATCCTGACCATAGCCTCCTTCCTTCTCTCCTCCTGGTTCCACCCTCCCTTCCTTTTTCCCCATCCCTGCTTCCTTATTGCCCAGAAAAGGGTCATATGGGATGTGTAAGGAATGTGTGATATGGAATGCAGCAAGGAGTATGTGTGTGCACGTGTGTGTGTTTTATCTTTTATTGCTTTCTTTCAGTTCCCAGAGAATTTTTGTGAGTTTAGGAGAGAAGGATGGATCAGACAATTAGAAAACAATACATTACCAAAAGCAATAAAGGACCAAAAACTATAGTGTAGTCTCTGTGGCGTCTACGAGGAGGCCAGAGAAATCAGGGAGGAAGTGGAGAGAATTAGCCTTTGGTCTATTCTCAGGCAGAGAAAATGACACAAACTAGGGTTCACTGTTAGGTGGGAGAGGGTTGGTGGGTAGAATGGTTCAAGGGATTCATAGTAAACAAAGTTGAATACAAAGGCCAGGGCTAGAAAATCCATAAAAAGTGGATATTCTCTCTCTCTCTTTCTCTCCCCCCCCCTCTCTCTGAGGGTATAGGGATGTGGGGAATGCAAAATAATAATTTTAATATTGTTTGCTTCTTAAAATAGCTCCTTCACTAGCACTCATTCTGCCTCTGAATTGGCAAAGGGAACTGTCTGAGCTCCCAGGCATAACCTGACATGCTGTACTCTCTGTCCCTTTATAAGCAAGCCCACATCTGTCTTAGCTTAGTTTGGGGCGTTCATCTCATTACTCTTCATTTCACTGAGTTTTGGCCCCTTCCATTAACATTTTAATGGTTTTGCACACACAAAAATCCCTCCTTTTTTCTTCACCCACTGAAGACCATATCTCCAGAAAAGTTCCAGCTCAGCCAGCCAGAGGGAGTTTACTTTGCTTCCTTTTCCTCCCACATCCTAATCTGCATACATCTCAATTACTGCATACATATCACAGTTCTTGCCATTGTTCTTGACTTATGTCTGACTCCTAATAGACTGTGAGGGCCTAGTGGGCCAGGTTCTTATCTCCACTCTTCTTTATACTTCCAGAACCAAACAGAGAGCCTGGCACAGACTAGGATGAGGAAGTTCCAGAAGGCCTCATAAAAGTAAGGGCATATGTGAGAGGACAGCATTCCTGTGAAGGACAAGGATGAGTATTATGCCTCACTCAGCACAGCTGGGGTTAAACACACACACACACACACACACACACACACACACACACACACACACACACACCTGCAGCTCCTACTTTGTGCAGAAAATACTGTGCCAGATACTTTGGACTATACACTTAAATCAAACCCCTTTTGTTGTGTTTCGTTAAAAAGATGAGAATACAGATAAAATACATGCTAAATTTATTAAAGTCCAGGGTCATTTTCAACTTAAGAATATTAGTCTGGAGCCTCTAAATAGTCAATAAATGTTATACTCTTAAAATGTTAGATAAACTTACTTGAAATCTCAATAAGGCTCAAGGAGGTGCATATATGCATGGTAAACACTCACACATATAAAAGGTAAGTAAGTCTAAGAGTGGTGGCACATGCTATTGATCCCAGCACTCAAAAGGCAGAGGCAGACAGATCTCCATGAGTTTGAAGCCATTCTATTCTCCATAGTGGGCCATCCAGGGCTACATAGTGGACCCTGTCTCAATAAGTAACAACCAAATAGAAAAAACAGACATAGAACAGATAATTAAAGAAGAAATAGTGGGAACATGCAAGAGATAATAGGGAATAAAAAGATATAACCATTCAGGAAAGTAAGCTTTAACAATGTGTAAGTTGATCAACTGATAAAATTATAATGTATAAGATGCTATAACATCCAATATTAAATTTTAAGAAAATAACTGGGAGCTGCTTTTAAATTGTATTTCATAGACAATATATATTCTTTCCCATATATATATATATATGAAAGTAAAAATATGTTAGAAAAAGGATCAAAAACTCAAGTGACAGCACATGCTGGCAAGAATGTGAAGAAAAGGGAATGCTCCATTGCTGTGGGAGTGAAAACATGTACAACCACTTTGGAAATCAATCTGGCGCTTTCTCAGAAAATTGAGAATAGCTCTATCTCAAGACCAGGGTATACCACTGCTGGGCATATACCTGAAAGATGCTCCACCATACAACAAGGACATTTGCTCAACTATGTTCATAGCAGCCTTATTTATAATAGCCAGAAACTGAAAACAACCCAGATGTCCCTCCACCTAAGAATGGATAAAGAAACTGTGGTACATTTATACAATGGAATACTATTCAGCTATAAAAAGCAAAAAAATTCTTGAAATTTGCAGGCAAATGGATAGAACTAGAAATAATCATCCCAAGTGACGTAACCCAGACCCAGAAAGACACACATGGTATGTACTCACCTATCAGTGGATATTAGCCCAACATGGATGTCCTCTTAGAGACTCCACCCAGTGGGGCATTGGGACAGATGCTGGGACTCAATGCTGGACTTCTGGTGGAGCTCTGAGAGTGGTATGGAAGAGTTGGAGGGAAGGGAGGAGCCAGAGGGTTCAGAAGCCCTATAAAGAGACCATCAAGGCCTGTGGATCTGGACCCAAGGGGGCATGTACAAACTGCTGAACCAACCAAGAACAATGCATGCAGTAATCCTAGACCCCTTATTCATATCTAGCCAATGGACTGCATATTCTCCACAATTGTTGGGAGAATGGGGACTGCCTCTGACATGGACTCTGGTGCCCCTGATTTGATCACATCCCCTTGGTGGGGAGGCTTGGAGGCACACAGAGGAAGGGGATGCAGGCTATCTGATAAGACCTGATAAGCTGTGGTCATAGGGTAGGGGAGGAGATCCTTTCTGTCACAGGCCTAGGGGGTGGGGAATAGGGTAGAAGAGGGAGGGAGGGTGGGAATGGGAAGATATAAACTAGGAGATAACATTCAGGACGTAATCTGAATAAGTTATACATTAAAATTGAAAAATTAAAAAAGAAAAAGGATAAGGAAGTAAAAATGCTAAGGTTATTATGTGAATACAAGGTAAAATTTACTCTGACTTTTTCTGGTTTCAAAGACAGAATATGAATGCTTGAAGACATTATGTAGCAGCTCAAATTAATTCCCCTGTTTGTGACAGTGTAATACTGGGATGATTTAGACTGTATTTTATTTAACTTAAATAGCCAGTCCTTGAATAACTAATATGCTGTTACTTCTAGACCAGCCATGCACTGAGTGAGCCATGTGCTCAACAGGGATTGGCTGAAAACTAGATGAGGTCATCAATTAAGCATTATGCCCTATGTGCTCAGAGGGTTTAAAAGGAGGTGCAGTGGCCCTGTACCACAAGCTCTCCTGTAATTTTTGAACATGTAGGCAGCAGGATGTAGAGTAGGTGAGTAGACACTACAGTAAGCGACTAACGGTCTGGGCTAAGTGAATTATCTGAATTCTCAGAGTGTGGTCAGACTACAAGTACTAATCTTAGAGGGCTGGGATGTGGGAGGAGAACATTGTCACTGAGATGGGGTGAAGGTGGACTTTGAAAACAGGAAATAAGCTGTGATGTTCAAAGGTTGGCAGGGAATAGGGAACAAGCATTGTTTAGAAGATAATCTTGGCTTGGTGTGAAGTAGATGATTGATTAAATAAATAGAATGAACTGGCGACGAAGCTATAATATAAATATAGGTTTATTGGAAGCGACATGGGAGGGGGAAGGGAAGGGGGAGCGAGTGCGGGGGTGGGGGGGGGGGGAGGGAAGGAGAGAGGGTATGGAGGTGGGAAAAAAAGGGGCCCTGGAACCAAAATGCCTGGTTTATATAGTCAGTCTCTGGGAGAAGGGAAGCCCCACACCTAGGTAGAGGGCAGGCCATGCCAGCCACACCCTGCAGCAGGACCTAACAGTAGACTTGGTGTGAAGTAGATGATTGATTAAATAAATAGAATGAACTAATTGGCGACGAAGCTATAATATAAATATAGGTTTACTGAAAGCAACAGGGGAGGGGGACGGGAATGGGGAGCGAGTGTGGGGGTGGGGTGGGGTCTGGGAAGGGAAGGAGAGAGGGTTGGGAGGTGGGGAAAAGGGGGGCCCTGGAACCAAAATGTCTGGTTTATGTAGTCAGTCTCTGGGAGAGGGGAAGCCCCACCCCTAGGTAGAGGGCAGGCCATGCCATCCACATCCTCCAACAGGACTTAACAGTAGACTTGACATTGGTAAGGCAGTGGGGGTTGAGGGTTTAATAGAGGTTGGGGGTTGGGAATTGGGGATTGGGGATTGCGGTGCCACAAAAGAGATCTGACTGAAAAGCAAACTCTTGTTTCTGATGCTTCCATGCCTGATGTCTGCCAAAGAAAACCATTCAGCCCTAATCTTGAAACTTGCAGGAATTTGATAGGAAGGAGACAGAAATCCCTATTAAATGTTGAATGTAACACAAGTAGCAAAATATTTTCTTACATTTTTGGCATCAAGTATACTCTTGTCCAAAATGCAGAGAAAATAACAGATTGAACTAGAAAAAAGAAAAAGATTGGCTTCTCTGCCTCACCGCTCAGAGACAGTGCTACTCTCTGGGTGATTGGATTGAGGGAGCAAAGGCAAAAGCAAGGGGGAACTGGGGACAGCAGGCCCGCCCTTTTGGGGCTCTGCAGAGTACCTATTTGTGATTCAGTGTCTGAACGGCAACAGCCTTGGTTCTATCTGAGTCAAGATAGCTGTTTGTTTTTATATTAGTTATGTCTTATTTCAGAGACTGCCTCGAGTCTGATGACAGAAACTGAGTTATGCTCAGTTTAGTCTTAGGCAAGCTATTGCGCCTCTTTGAACCTTGTTTTCCATCTGTAACATGAGGAGAGTAGTCGATTTGAACTCATAACAGGAGTTTTGTGATGTAGGTAGGAGGGAGGAGGTATCAAGGGCTTAGCCACAGTGCTTGGTACATGGTGCTCAGAATTGCAGTCATTATTAATACTTTAAAGAGTAAATTTATCTTATGGCCTAGAGAATCATGTTAAATTCCTTTAGATTGTATTGGTTTGAGATCCAGACACAAGCCTACGTTTTAGCTAAACTGGACTTTTGGATTTGGTGGTATGGCAGGGGAAAAGCTGCTGAACCAAGGTAGAAGGCAGTTGTACAAGGTGTTGTGGCCATAGAAATGTTAATTTCCATGTTGGCTTTCGGTTTACTTTGGCACTGACTGTCCTTCAAACAAAGCAGTGTTGTGAGTGGCAGAGGAAGAGAGAGAAGGTAAGTCAACACATTCTTGGAAATAAGATCTGTCTTTTAGCTTTAGCAGTTTTGTTTTTGCTTCAGCCACAGCAATATTACTTTGCTCTCAGGCTTAGTGTGAAAATCCCTCCCAGGCCATGGAACAAATCTCAACTTCAGGGGAAACTTTCTGTTCAGGATGACAAGAAGTTAGCCAGACTTCTCTTGATGTTTGTTGTTTTCAATACAGGAATCCTCAGATAGGCTCAGTTAGCTTCAGAATGGAACTTTTCATATACTCACAGCCCATTTACCCCAGGAGCCCTACTGTAGCTACGGAAAGCATATTTTTAAAAGCTGATTGCTCCTGATAATTTTACTTCAAAGTATTTATAGGAGTGTGTTTTCTGCCTCCTCCCCCAACAGAGAGAGAGGGAGGGAGGAAGGGAGAGGGAGGGGGAAGGGAGGGAGGGAGGGAGGAGGGAAGGAGGGAAGGAAGGGAGGAGAGAAGGGAGGGAGGAGGGAAGGAGGGAGGAGGGAAGGAGAGAAGGGAGGGAGGGGAGAAGGGAGGGAGGAGGGAAGGAGGGAAGGAAGGGAGGAGGGAAGGAGGGAAGGAAAGGAGGAGGGAGGAGGAAGGGAGGGGGGAAGGGAGGGAGGAGGGAAGGAGGGAGGGAAGGGAGGAGGGAGGGAGGAGGGAGGAGGGGAGGAGGGGATGAGGGGGAGGGAGGAGAGATGGGAGGGAGGAGAGAAGGAGGGAAGGAAGGGAGGAGGGAGGGAGGGAGGGAGGAGAGAAGGAAGGGAGGGGGAAGGAGGGAAGGAAGGGAGGAAAGAAGGGAGAGAGGAGGGAAGGAGGGAAGGAAGGGAGGAGAGGAGGGAGGGAGGAGGGAAGGAGGAGGGGGGGGGGAAGGAGGGGAGGGGGGGAGGGAGGGAGAGGGGGGGAGGGGGGAGGGAAGGGAGGGAGGAGGGAAGGAGGGAAGGAAGGGAGGAGGGAGGGAGGGAGGGAGGAAGGAGAGAAGGGAGAGAGGAGGGAAGGAGGGAGGAGGGAAGGAGGGAGGAGGGAAGGAGGAGGGAAGGGAAGGAGGGGAGAAGGGAGGGAGGAGGGAAGGAGGGAAGGAAGGGAGGAGGGAAGGAGGGAAGGAAGGGAGGAGGGAAGGAGGGAAGGAAGGGAGGAGAGAAGGGAGGGAGGAGGGAAGGGAGGAGAGAAGGGAGGGAGGAGGGAAGAAGGGCAGGAAGGGAGGAGAGAAGGGAGGGAGGAGGGAAGGGAGGAGAGAAGGGAGGGAGGAGAGAAGGGAGGGAGGAGGGAAGGAGGGAAGGAAGGGAGGAGAGAAGGAGAGAAGGAAGGGAGGAAAGAAGGGAGGGAGGAGGGAAGGGAGGAGAGAAGGGAGGGAGGAGAGAAGAAGGGCAGGAAGGGAGGAGAGAAGGAGAGAAGGGGGAGGGAGGGAGGGAGGAGGAGAAGGGAGGGAGGAGAGAAGGGAGGGAGGAGGGAAGGAAGGGAGGAGGAGGAAGGAGGGAAGGAAGGAAGAGGAATGGGAGGGAGGAGGGAGGGAGGAGGAGAGGGAGGAGAGAAGGGAGGGAGGAGGGAAGAAGGGCAGGAAGGGAGGAGAGAAGGGAGGGAGGAGGGAAGGGAGGAGAGAAGGGAGGGAGGAGAGAAGGGAGGGAGGAGGGAAGGAGGGAGGAGGGAAGGAGGGAGGAGGGAAGGAAGGGAGGGGAAAGGAGCAAGGAGGGAAAGAAGGATGGGAGGGGAAGAAAGTGAGGAGGGAGGGAGGAGGGAAGGAAGGGAGGGGAAGGGAGGGTGGAGGAAAAGAAGAACAGGAGGGGAGGGGAAGGGAGGGAGGAGGGATGGAGAGAGAAGGAAGGAGGGGAGGGGAAGGAAGGGAGGAGGGAGAGAAAGAGAAGGGAGAGAAGGAGGGAGGGGAGAGGGAAGGAAGAGGGAAAGAGGGAGGAGAGAAGGAGGGGAGGGGAAGGAACTGAGGGAGAAAGGAGGAAGGGAGGAAGAAAAGAATGGAGGGGAAGGGGAAGGAATGGAGGGGGAAGAGAGGGAGAAGGGAGGGAGGAGGGAAAGAGGGGAGAGGAAGGAACTGAGGGGGAAAGAAGAGAGGGAGAGGGGAAGGAATGGAGGGGGAAAAGAGGGAGGGGGAGGGAGGGAGGAGGAGGGAGACTGGAAGGAGGGGGAATGGAAGGGGAAGGAAAGGGGGGAGAGGGAAGGGAGAGAGAGAGAAGGAAGGGAGGGAGAGGGAGAGAGGGAGACTGGAAGGAGGGGAAATGGAAGGGGAAAGGAGGGAGGGAGGGGGAAGGGAGAGAGAGGGAAGGAAGGGAGGGAGAGGAAGGGAGGGAGAGGGAGGGAGGGAGGGAAGGAGAGGAGGGTGGGATGGAAGAGGGAGGGAGGAGGGAAGGAGGAGGGGCAGAGGAGGGGAAGGAATGGAGGGGGAAGAAAGGGAGGGGAGGGAGGGAGGGAGAGGGGGAATGGAAGGAGTGGGAATGGAGGGAAGGGGAAGGAAGGGAGGGAGGGAGGGGGAGGGAGAGAAGGAGGGAGAGAGGGGAGAGAGAAGGAAGGGGAGGGAGAGAGAGAGAGAGAGAGAGAGAGAGAGAGAGAGAGAGAGAGAGAGAGAGAGAGAGAGAGAGAGAGAGAGAGAGAGATTCTTTAGTTTCCATACTTTTCTTTTTTTTTTTTTTTTTTTTTTTTTTTGGTATTGCATCTTTGTACTTTTGGAATAAAATGTAGTATAAAGCCTGGCAATGAAGTAACTCATTTTCCAAGTGTTTCCTTGACTACAGACTTCTGGTTGGATGTTATAGGAACTGGTCCTAGGTCAATATTTAAAGCACAGGAAAGCTCTGCATGGTGAAGCCAATGGAACTTTCCTGTCCTCTGTTTCTGTAGAAGCATATGTTTCAAGTAGAAATTTTTTTCAAGTAGAAAAATTTGGGCATTCATTTGTCTTCTGTGAATATATAATGGCCATTAAGTCTGTATTGAGTATGCATTAGATTGGTTAGGGACTGGTATTGCCTTCTATCCCTGGAGCAATGTCACATACTTAAGCATCTCAGCTCTCAAAGAGCTTGCATTTTATTTAAGAAACAAGACCTCAATATGTGTTCTGTGATGTAACAGAGATCAAAATGTTCATAACAGCTAATACCAAAGCAAATACCTACACACATGATTCAGCAGGAGAAAAGTAGCATATTTCATTCTCACATTTTAAATGTCTGTACTCCAAGGAGTGAGATAGCTGGGTCTTGAGGAAGCCCTATTCCCAGTTTTCTGAGAAAGCGCCAGATAGCTTTCCAAAGTGGCTGTACTAGTTTGCATTCCCACCAGCAATGAAGGACTGTTCCTCTCTCCCCACATCCTCGCCAACATGTGGTGTCATTTGAGGTTTTGATCTTAGCCATTCTGATAGGTGTAAGATGGAATCTCAGTGTTGTTTTGATTTGCATTTCTCTGATGACTAACGAGGACGAGCATTTCTTTAAGTGTTTCTTGGCCATTTGATATTCCTCTGCTGAGAATTCTCTGTTAAGTTCCAAGCCCCATTTTGCAATTGGGTTGTTTGGTTTTGTGGTGTTTAAGACCCAGCTATCCCACTCCTTGGAATATACCCAGAAAATGCCCTATCATACAACAGGGACATATGCTCAACCATGTTTATAGCTGCTTTATACATAATAGCCAGAACATGGAAACAGCCTAAGTGTCCCTCAGTAGAAGAATGGACTAAGAAACTGCGGTACATTTACACCATGGAATACTACTCAGCCATTAAAAACAAGGAATTCCCGAAATTTGTGGACAAATGGATTGATCTAGAAATTATTATAATGAGTTCACCCAGAAGCAAAAAGAGACAAATGGTATATACTCACTTATATCAAAACACTAGTCCAAGGGATACATACCATAAATGTCTGTACATCCAATTATAAAATTTCACTGCTATGTATCGCTGTATAGACAAAGGAACATTAAATTTGAGGGAATGGTGCTCATTTTAACTCAGATTTCCCAGAGATTACCATTTTTTAAATGAAGGAATTGGGAACATATATCAATTAATATATTGACATTGAGTCTTTTCACCCAATAATAGTTTCCTTTTTTTCCTTCCTTGATTTCTCTTCTCCATTTCTAGAACGAAACACTAAGGAATAAACTAATGCATCACAGTTAAATGAGAGACCAGGGTGCTTACATAACTTTAATTCATTTGTATTTATGTACATTTTATATAAGTATTATGAATCTGATTAAAGACAATATCTCTATCCTGTTGTTCCCATGAGAAGCAAAAAACAAACAAACAAACAAACAAACAAACAAAAAAACCGTATCCAAGTGGAGGCCAATCTGACTTTTGCTTTTATTCTTTTCTTTTAGGGCACTAGGGACCTGGGAGGCGGGACCTTCCATCACTGCGGGCAGTGATAGACAACTTAAGATGAAGTAAAAGAAGACTCAGGGGAGAGGGGTAGGTTAGAGGCAGGAAAGATTCCACAGGAGGAACAACAAAAAAGAAGCAACTTCTATATATAGTTTTCACCTTATATGTAGTTTTCAGTAACATTCAGCAGGGGGCGCTCCGAAATTGTCGTAACTTTCCGGACAGCTTCGTAGACTTGGCCCTCTAGAAAATCATATCGTGTTTCCGGCTCTTCTCAGTTGCAGAGACTCGTAAGTTTTCGGTAGTTTCCGGGGAAACTCGGGAACTCCCGTGCCTGACTGGCTCGAGCAGATCGCCTGGTGCGGAGGCGAAGGGTCTCGGGCTAGTCATGGCGTCCCCATCTCGGAGGCTGCAGACGAAACCAGTCATTACTTGTTTCAAAAGCGTTCTCTTGATCTACACTTTCATCTTTTGGGTGAGACACGGGAACGGCTGGGGAACCCAGGCTTAGGTGGTGGGTGTGACCCGGAGCAGAGAACCTCAGGTCTGGGAGTAGGGTGAGGTTTGGGCGGTTGTGAGTCGAGACCCCAGCACTGGCGACGAGTTGGCCTAGGCCTCAGTGCCGGGGTCCCTGAGATTGGAGCTGGGGTGGTCATCGTAATGTTGGCGCTGGGGTCTTGATGTGAGATACCTGGTTGAAGTGGGACCCAGATGTCTCAGGAGATCGAAGTTGGAGCAGCGGGAGATAAAGATTTTAAGGCCCTAGAGCACACAATGTGTCCCCGAACCTTTGGAGAGGAGAGGCTTGTCTCCTTCCCTTTGAGGGGTCTTTTGCATAATAGTGTCTCTCTTTTCATTGCTTCATAAGAGGGGAGTTTTTCACAGGTAAGTATGGTGTACCTCTATTCCTGCCAGCCTATCCTCGGATTTTCTTCTGTGCACTATACCTTTGTATCCTATATCCATCCCTAATTTTGGGATGATGGGGGATTCAAGAAGTTTCTGGAATCCAGAAATGCTTTTGACCCTCCCCTTTACAATATGGTTTTCTTTCTCACACTGGAGTAAATTCCTTGAGGAGATTTTGATCTCTAGACACGTATGCCGTGAGGTATATGTTTTACACAGTAAAGCAGATGAGTTTATGCAATTTTGAGACTCTGATGCCTTGTCCACAACCTTCCTTTATTTGCAGAACCCTTTCCTGCCTCTTCCACACCTGCCCCCACCCTGCAAATATCCTAGCCACCATGCTGTGGCAACCAGACTGCTAAGTTAATTCTCACTCGCATTGTGTCTTAGACACTTCCTGGCTTTGTGAGAGATGATTCAAGCTTGTATGGTACCTAATTGTTTCTTTCTCTGATTTCTCACATAGATCACTGGTGTTATCCTTCTTGCCGTTGGCATTTGGGGCAAGGTGAGCCTGGAAAATTATTTTTCCCTCTTAAATGAGAAGGCCACCAATGTGCCTTTTGTGCTCATTGGCACGGGCACTGTCATTATTCTCTTGGGCACCTTTGGTTGTTTTGCTACCTGTCGAGCCTCTGCATGGATGCTGAAACTGGTGAGTCCTTGATTTCTTTAGACTACTCTTGGCTTTCCCTAGAAAAGGCTTCCATGTTCTAGCCTTACCTCTTTGTTTCTCAGAACTGGCCATGGCTGTTTACACTTTTTCCTGTTCCTTATGAACAAAACAAAACAAAACAAAACAAAACAGAAAAAACTAACAGTTCCGCTGCCAGCCTCCATATTTAAATAGACATTTTGATAATGCTTCCTTTGATCTTTTCAATAAAATATGTTGAATTGATTGCTCAGAATTCCAGCCACCTCCCCCTTCTGTCATGTGTCTTATTTGTACTAATGAATTTTTTTTTTTAACAATTTTTACCCCACAGTATGCAATGTTTCTGACACTCATTTTTCTGGTCGAACTAGTTGCCGCCATCGTAGGATTTGTTTTCAGACACGAGGTAAGCCTGAATTAGACAATCATAATATGTTAAATTTTATCCTTTTATCTTAGATAAAGTAGCATAGTTCGGCAGCTTTCAATATTTTTAGAAAACACTTCAAGCTGTAATTCAAGCCAGACTTAACCTGCATCTGATAAGAGTGGCTTTCTAGTAGAAAATTTTACATACTTTTAATGTAATCACCATAATCATACTAGTCTCTAGACATAATTTGGTGTTTAATCACTTCTTAAAGTGGGGTTTTATAACTTTACTAACAGGAAAGGAAAATACAAAGTTCATAACAGGAAATTAATACCTTCCCGTAAGTCATATTTTGAAAGGATATAATTAATGCAAATCATCATTTAATATTCATATATTAAAATCAAGTAAACATGACACTGTTTAGAAGCCATTCATCAAGTAGGGAAGGTGTATTCAAGTGCCATTTGAACTGTTAGTGCGGATCAGTTCTATAGGCATCTGACTGGTATGTGAAGAGAGATTTAGGCTGAAGGGTGGAAGAGCGGCGCACAGCTGCCATTTGGCTAAGTACATGCTCTCATAGCACCTGGTAGGTATTATATTATATTATATTGTTTTTGCTCAATAGTCCTTTCAGCTAAACTATTTTACTTGGTAGAGAGTTGGACCATGGAAGTTAATTTACCACACATCAAAGATATAACCATTGGCCAGAAATGAGAATTTCTGATTTGATACAGGAACCCAAAGTATTTTCTAGAATATTTGTTGATTGGCATTTTATTTTTCGGATACAGATTAAGAACAGCTTTAAAAATAACTATGAAAACGCTTTGAAGGATTACAACGCTACAAGGGACTACAGAAGTGAAGCTGTAGACAAGATCCAAAGTACAGTAAGTGGTTAGAGCTGGTGCATATTGGCGAGGGAAACACTTGCCTTAAGGGATATAGTTAGGCTGCTGGGTGTTTCCCATTTGTATGGCAAAGTAGTGTGAGGTGATACCAACATAGCTCTCTGATATTCTTCTACCCATGTGTCCTTGTTCTCTTCCTTTTCACTTTCATCATGGACAAATACTGGTAGGGCCAACTATGACAGGGCCGTAAAGACAGTCTAAAACCTTTATGCTCATTGTTAGCATCAAGTGCCAGTCTCTTGAATCAATCAAGAAGGAAGATCACTGAGTATAGTGTGTATTGTTTTGAGCACATATTATAATAAAAGGTGATGATAGGCTAAATGTTTGCCTGCAAACAACAAACGCTTTTTACATTTTTTTTCTCAGTTGCATTGTTGCGGTGTCACCAATTATAGAGATTGGAAAGGTACTAATTATTACTCAGAAACAGGATTTCCGAAGAGTTGCTGTAAACTGGAGGGTTGTTCTCCACAGAGAGATGCAGATAAAGTCAACGAAGAGGTAAGGACCCTTTCAGGACTTTTTCTTTGATATCATATGATTTATTTAATGGAATAAAAAAAAAAACGGACTCAATTTTTACTCACAAGAATATACATAATCTGGAGTTTACGGAAGCCAATACTTCATTTCATACAAGTAGCAAGTGTCTTTCTATGGCATAATCCAAAAGGTGAAAGTAGCTGAGCCTGAGGGTGTATGGGCAGGCTAGATCTCAGTGGAATGAAAATCAAAGGCTCATAGTAGCTCAAGACAGGCTTCTGTGGACAGCTGAACGATCAAAGTGCTTATTACCATGAAGGCAAGCACAGCTCTCTTTGTGCTTATTGTCTTTTCCTCTGCCCTTAGGGTTGTTTCATAAAGGTAATGGCCATTATTGAGTCTGAAATGGGAGTCGTTGCTGGAATTTCTTTTGGAGTTGCTTGCTTCCAGGTAGGTTTTCTTTGTTCTTTGAGAAATGTCTTATTCCTGTAGGTATAGGAGACATTTTTTGTATTGTTTTCTGGCGTGGAACTTACTATGTAGGCCAGGCTGTCCTAGAACTCAAGAAGATCTAGCTGCCTCTGCTACTCCAGTGATGCCATTAAAGGCATGTGCCACCCACCACTCCCATTTGGGCTTCACTTTTCCAACGTGAAGGTTTTGCTCCATGGAACTGGGTAGTGAAGAGAATGTAAGAAAAGTCTTAATTTTCACAAAGCAGTCAATTAGCCATCGCAGCACGGGTTTTCTTATGGTGAAGTCATGGGACTTACTTTGCATGTGTATTTTTTTTGTTTGTAATTGACTCATTGTTCAGCTTTATTTATTTTTTCTTTAAGTGAAGAATTTCCTGAATCCTGTGTTTTATACAACTACAAATAACTGTATTTACCCAGGTGGTGGTGGCATGTGCCATTGATCTTAGCACTCAGAAGGCAAACTCAGGAAGATTTCTGAGTTCAAGGCTAGCCTGGTCTACTGAACAAGTTCCAGAAGAGGCAGGACTATACAAGAAAACCCTGTCTCAAAAAAAAAAAAAAATCCCATTGTCATAGCCGTGCTTTGAGTCTATAAAAGACTTAGAATTTAATCCTAGCAGTAAGCACATAGCATACATACACAGTGTGTGTGTGTGTGTGTGTGTGTGTGTGTGTGTGTGTGTATCTTGAACCAAGACCTTACAAATAGTATGCAAGCACTCTACCACTGAGCCGTGTCCCAGACTTGGTACAACTTTTCTGAAAGCGATTAGTTACCTGTGGGAAGACAATACTCTCATGACTGATCAAAATGTGACTTGATAGGAATCCTGTTTTTTCTTTGTGATCAGTCAAGGTTCTAAAACTTATTAGTCTTTCCTGGGCTACAACTGCCTGGTGGATTGTTTATAGAACATACAAGCCTCCATTTCATGTGTGCCTATTATTTTGTTATTTTATAAAATGAGTTTTTAATGAGTTGTGCCGATCACTGTAGCATGAAAAGTTTGGTACTGTGATTTGGAGTGAAATTTTAAAGTGTTTTTAAAAAAAAAATACCTTTAGCATTATTTAAGTAAGACTAATGCAAGGCTAGTCCTAATATATTTATAAAGTAGCATGTCTTACTATCTAAGTCCACACCAATGTAACGCCCATTAGTCTTTTTCGTTCTAATAGGCAAACTTTAAACTGCAGTGGTTCTAACTACATTTAAGTTAGTTCTCAGTAGCCCAAAAGGCTGTTGTATTGGACACCTCATGGACATCCAAGAAATTGCTTGTGCAAATTGGTTGGGGTGTTACTTGATAAGATGCTTATTGTAAAAAATATGTGTAATTTTCGTTTTGGTAGCTGAGGGTTTCTCTAAATCCCATGACACCTAAATTCTTCCTTAGTGTTGGTTGTGAAGTCCTGCGTCATGGTTGCTAGTAAAGCTTTTTAGAGTGTTTGAATGTGACCTAGGCACTGCAGAAGTAGCCAACATAATCATGTAGAAAAAACCCAAGCAAGGAAATTACCGGTGACATAAACGAGAATATAGGCATAGCCTGAGCTCTTCAATTTCTCCACATGAATTGTGTTTGTGTGTTTAGTTTTGTTCATATTTTCTCTTCAGCTAATTGGAATCTTTCTCGCCTACTGCCTCTCTCGTGCAATAACAAATAATCAATATGAGATAGTATAACCAGTATACATACATGGCCTTATTATTCTCCAACCTTAAGGTATGTTCATTTTCGTTCTTATGCTGTTCATATTGCTATGCACATATGAATTATGAATTAAGTTTCCCAAGATTTTCTCCTTGTTGGTGTTTAGGCACTTGTATCTGCAAGGCTGCCCTGAAACTATTCCTGTAGGTTATCTGTGCTTGCTTTTTCAAACATTGTGAAATAAAAGAACATTTCTGGATCTAACTGTTCACCTACACATGTCAACCTAAAGATCATAAGAGGTCTCTTTTTTCATGTATTTTGACTTAGAATGAAGAGAAATAGAGAGTCTAACCATGACCTTTTATTCATGAAGTGTTAAGGAAAATCCGTCCTGCTCTTAACTAATGTTGTTGGCATTTTCCCTAATTATTCAGTGCTTAATAGTGTAGCTCTCTTTGTAAAAAGATATTTTTGGTAGACTAGATTTCGGTGAATTAAATGTATGCCTTAAACCAGAAACCAAACGTGGAGGACAATTGTTGCTGGGTGAATTAATGTCTAGGGTGTCTGTCATATGTTAACTGGGGCATGGCCTGGGAGCACATGGGGAGGTCTTCATTAGTGGGAATAGACCAGAATGCAGGCAAATACAGGTGATGTAATGTAGGCACCACTAAACTAACCTTGTTTCTTTAATTTTTGGATACTAAGGTTACCCTTTGTGAGCTATAACATCGTTTGGCTGGACACTGATTTCTTCTGAGTCTGAAAGGCTGCACCAATAGTCTGATTCAATCAAGATATTTGCATACTGTGTTCTATGTCTACTTTATGTCCTCTTCGTGAACCCCTGTATCTTTGAAACACTGGAAGAGCTAGTAAAATGTAAATGAAATAATACCATGTGTCCCTTGAATTTTATTTCTGTGCGAGAACTATGAGAAGTGCTGTGAATTTGCTGTTTTGACAACAATGTTACTGACGGAAATATAACCCCCATGAATTTGCTGTTAATGTAGTGTGATAGAAAATTCGCTTCCCTGAGTGGGCCTCTTACTAGTCAGGATTATCTGGTTTGATTGTATAATCTGCATCAATAAGGAAAATGTTTCATTTGTCTCTGCTGATGGGCAGAGTGACATTGTATAATTTCATTCCAGCTAGTCATCAGATTGTACCTATGATAACATTCCTGGGTGGTGGTAACTGTTTTTTAGGTTTTTGGGTGTAAAACACAAAGACCTTAAGAGCCACTACCCGTGTTCTGTGACACATCAGCTTTCAGCACACAATGTATGTGTTTTTGTCTCCAAAGTAAGGCATTTGTACTGATATACTTTGCTATTTGAAAGGTTATTGTTACTTTAATGGTATCAGAACTATTGTATCTTCCTTATGAATTTACTGGAACTTATCTTACCTTTAGCTAGATTTTCCTCACCAAGCTGAAATAATTATTCATATCAACTATCAACATTTTGGTTAATTTTAATAGGGTTCTTTTGGGTTTGTATCCTTGTTTAATAAATATAAATCCTTTGCATAATAAATACTGCATTTCTTCTAAAAGAACTGTTTCAATTTTTAAAAAATCTACTGTAATGGTTGTGTTCCACTGAGAAAGTAAAAAGCTTAACCTTTCCACTTGGAGTCCCAGTTTTAGGGATGAAAGGTAAGGCCAAGGCCTTGACTCTTATTAAAAAATAATATCCCTGTTGACAAATAATGTCTTCAGCCAGGCATGGTGGCGCATGCCTGTGATCCCAGCACTCTGGGAGGCAGAGAGTGGCAGATCTTTGTGAGTTCAAGGCCAGCGTAGTCTCAAGCATGTCCAAGACAGCCAAAGCTCCACAGAGAAACCTTGTCTTGAAAAGGGTAAATAAATAAGTAAATAAATAGTATCCTGTACTATAAGATCACATTCCAAGTCATTAAATAGCATGTGTTTAGCATTTTCTTAAAAGGTTAGGCTTTCCTGGTGGTGTAGTTCACATTGAGAAGTTATATGAGAAATCACATAACTGCCTCTTTAGGATAATGAAATTATTTCTTTGACTTTATTTCCAATTGTGAGCTCTGTTTTACCATATAGTCCTTGACTTCATGGAAAGGAGCCTATCACTATTACCAATAAAATGGACAAAAACTACTCAGTTTGTGATGAGAAAGGAGACCAATTGGAGGGGAAGAGGGAACAAGAGAGGGCAGTGAATGGACTATGATCTAAGCACATCATATGCATGCATACAAATGTAATGAAAGGCTGAGGCTGGGAACCAGGGGTGGAGCACTTGCCTGGTAGGCATGGGTCCCTAGTTCTTACTCCTGTGAAAAAGAAAGAAAATACGAAACCCAAACAAACTGGTGCTGGGGAGATAGCTCAGTTAAACTGCCTGCCATGACCTGAAAGCACAAAGCCCTGAGTTCTATCTCTGGAACCCACCTGAAACAGCTAGGGATGGTGGTGGTGCTTGTAATGCTGGGAAGGTAGAGACAGGTAGGTCCTTGGGGCTTGCTGGCCAGCCAGCCAAGACTGCTTGGTGAATTTCATGCAACTGAGAGACTCTCTGTCCCAGCAAAAGGAAGATGGATAGTGCCCGAGGAACAACACTTAAGGTGTTACCATGTACACTCCCCCGTGAACACAAACACAAACTTTCATAATAAAACCCATTTTGTGCAATTAGTGCATGCTAAAAATAACAAAAGCCTACTTAATGAATTTTAGGTACATGTGTTGCAATGCTTGTTGTTGTGTAAAAAGGAATATTCTTAAGTTTTTGATAGATGGCTTTTGACATGAGTCACAACAGTGGAAAGGTGAACACTCCAAAAGTGACAAATCAGATTTCTAGGTATAGGGATTAGTGACAGTAGGAAACAAATATCTGAAGGGTCATCACAGCAATTTTTCTTTTTAATAATTTATTAATTTTTATTTTATATGTATTGATATTTTGCCTGATTATATGCGTGAGGGTGTCAGATCCCCTGGAACTAGAGTTACAGACAGCTGTGAGCTGCCATGTGTTTGCTGGGAATTGAGTCTGGGTCCTCTGGAAGAGCAACCAGTGAGTGCTCTTAACAGCTGAGTCATCTCTCCAGCCCCCATCACAGCAATTTTTCAAAGATTTTTAAAACATACTTTTATTGGTTATTTGGGAATCAAATATCATGTACCCTGATCTCGCTCACCTTCCAGTCCTTCTATGTCTGCCTCCCATTCCTGTGACATCTACCCCCTCCAATAAAAGAAAAAAAAAAAACCCTAGCTCCCCGTATTTGACCACTTCCCCTTGGTGGGGAGGCCTGGTGGCACTCAGAGAAAGAATAGGAAGGCTACTAAGATGAGACTTGATAGGCTGTGACCATATAGTGGGGGAGGAGGTCCCCCTAGGTCACAGACCTAGGGAAGGGGAATAGGGTGAAAGTGGGAGGGAGGGAGGGAAGGGAGGATACAAGTGATGGGATAACAATTGAGTTGTAATCTGAATAAATTAGTTAAATTATATATACATACCCAAGTTCATTTTGTGTTGTCCGTATACTCACTGGATCATGGTCAGTCTCCTAGTGGCCAGCCCCCCATGGGAAGCTGAGACTTTTTCCACCTGCACCCCAGGCAGAAGCCATCAACTGTTCTGACCCACACCTCAGCGTTTCCATCACATTTTTTTTCTTTTTAGTTCTTGATAGCCCCTGCTTCAGGATATAATTCTTTTCTTTAGGAGGTGAGTTGGGGTGGAAGGTAGGGTCATCACAGAGGCCTTCTATGTTCCTCTTTTAAAAAATTATTTATTTGCTTTACATACAGATTGCAGCCCTCTCCCTCCTCTCCTTTGGGTCCCACCCTCCCACCCTCTTTCCCTCCTCCCTTTCTTCTCAGAAAAGGAGAGCTCTGCCCCCAACCAACCCACCCCAGACATCAAGTTGCATCAGGACTGAGTGCGTCCTCTTCACTGTGGTCAGACAAGGCTGCCAAATGGAACTGGGGCTTTCTCTGGCAGGGACTTTGTTGACTGCTTTTGGCTCACTTTTCATGGTCCTCTTGACTGTGTGTGTGTGTGTGTGTGTGTGTGTAAAAGACATTGTTTGCTTTCAAAAGCCTTTTAAAGATTTTTAGTTTCTTTAAAAAGGGTGTTTTCTCCCTTGCTAAAACAACTGTAGGAAATTCAAATATGGGAAGTAGAAAACAAACAAAACAAGCCTTCACTGCAGATTTGAATGGCTTTGTTTCCTTTACATCAGGCTTATTTGGGGAGGCAAAGCACAAAAGGCCACTTATAAAGCTGCCATATGTTTGTGCATGTTGGATGGTAAACCTTAATTCGAAAGGAATGTGAAAAGCTTCCCCCTTTGCTGGTTGGAATAGCTGGCTGGAGTGAGAGATGTGGTGACCCTTCAAGCTTATGCACTTTCCACTGGGCCAAATATATCTGCCCCTTCCTGTACTGATTCCCGCAATCACTCAGTGAATGATTTTTCTCTGTGGCACAGGCCTGCATCTGCTTCTTCATTAAAAAAAAATCTGTGAAACTTTGTTTTTAGAAAAACCTGGCAAACTTGCTATTTTCCTCTACACCATACCCAGGTTTAAATTTAAAATGCTTCTTCCTTTTTGATGTGCCGAGTGCATCCAGTGGGCTGTTTTACTGTCAGGCACCAGATTTTGCACTGCAAGTGGCCTCTGAGCTCTACATAGAGACGCAGAGGTCTGTAGGCATATTTTTTGAAATTGTAGAGTGCTTGGTAGTTTTCCATGGCCTGCTCCATGTGGGCAGTTGGTTTACGTTTTAGGCATCAAAGCTGTGGACATCCATATCTAATACAAGGTATAAATACCATTTCTGTTTTCCCTCAGAGCTCACAAGATTCTTTGAGGCTTGCTCTTTTTAACCTCCTGTCAGCATCCAAGTTAGTACTTTGCAAGTACTGTGGCCAAACAAATCTGTTAAGTTATGAGATGCAAGGCATTATAAGCATTTGTGTATATGAAGCTGAAGAAAGTTTGGTTCCTCTGGACCATGTTGTGTGGGTTTCTGTGTTTGTAGAGTAAAATAACACAAGATAAAAACACCGTCTCTGACTTTCCTCACAGTATTCTGATTTTACTTTTTTTTTTCCCCACTTTGGTGCCCCTGGTTGTAGATCGGCAAACTTAACCTTCATAATTAAAAAACAAAACAGCAACAATAAGAAAAACAACAATAAAAACAACCCAAAACAAAAAAAGGGGCAAACAAAGGGCTACTGTATTAGAAAAATACATTATTTGAAAATAGCTACAAGGCAATGAGACTTTCATTTTGAAGAAGTCTCTAGTTTAAAAGTCTGCCCAGATTGCTCCTAAGAAAGGGGCATTGTGGTTTAATGATGGCTTTTCTATTAGGTGCCCTACCCTGTGGAACTTAGTGGATTTAGGTGCTTATAAGAGCACCATAAATGCTAATGGAATAAATGAATGAATGAGTGAATCTAATTATAATGAGTCTTTAATGTTCTGGGGAAAACAAGATGATGATCTAAATATCCTGTTCTATGTAAACCAGTGTTTATATAACGGAAACCACCTACCTACCCAGAAACCACTTAACCTCAGAAACCACTGTGAACTTCCTTCTGGTTAGATCACTTCTTGCCGCTTCTCTTTCTTCAATCCTTCGTTGTATTTGATGCCACTGAACAGTGTTTTCTTTTTCCTCCTTTGTTTTATTTTGACTGTGTGAGAGGCTGAGTTTCTTTATTTCCTCTGATCTTTGTTTACCGGAATTTCTTCTATTCTGGTGTCCTTTTCAGGGCTTGCATTGTTTTTCTGTTCTCATTTGCTTACCTTACTTTGAGGAATTGGATGTAAATGATGAACAGGGCAATCTTTTATATACTTCTGTGGTGCATTGGTCATGAATACTTCTTTGCATTCCCCTCACCCTCTAACACCTACAGACTTAGCACTCTGAACTCAGAAACCTTCCTAACACCCTGCTATGACATCTGAGGCACGGCCAGTAGCAGGTACTTATTTGGTGTTCACCGAATTGGCTCTTGAACCAGCTGGTATAAAAGCTGATCACCACTGGCTCTGCCACATACAATTTTTCAGGTCATCACGGATTCTTTAGGTAAGATTCCCATACCTGATCTGGCGGTGGTATCATCACCATGTATCTTCAAAGATTTTGTTTTAGAAGTTTGAAATGGCAACTCTGAAGGGCCTTTCTATGTTGGAACAAAAGCTTTTCACCACTGTTTCTGGGAAAAATATAAGTCTGGTAGCAATACCCCAAAGCAAATCAAATGGATTTGGTGTGATAGGCACATAGACTCAGAAGTATGTGCATCAAGTGTAGAGTAGATGGAACAAGTACTCAGTCATCTGGACCATGTAGAGTAGCTCCGTTATGTAGAATTTGGAGACTGACCTAGGTACAGCATAAGAGCTTTTGAGAGGTACAGGATGACTGCATGCCTTTTCACTGCCTGCAAAGGCCATAGCTTTCTTTGCAGAGAAATGGCACATTAAGAGAAAGTAGGCAATTGGCCCAATGGATTTTCTTCTCTGGAGGGGACACAGGGGACTGTAGTTTCTTGACATATTACTAGTTGCTTTGAATAATTGAGTACCACAGCTAGGGTGGTAGTGCAATCCTATCTCCTTCTTAAAGAAAGATGATTTAGGCATCTAGTTTGTCCAAGGTCATATAGCTGGTGGTACAGATCTCCGATTTGAGTGCAAATGAGATTTTCAATCTATGTTTTTTTCGGTGGGTTGTACAGTATCTTGTTTGTGGTGTGTGTGTGTGTGTGAGAGAGAGAGAGAGAGAGAGAGAGAGAGAGAGAGAGAGAGAGAGAGAGAGAGAGAGAGAGAGAGAGAGAGACTAGAAAATTAACTCAAGTCTTTGGGCATGCTAGGAAAGTGTTTTGCCCTTGAGCTACACACTTCAAATCCTATATAATGTTTTGTTTTTATTTTGCTGCATCTTCATATCGAAGGAGAATATTCGACATAGCCTATAGCTAGCAAGCAGAAAAAACAAAAACAACCAAAAAACCTTCTGTCTTCCAAATATTTTCTGTCAGTCTTTAGTAAATGTGAACTTTAAAAAGAGAGGCTTTCACGAAAAGGGCATCCTGTTTTCTCATGGCATGCCCTTGAAAGGTGTTATGTTAGTATACAATAAGTACATCTTACAAATCAACCCTGTTGTCTTTTCCTGGTCCCCTCAAAATTACTGAATCAAGGATTGATCACAAAACGTTTATTAGTTTAAACATTAAGCACTAATTTTATGCATTTGTTGCACAGTTAAAAGTTTACAAGCTATTATTTTCTGTATTGGTAAAGATACTCTCCATCTCTTGGTTGTTTTTATATTCTATTTCCATGCGAGTATCTTGAGCAGAAAAGAAACCCAGATAAATAAATAAATAAGCCTCTTCTGCACAGACATACATATGACAGAGGCAGAATCACTCTCACCCTGTAGGCACAAATCCAGACAGTTTCAGCAAATGGGTTTCTTTTCTTGTGTACACAGAATCTCTTCCCCTGTTGGTCAGCAGTAATATTTTCAGCAACTAGTAACCACGTTGCAACTCAGGGTGTTCTGGGGATTGGGAACGTCACAGCATATAGCTCACCATAGTCTGGAATCCAATCCAATCAAGGTTTTGTCAAGCAGCACAAATAGCACGGGCCCTTCTTTCATGAAGTGTGTCTCAGCCCAGTCCAGCCCAGCCTTGGAGCACTCTGGGGCTCACCAATGGAAGGATAAAATGTAGCAGAAAACACGTCATGGTAATTAATGGAGAATTTGATCTCCTGAAAACATACTCCCAAAGAACTGGGAAAAGATATGAAAAATGTTCAGGGAAAACTAAAAATGTGTATTCTAACAAATAAAGATAACCAGCACTTTGATGTAAAAATAGATCCACAAAAAGAATACATGAGCTATTATAAAGTGTATAGGGTCTCAGAGTTTACAGACTAATACACAGAAGGGTCGCTTTTAGGTTCTCTCATTGCTGTTTACTATGGAATTGTTAATGAGCAGTCCTTGTGATTTCTTCCATACGCTGCCATATGGCAGAGTATCTGTGCATTCCTGTTTCCTCCTCTACAAATAGAGCCATGGTTTAGAATAGATCACAAATTACAGAGTCCAGCCAATGGGACTCGTGTTCAATCTTTGTGTGCTTTGTGACAAGTTATTACTTTTGTACCCCAGTTTCCTTATTGATGAAAAGGGAATAAATGATATTATCTACTTCATAGGGCTGTTGTGAGGATGAAATGAATTGCTATATGCCAAGTACTTAAGGCTGTCTACGTGCCTGTCATTGCTAATGTTTATAATGATCTTACTATTACTATAAAGTCTAGTCACTTTTAGCACTTATATGTGTTTTTGTTCAGCTGGTGGACAAAGGCAGGTTGGACAGGTGCAAAAATAAACCCTCTTTTTCAACCCAGAACTCATTGTTCAGTACGAGTTTTGATACATACAAGGGATATTAAAAATCCAGTCATTTCAACTGCATAACTCAGTACTTTACTAACATTACTGTATGGTGAAGTCATCCCCATAAATTAATTTTACATTTGTGATCTCTACAAGGTCTCTTGTTTTCAGTTAAGCATTGTCTCTACCTTCAATTGTATACAACCATCAACCCACTTTCTTCGTATGAACAGAATCACTCAATAGTCTTTTGTGTGGAGCACGTTTACTCCATAGAATGTTTGTAAGATTTCTCCATGACAGAGAATGTGTGGTACTCTGTCTCATTGTTGAGTCGTGTTGTGTTGTATAGGCACACCACACTCTTTCTACCCACTTTCCAGGTGAAGGGCATATACTTTGGTTTGAGTTTGGGGAAATTATGGAATGCTGTGGGCATTTCCAGAGAAGTCGTTGTGTGGGCACATTACATGTATTCTTATTTTTTTCATTTGATATACTTTACGTAAAGTCAGTAAGATAAAAGTTACAAAATGCATTTACACTGTCCTATAATTTACCCGTGAACTACTGTTATTGGTGTTTATGTCACGGTATAGATTGGAGTTATTGGTTAGTATTTTCATTTCAGACTGAAGGATGTCTTTTCATATTTATTATATATTAAGCTTGTTAGTGAAAATACTTTGTGATTTTTTTTTGTTATTGTTCATCTAGGAATGCATCAAATATTTTTTAGTTTTGAAAAAGTTTTGCCAAATCTAAAGTTCTTTAAAATGTTTTTAGATTTATTTATTTTATTTTAAATGTATGAGTGTTTTTGCTTGAATGTATGTATGTGCACCACATGCATGTTCGGTGCACATGGAGATCAGAAGAGAACATCAGATCCCCTGGAACTGGAGTTATAAATGGTTGTGAGCCCACATGTGGATCTTGGGAAATGAACCCAGATCCTCTGTAGAACAACACCAAGTGCTCTTAAATACTGAGACATGTCTTTAGTCTTAACTATGGAATTTGATAGACAATTTTTCCCTGCTCTGAGTTTGTCTTCTCAATTCACTGTGGCTGCTGTGGTTTCTGACAAGAACTACCACTGTTCACATTATGGAGGATCCCTTGTGTGTAATGAGTTGCCTCCCACTTGGTGCCTTCAAGACTCAATCTGTGTCTTTCAGCATTTTGGCTATCTGAGTACACATATATTGTGTCTATTCCATTTGGAATCTAGATATGTGGATCAAAGCTCTTCATAGTGACCATTACTTCCTCTAATGTTCTTTCCACTCCCTAATTCCTTCTTCTTCTTTTGGGACATATGTGTACTTGGCTAGGTTTGGTGTGTCCTACAGGTCTCTGAGGGCCTTTGCATTTCTTTTGCAATTTTCACTTTCTGTTACACAGCTACACTATCTTTCTGGATTTGTCTCTGAATTCTCTGATGCTTTTCGAAGATCAAGTCTCCTGTTGAAACCTTCTAGTAAGATCCTTCATTATTGTACATTTAAACTTTAGAATCTTTTTCCCCGCTTTTCCCCACTGCCTTCCTTCAGCATGTCTCTTCTATTTTGTTCTTCTGTGACTCAGACTGGTTTTAAAGTTACAATCCTCCTACCTCCTTGCCTCTGCCGCCCAAGTGCTACAGTTACTATGCCTGGCAAGTCTTCCTTTAGAATGTCTATCTGGATATTTTAAAAATCTTTATTTTTGTTGACATTCTATGCATGAATGGTAGGCTATCATTGTCATCTGTTTCTTCTTAGAAAATCTAAAGTCACGGTTTCCTTTAGTTTTTAAAAAAATGCGTTTATAGAAGGTGTTTTGAGTTTTCACATCCAAAACTTTATAGAGTTGTTGAAAGTGGATATTTGGGATAATATAATTTGCTAACTCAGTATCTTCTCTTCCCTTTCCATAGACCCAGCAGCTGCACTTTATCCATTGCTAAAGAAATTATGTTCCATCCTCACTCTGACCTTGTGTAAAACACCTTCCATAGAAATGGCTACATGGAGATGGAGAGGAAAACAACCCTAGAAATAGTTTCCAAAATTAAAGAACCAATGAGATGGGATGCCCAGGATGGCAGAGTAAAATCCTATGTAAATCTAACCCCCCACAAAACAACAGGAATATAAGAAAAAAATGATAAAAATAAAATTTCCTCAAATCTGGGGATTAATGAAAAGACTAAAGTAATTTGATGAAAGTTTATTTTGAAAAAAAAAAAAAAAAGAACTGCATATCTAGCAGAAAAACTTCATGGCATCTGAGCCTGGCCTATTCCTATTTCCATGTCCCTCTCCCCAACTCCACACTCACCTTGAAGACCTGCAGATGTGTAATTGCAGCACCTGTGACAAGCAGCAACTTTCCGGAGCCCAGAGTGGGCAGATGATGGTTTGGAGGTTCTCACAAAGTGCTATGGAGAGTATATGCCCATTGGAGTTATGGCTTCTTGGGGAAATCCTGACTCAGAGCTCTCTCCTTGAGAGAGGCCCTATCTGTAGTACAGTTGTCAAAAACAATCAACTCCAGCTCTTTAATATTGCTTCTCTGTGAGGTGGCCAAACACCAAAAAGAAAACCCTTAGTGTTAATGATGGACTTTAAAGAGAACAGATCTATTTCAAGGGATCTAGAAAGCTACCTACGTGTGCAGAGCTGTCTAGATCCCAGGAAGGACCAGAGAAGACAGCCATCTCAGCTCACGTCTGGCAAACCCGAAGTGAAGGCCAGAACAAAGTTTAAAACTGGGACCAGTGAAGGTGTGCCCACAGATGGCAGAGGGCATCATTGCTGCCAAGTGGTGGAGGAATCATTTTAAGCCATCACAGAAACTATCTGATAAATCAGTAGGTTATCATTAAACTAGCTGAATAGAAACCTACTGCCTTATGGTATATGGCACTAAACTCAACTCCACATGGAACATATAGTTTCTTGTGAGCATTTTGACTATTTACTGGTGACCTTTTACATTCATAGTTGTACCTACCTAGAGAGAATTGTATCTGTTTTGAGCTCACAAAGCTTTTTTGTAGAGGCCCAGAAAAGAAAACCATTGTGTCTTTGTTACTTACAAAGTAGTTTATGTAGAGAATGCAAAGAAGAAAATAATGTTTTAAAGGGAGGATACAAGGGGAAGAAATGGAAGGCTTGCAGTTGAAGACGTGGCACACCCAGATGTCAGGTGAGGTGCAGAGAGACATTGCTATACTGATTGGAAAGAAAACACTCCTCTCTGAACTGGTGTCTTCAGTTATGTTTGTCTTTGGGGGCATGCCTGTGGTTTCAAACACACACGTCAAATTGATTATTTAGCTAACTATATGTAGCTAATGATGCTATCAGAATGTTTTGCAAACTGCATTAGTGTTATGCAAGAGTATTCATGCTTGGGGCTGGAGAGATGGCTTAGCAGTTAAGAAAACTGGCTGTTCTTGGAGAGGACCCAGCACCCACATGGAAGCTCACAAGCACTTGGAACTTGTAACCTCTTCTGACCTCCATGGGCACCAGGCCATGCATGAAGTATGCATATATCCATGCAAGCAAAGCATTCATAAGCATAAAATAAAAAATAATTTGAAAATGCTGGGGCTATATATGTCTGAATCACCAATAGAGGGAAGAATTGACTGTACAATTTGCAAAGCCTTGTCTCAAAGCTGCAGAACTCCAGGACCATGGAGCTAAGGCATGAAAAGGCACCCCAGGAACTTCTGATACAGACTGCAATGTGAGAATCATTGAGTGTGGACCCTTGTCTACAGGCGGAGGAGATGCTCCCTCCAGGTAAGCTTCTTGCTGAACATAGGTGAGCGGATTGCCCCTGCTCTTAACAATTCACCAGACTCAAAAGTGTTAACTCATACAAAAGGTGTCAAAAGCTGGCTTTTTGAAAAAAGACATATCAAAGGTGTCCTGGAGACAAGCCCTGGGAAGTGTTCCGAGAGTGTCTAGTGCTGTTCAAATACACTTAGTTTAAAAACCCAGGGGCTGTAAGGTTTAGCGTGCACCCCCCCCCCCCCCCCCAATCCCTTCCCCATAGCTCTCTGCCCTTGTCTTTTTTTAGGCTTAGTAAATTAAAATCTAGTTGTTTGACTCCTTTTGTCTATATTTAAATAAAGTGTAGTCTGGCCTTTCGCAGGCCAGAGGTCCCCTTCCTTCTCTGGAAGGGACACAGATTTCTCCTGTCTCAGCCTGGCTGAGCGCAGCTGCCCTGCACTCCCTCCCTGCCCAGAAGGCCTTCTTCGCTCAAAACAGAACCTTCTTCAGCTAGCTTCCAGAAGGCTGAAGAAAATTCTGGGGCAAGATTCTCAGCCCAGCCTCCCGGAGAAAGGAACCCACAATTGAGTTGTGGTATATTTAGATATAATTTGTCTAGCATACAAAAACAGCTGGTGACACTGACCATGATCTCAAATGGTACTAGTATATGAATGAATATTCGCCTTGACCCTGAAGCGGTTCTGACTTTGCTAGCTTTTGCCCTCTAGCTAATGCTGTCTTGTAATTTTTGAACTCAGCAGCAAGATAGCCTCTTTCTGGGCACTGTAAAGTAATTGCTAATGCCTAGCTCTTATAAAGCTTTTCTAAAGTAAGTGTTTAAAACTGCCTGTAGCTCTTGATTTTACCAGTAGGGAGCACAGTAAGTCTGTTGATCTTAAGCTTTGTAAAACAAAGAACTGTGAGATGTTTATTTTCTTCCTTTTAGCATGGCATGGGTATCTTTTTTCTTCTGGTTGTATAGAAAGAGACAAAGCCCATTTCTATATGATGGCAGAAATGTGACCTTATCAGTTGTGATATTTAGTTTTCAAAGATGGTATAGAATGAAGTCTTTCTAATACCTATGTAAAAAACAGAAACACATGTCACATCATGAGGTGAAAGTGAGGTCTCCTTTTATGTATAGAGAAGATTCTGACTGAGTATGAAAAGTTGAGAGATGCGTAAGAAAAAAATAGGAGATGCCGAGTTACTAAACTTAGAAAACAATATACTTTGCTATGTATAATTATACACATAGAGGAAAATATGTGAATCTTGATTAAAGTATTCTGTGATTGGAGGGGTTTTGTTTGTTTGCTTTTTTCCTTTCAGCTGCTGAAAACTGCTTAATTTTGATTTACAAAGAATAGTGAACAGGAATGGGTTCGGAGGCTTTGGGAATAAGCTAAAATGAGTATCAACTTTTTCTCCCCCTTTCCCAAGTCCCACAAATCAAAATATATGAGACCAAAAATACTACTATACCATCAAATGAAAACCTGTCTCAGTGCTTTCTGTACAATTTCTCATAAACTCAGGGAAGGAATGGCTCATTAATACGATGGAGTCAATCAGAAAAAAACAGGTTTGGAATAAAAATATATCGAACATAAGACAAATAGAATTTCTGTGAAATAATCTTTTAGTATTTGAACAGGCTTCATCCTTCAGATACCTAAGTATAATACTGGGTCACAACACTGCAGGATGTTGGTTAATAGTTATTGAGTAACCACAATAAATGGGCTGGCCAAGAATAAGTTTCTTTCTTCTTTTTTGGTTTTTCAAGACAGGGTTCTTTATGTAGCCACAGCTGTCCTGAAGCTTATTTTGTAGACCTGGCTGACTCAAGCTCACAGAGGAGAATCAGTTTCTGTTGGTTGGCCCAAAGACAGAGCAAGTTTCAAACTAATAATTTTTCTTTATTCCTTACTCTGGTGGCCTCAATAATCAGTGTAATTTCTCTGAATACAGAGGATTCTACTCTTGGAATTGGCATATAAATTGGTCAGTCTTTTATACCTTCAAATCCACATTCGTTGGGATGATTGATGAATCCACTGATGGCATAAAAGAAGATGATATTGAAAAATATGTGTGGATTATTAACTGTGATAGAAAAGAGAGCTTTCCCTGAATGGGAGTAGAATAAAACGATTTTTTTCTTGGCCTCAACCTTTCACATCTGCTCTGTGTATAATGTGTCATGAGATTTACTCTGTTGTTTTAGACAGGTTTGGAGTCTCCATTGTGGAGAACACAACATTTTACCTTGCCAATTTAAAGTCAAAATAAAACTTCTTTAATTAATACTATCATCATTTAAGGGTCTTGCTCCAAAAATCTAATGAGTTTTGAGAAAAGCAAAACCTGTCCCCGAAGTTTTCTCCAAATAACGCCATAGTCTGATTTGGTTAGTCAGGACTGTTTAAAGGGCTTCTCCATCCAATTCTAAGCCTTTTCCTGTTCTCTCTTTGGCCACAAACTGTACTTTGTAGCAATTTCATTCCATTTCATGAACCCAGATGTGTGGGATGAAACTGAAGCAAAGCAAAGTGAAATTCCTTTGGGTTGTCTTTCTCTACTCAGCCTTTCCTTGTGCAGTGCTTGGCCTTCACACTGTCTATGAACATAACTGTTGTTTCTTCATAGGTGCTGTTACTTCTCTTTTGCTTTCCTTCTTCAGAACTAAAGGTAATCAGATTGTCGCCTTATGAGCATATAATGGTAGGTCTTAGTTTGTTAATGACTTTAACTCCTTTACAAGTAATATAATTGAGTTGAACATAGATTTTAGTATGTGAGTGCCAGAGTGGTACCTTTTTAGTAGCAGAAACTGTGGATCTGACGACAAGTTACCAGATAACTGCCAAGGTGCTGTTATCCCTTCTACTGTGTCTTTACATTTTATTCCTCACTAACAGAATCTTGGTTTCATTTGAGGTAATCATAAGACTTATTATACAAGTCTCTTTCTGAACTCTATTTGGTCATGGTATTACATTTAAACTTAGAGTGTATAAACAGAAGTCTACATAAAAGATAGGATGGCATTTTATCCTGTCTACATTCCTTCTGATGCCATTCTGGATATAATATAGAGTGTGGATATAATTGACTACAATTAGAGTTGTCTCAGATCATTAGGAAAACTTGAAGATAAAAAACACATAAGCAGGATGGCAGAACAAGTTCACAAGTTATTTTATTGGACAACCTGGATTGCCTTGTTTAAATGTTACATATTTTGAAGGATTTACTATTATTTGCAGCCAAACTCTGTCCCAATGATACTGTAGAAGAAATATTCTCTGGAAATAAGGGTTTACAAAGCCCTCAGAACATTTGCTAATCCAGTTCAAAGCAAACCAACTATTGTCTTTTGAAAGAAAAATTTTGTTTTCTGACAGTTTGAAGAATTTTTTGCTTTATTGGATCCTCTCAGAAAAACTATGTTATAATGCTTGTGGACAGGAGCCTAGCAGAGTTGTCCACTTAGATGCTCCACCCAGCATCAGATCCCAACAGATGCTGAGACCTACAGCCAAACGTTGGGCGATGTGCAGGGAATTTTATAGAAAAGTGGGGAGGAGAGAAGGACCTGGAGCTGACAGAAGCTCCGCAAGAAGACTATCAGAGCCAACTAACCAGGGCCCAGAGGGACTTATGGAGACTGAAGCATCAACCAAGGACCATGCCTGGACTGGACCTAGGCCTCCTACACAGATGTAGCTAATGGCCAGCTCAGGATTCATGTGGGTCCCCTAATAAGGGGAGTGTGGGCTCTCTCTGTCATGGACTCTCTTGCCAGCTTTTAAATCACTTCCCCCAGCCAGAACTACCTTCCTGGGTCACAGGGAAAGAGGACACAGTCAGCCCTGATATGACTTGATGAGCTGGAGTTGGGAGATGGAGGGTGGGAATGGGGGCTCCCCTCTTCTGATAGGGGAAGAGGTGTGAGAGAGGGAGCAGGGCAGGACTGGGAGGTTTGAAGGGATGGGGCTATGACCAGGATGCCAAGTGAATAAATAAAAATTTAAAACTATGTTATGCTTTATTCAAGTGTGTAGATTGTATTCTGCCGAATATTGTATAAATGTTATAAAACAAGAATGGCACCTTATCTTCATTGTTAAGCACAATGCAGGCTATTCCTATGTTGGTGCTTATATTAGTGTGACAAGTTGTCCTAGGTTGGTATGCCTGTAGAGGAAGACACTCTTAAAAGGAGAAGTAATTTAAAGGAACATGAAGTAGAGAAGGTCAACCACAAACCATTCTGATTTCAGCATAATATGGTTTAGCATGACTAAAACATCCAAGGCTGTTATTGGGAGAATTGGTGGGGGCAGGTTACAGCACAGTGGCTTGCTAGATATACTCATCTAAAACAACATTGCTATATAATAGGCAACCTTCACATCAAGGAATGGGTCAGGTGACACAGTGAGTTTGGGAGTTGGCAAGCCACTTGGGCTCCTTTGTAAAAGAAACAAGCTCAAAACCTGTCTTCTATTGCTTGGCACTTACACTGCTGCTTTTTCTTTGCTCAACTATGGCTAGGTCCTGTCCCCTAAAGTCCCTTGCCCTTGGCAAATGTCCTGCGTTTTGGCTCAATGAAGACCAATAAGGGTGTAAGCATGAGTAGTATTTTAGTCACCAATGCCTTTGGAAGGGCAGCAGAAGCACTGTTGTCAGTGGAAATTCCAGAATGGCAGACGATAGCGTCAATTAAGGGAGGAAAAATGTAAACAGTATATTAATATCCCTATTAGATAGAGATCAGCTCAGCACTATGGAATTGCTGGACTCTTTTGGTTGCTGCTGCCCCCCCTTTTTTGTTGAAGGATTTCCTGTGGCTTGATCTGTTTCTGTTGGCTCAATATGGCTGTCTTTTAGAGCCCTTCTACTAAAGACAATAGGCATGAGTATGAAGCTAAGAAAGTAGAGGAAAATATAAACAGACCCAAACACCAAAGCAGCAAGCAGACAAGTGACTATTTACTTATGTAAATACCAAAACAGAATATTCATCTAAAAAAAAAAAAACAAGTGCAGCTATTAGGTAAGTAGCTTTCATGGGCATTGATTTAAAATGTGCTAGGAGACATTGGAGCAGGACTTCTATGATGCCAGAGACAATAATTTTTGCATATACACTCATACCTGGTTTTGAATATGGAGTCACTTTTATTTCTTGGTAGGGAACAGCATACTGTCAGCAAAATTAAGCCTTATATGATACCCCTTCAGAAAAGAAAGCCAAAATGAAATCATTTTTAAGGGTATAAATAAAATAGATCCACGCATTTCCTGACAGCCCGAATGAGAAGGTCCATATTTATCTCAGTAAGCTTTCAGCTTTAGACTTTAGGAGCCAAAGTGACAGTTTTGGACTCAGCCAGACAGTGAGCCTTATATATAAAAACTCAAAATAGATTTTCTTTGCCCCTAGTCCTGCCAAAGAGCCATTTTAGGTGTGCAGGAAGGCGCTGAGCATAGGAATGCATAGTGTCCTTCTGCTGAGTGGGAGCGATGGATGACTTCGCCTCACCTGACTTTTCCTAATTGGAATTGAGAGTCCCCAAAAGAACCTGGAAGGGAATACGATGCTTCTTATGATTTCATAGAAGTTATGCCTTTTGCCGTCCCCCCTCCCCACCTCCTCATACTTAGAATTATTGAAACTTGAGATTAAAATGCAAAAGCCTGCAGTTTTATAATGGAAATAGATGTCTGGGCTGTGGGCAGTCATGGGAACATTCAATTATTCTGGGATTAGAGGCATTCCTCACTGTTGTACTTGTCAGAAGATGAGGAATACAGAAGTGGATTTAAGTAAGATAAGAACATTCACCCCCAGTGTGAACAGAGCTCAAGGCTAACTTTCTGTGGTCTTCCTAAGGGCTTTGTAGATGTACTCTTTTAAAATAGCCCCTCTCTTACCTTCTTACTCCTATCTCCATTGCCTTCAAAGATTACATTTAGGAGTGTCCCATATACTGTAGATGCCATTCCTGGAATACAGAAGACTTAGATTTCATGTGTAGGCAAGAGGGAAAGGGATGATGGAATGACTGGACAAGCAGATCATGGAGCTAAGATACTTGAGCATTGCCAAGGGAGGAAGACATGGTAGTGAGAGGAAAAGGGGATTTGAGGTGGCTGTTGAGAGTAGCTTAATTAAGGCTGTCTTATATGTAGGTTATACCCGATCTTTAATGTAGTAAGTAGCTATGATAGACCCTCAGGTATGGGACTGATATTAATAAAATCTATATGTAAAAAGTAAGCTTTATGTAAAAGCATTTATGCTCACTTTAATATACAGCCTGGGAACTTCATCAAGGACATGTTGTCACAGTTAGGGCTAAAAGTGTGAACTAAACTATAAACATAATTAAGTGGTGGCTTAGGAGGGAAACTTGGGAGCATTTGATAAGATCTTGGCATAGAGGACAGAGGCACATTTAAACTTCTGTCAGTGGAGTGATTCCTTACAATACCGAAAACAGGGGGCTGGAGAGGCGGCTTGGCAGTTCAAAGCACTTGCTATTTCACAGAGGACTGGGATTGGGTTCCCAGCACACACACAGTAGTTTAGAGCTGCCTTTATCTCCATTCTCAGAGGATCTTGTGCCCGCTACAGGCCTCTGAGGGAATGAGACATGCACACAGTGCATATATGTACACACAGGTGCAGCATAAACAAGGAGCTTGATGTTTCATTGGTGTTGCCCCTTGTGACTGAGAACTTGAAATAGGGAAGAGAAGCAGGAGTGAGGCTGCTGTACCTCTCACTGAGTTGTAATGAGTGTAGCAGAGGGCAGAAAGTGGTAAGTCTTCACACGGGGCTCAAAGGAGTAGAATCATGAGGTCTCCTTTTCCATTCTGGCTTGTACCTAAGCTGAAATAGACTGGTGTATGTGGGTTCACTTGCTTATTTGTGGCTCTGTTTTTCTCCCCTGTAAACCAAGAGATGGTTTGAATGCTTATCAAACAAGCTCTTTTCTTTCCCTGTTTGGACCAATAGTCTGCCTCACACCTTCTCACTGTGAAATTACTAGCAGGTTGAGGTATGCTATTTGAACAAGAAATGATTTCTGTGCTGCCCATGTTCAAGACTGACTCTGGGTTCATATTCCAGAATGGAGGAATTCCAAGATGGCAGCAAGCAGTGAGGGCCTTGTCTAGAATCCAGAATGGAGACAGAGAGGGAGCAGGGAGGGGAGGGAAATAAAGGAGGGGAAATGTGAATAGAAAACCTGAATCCAAAGCTGTTACATAGTACACTCTGTACTTCCTAGTATGTCTGGGAGTGTATAGCTGTTTATGTATGCACATGTACCTAGGAAATGCAATTGTTAGTTTTGTATACACCACTGTATTTGTGATCATATATTCTGGTTGTTGTTCTTAGGAAAATACCTTCAATTTAATTTGTGTCCTCCACAGAGCACAGTACACATAATATCCTAGAGACTACACAATTTTCAATAACTTTAAATTACTGGCTAATCATTGGAAACAGTGTTAAAAAGAGTACTTTTTTTTTTAAAAGAGTACTTTATTTTTAAAAAAGCTAGTTAATACAGCCTCAAATTAATCTCATCTTTCACATTTTATATTTTAAACATAAATCAATTCATGTTATAATTGAAGTAATTTTAAGTAATTAATAATAAAGGGAATATTGTTATATATATTTGATTGTACTTTCATTTTGTGACCATTAATAATATAAGTACAGCATGTATGCTATTAATTAGTAACTTGCTAATCCTAAGTCAATTTTTGTCATGGCTGTTTCTGTGTATTTTCACAAATGTGAAGTGGGAGAACATGACTTCCTAGTCCACAGATAACTTTGGGGAGGATTGTATATGATGGAAATTTCCAGACAGATATTGTCATGACACAATAATGTTTAGATGAGCAAGGAAGGATGTTATCTTCAAATGGAACTACTAGTGGTGGAAGATTGGCCAAGCATGGATTTTAAGACATGGCCTTGCAGGGACGTCGAAGTTAACATTACCTTCCAACACTTTCTTCTTTCACTTTTGTACTCTTTCTTATTCCTAAGGAAAATATGGGGTAATTGGGAACTAGGTCTTAGCTTCCCTTTAAATAGAAAATTGCTAGTTCCCTGTAGTTTGGGAGGAAAAAGCCCATTTGTTTTTTCACCTCAGTAATTTCGTATGTCTTTTTTCTGTGAATTTTATTTATGGGTTATCATATTTCAGAAAATTGCTTTGGAACATTATGTAGTCAGATACTAATCTAAAGAAGTCAAATGTGAAGGTTTTAAAAGGTTGCATTTGTCCAAGGTGAGTTCATGTTCACAGGAAGGAAACCAGGACCCCTTTTGCTAAGTTAGCTTTCTCCTTTGCTGAGTCTGAGCAGTTCCAGTGTTTTAGTGTTGGCCTGCTGTGACTCACTGCCTGACCAGCAGCTTTATAGACACTTAAGCAAGTCCACAGCATGCCTTTCAGGTAATTAAGCATTGGGACTATGCACCAAAGTTTATGCTTCTATTGATTGCTTCTGGCGACATTTTGTCATCACCCCTTCACTTTTACTTTGTCAAAACAGCACAGTAAAAATATGGGATTTGGAAACTGTTAGGCTTTACCCAAGCCTGTTGATGGAGTTCAAGCAAACCTTTTGACATCCATCTTAGGCAGGTCTATTCCATTTCAATTGCCAGTAATATTCTCAGCCAGAACTTACCCATTGTGCTCAGCAGCAACAAGGCCATTGATGATGATGTAGAAGTTTATTAGAACACGAAGAGAGGAATAACCTACAAGTAATTCTGGAGGATTTGCTACTTGGAGGCAAATGCTGCATAGGATAGCATGCATTTATTATGTGCTGACTAATAGAAGGTTAAGCATTTGAACTCAAGCTTCCCATTAGACTCTCCCAAGCATGCGGGCCACCCACCAGTTGCAAGGCATGATGACACGACAGATGACTCGTCCTCCTTGGTAGCAGTATGGATATGGGTAGTAACCTAGTAAAGGCTCACAGACCCGGCGGCAGTAGCGGTTGCCTCGACGACAGTAAATGCAACAATAACCTCTCTCATCCAGCATTGGGTCAAATTCAATTCCATTTTCAGTCTGGAAGAAGAAGAAGAAGAAGAAGAAGAAGAAGAAGAAGAAGAAGAAGAAGAAGAAGAAGAAGAAGAAGAAGAAGAAGAAGAAGAAGAAGACAATGTTGGGGGAAAAGTCTTTAGAAAGAGGTCCCACCAAATAAGAGAGGATTTCTGTGATCCCCTACCCCCTGGCAAATGTCACTCTGAGTTAGGAGGCTGATGAGAAACTATATTTCTTAATGAAATCATGGAAATGTAGTTATGCCATCAAGATTTGGTTTTGAGTGTACTCCCTGGAGAGTAGTAGGATTTTTTGTTTGTTTGTTTGTTTTTGTTTTGTTTTGTTTTTTCCTGAGACAGGGCCTTGGCTGTCCTGGACTCGCTTTGTAGACCAGGCTAACTTTGAACTCAAAGAAATCCACCTGCCTCTGCCTCCCAAGTGCTGGGATTACAGGCTTGTGCCACTGCACCTGGCTGAGTACAAGTTTCTGAAATATTTGTTAAAACCAGGATAATTTTTCCAACTGCTTTGGTAGGGAGTAAGTTTTATGATCATTCTTTTGTTTCTGCCCTAAAAATAGGGGCAGTAGATAGCACTCACATAGTCATTTACTGGAAGGTCTTCCTCACTTGCTTGTCTGGTGTGCCGGGTCTTCTCCACCTTTACTTGTGGGACCACCCACTGCTCATTCTGTTCAATGCCCTTTTTTTCATTGGTAGGAAAGTGAAGATCTTCACCATCCTCCTCAAAGTCTTGTAATTCTGAAACTAAGATAGCAAGTACAAAATTGGGATGACATTACTTTCACTTCTTTTTTTTTTGTTTTTTTACATATTCATTTATATTATTACACATATATACAATAAACTACCTATAGCAAGAAGAACCATGACACAATCAGGAATTATATAAGTGTTACATTCTTAGTGTTTTGGCTATTTGTATTTGGCAGCCTTGAAGAAAACGTCTTTCCTATCTTGGTGCTTCTAAAATTCTGAATGTAAATCAATGTCCATCACATCTTGTCATTATCAATTTAAAATATCTATCTAGGCCTGAAAACATTTTAACCCCTAAACAATTAAGCTTCATTGTAAAACTAAGCTACCTGGTCTTCAACTCCATCAGAGACTTGAGAAGGAATAAACTTGATTACCTGAGTATGCCAGAAGTGCAAGTTAGTAGCTTTCCAAATGAGAAGATGACAGAGACAGTTTGCTGCCTGAACAGTCACCCAAACCTCTCTATAATGTTGGAGTATCTTCTTCAACCTTCTGGCCCAATATATCTGACAGACACAGTTGTGAGGCAGGAACTATTGAGGACTTGCTTACCCTGTCTTGGCAGAGTTTGGCGGTCGACTCTGCCTGCATCCAAGCTTGCCCATTTTTAGGCAGATGGACATTTTGCCCAATGGCTTGCTTGCCACATCTGAAGTCCTCTCCATAAGGAGGGTCTTTGATGCTCATCATCCTCTCTGAGGTAGGCTGGGTGTTGTCAGGAGTTTACTTGTCTTATTGGCATGACATTACTGAGAGAAGGGTTTAGGAGGACGAAAGTTCTGGAGAGCTTGTGTCTGTCTCCTGGCTGGTGTAATTTGGGCACGCATAGGCTGCATTTCCTAGCTCTAGAAGTGGATAGTTTCGAGACTATTTTGCTTCTCACTAACTTCATTGCTTGTTTGAGATCATCCATTTACTCCTTTTCTTAGTAGTAGAGTCAACTGTCAAGACAAGGGACATCTGTCTCCCTCAATGCTTTTAGCTGCAAGTGCTCAAAAAATATTTCTTGATTGCCTGCCTTGATTTGGGGTCATCTGCCCTCCCATCAATTCTCTTTTGTGTCTCGCTTTTCTATATTATTTTTTTACATATATGGCTGTTTCACCAGCATGTATATCTGTGCACCAAATACATACAGTGCCCACAGAGGGCAGAGGAGAGTGTCCGATAACCTAGAACTGGAGGTGAGAATGCTTGTGCATCACTATGTGGGCACTGAGAGTTGAAGCTACTCTGCAAGAGCTACCAGCGTGGTTAACCACAGAGAAAGCTTTCCAGCACTGTCCCCGCCCCCCTCTCCCCTCCGCCCTGGTGTCTCATTTATTTTTAACTTAGGTCTGTGGAAGACTTGCTGAAACTATATATTCCCACATATTTTTTCCACTGTTTTCCTTCTTACCTTACACAACTGTGGTACAATTATCAAAACTAATAAGAAAATATTGGGTCATGGTCATTAACTAAACTACAGACTTTATTCATCAATATTTCTATCCATGTTTTTTGTTTTACAGCTTCTGTCCAGGATACCAGCTTGCATTTTATAATCTTAAAAACAAAACCAAAAACAGACCTCCAAATAATACCGATAGAGGCCTGCACTGCTGGGACTGCTCTGCCTTCAGTAATATTACTATATTGTCTTTGTGCAGAGTAAGGGAGGCCAAAGTCTGTGTCAGCTCGACAGAATAACGTGTCTGGGGACCTTTGTCTTCTTGAATAGAGGTTCTACTTTCCTGCTCTGGACCTCTAGCCTTCACTCTCATTTTATTGATTCCTCAAACATTCACAAATAAACTGTAGTGCCACGATTGTCTTGTATTCTAGGGAAGAATGCCATTTGCCATGAAAATTCTTGAGAAGGAGTGCACTGTTTGGACTCTTCTCCCTCCACTTTTGGGCTGGGCCAACTGTGGTTTTGAGGAATAGTCTGGTATCCCTGCTGCAATGAATATAGATGTACAAAGAAAGATAAATTAGCTTTTTGCTATCACTGGTCACATTGGGGTGGTGTTACCTTTCCTTTCCTGAGATATTTTAAAAGCCTGTCAGCATTAATTTATCTGATTTATAACTTGCCTGTGAAAAATTCCCTCCTTACCACAGTCAGCATATACAGTTTCATCCAAGGAGGTATAAGCTAATCATTTGTTTTCATAGAAATGTGGTCGCTCAATGCTGGAAACATTAACCTGTTACTGGTTTTTTTTTTTGTTTGTTTTGTTTTTTGTTTTTTGTTTTTTTGGTTTTTTTTAAGATGGTATATTGTTCTGTAGCTTAGGTTTGCCTTGAACTCAAAATCTTCCTGACTCAGACTCCTGGGTACTGAGAATACAAATGTGTGTCACCATGCCTAGCATGTCACCAGCATTGGATGAAATAGATTGGGGGTAGGATACCATACCTGCTATTAGAGTGGGATTGATCCAGTACATGGTCACATTAGCACAAATCTCCAGAATTTTAGAATTTTTCAGAAAGTCTGTGTTTTCAATAGGCTTTTCTGAAGGGACCCAAATCACTGACTGTTCAAAGAAAGTTGTAGTAATTTCTTCATTCTGAAAGAAGAAAGTGGGTCAGGATGGGGACTGCAGAGAAATGAGTACAGCGAGTTAGATATTGTGGAGGATGAAAAACAGGACGCTTTAATCTTGACTGGCAATGCTGGGGTCGGGCTGCTGGTAAACTGTGTCCTTGCCAGGCTGAGAGTAGGTGCCATGGAGGAGCTAATGACCGATTCTTCCTTCTGGGTCTGGCAGCAAGGTGCTCACTTAAATGAGAGCTTTGTCTGCTGTCGTTTCTCTTGAAAGACTTCCCATCACGTTCTGGGTACTCCCTGGGCCACACAAGCTTTACTTTGAGCTTCTGGAATTATGAGCTACTGCATTTCTCCCCTTACATGGGTGAAGACCAGCCTGGCTTTTCTAGTCTCCCTCAGGTCGAACATAGGATTTCACCTCAAGCTGCAAATCACTCCCACAATCTAAACTAATGAGATTTGTTAAATAGCCAATTATTTTTATAATTATATTTTATATAAATAATATTAATAAATAATAAGTATCTATTTTGTAGCTATTATTTTGGATTTACAGGAAATTTGTCTTTTCATATTTAAAGTCTTCCATTTATGGAAAGTGGACTCATTAACCTCATTCATTGTAGATGCTTAAGGTTTATCTCACAGAGGGCTCTGGCTTACAGAGCTTCACCATTTTTTAAAAAAAATACCTTTCTTGATGATCAAAAAACAAACAAACAAACAAACAAAAAAACAAGCTTCTCTTCCATTTCTAGTGGTGGGAGTCGTTGCCTTGAATATCTAGTTCTTACCAACTTGTCGATAAGGTTTCCTCAGTGTACCCTGCTCTTAATAAGGCCTTTTCTTGCCTCTTTTGTTTTTTCCTGGCTTTATGATTTTTCAGCATGTTTATTTATTCTCCAAAAGGCGCCTTTGTATAATTTTTCTTTGAACCATTCACAACTTTCAAGTCCTGGCTTTTTCGCCCTCCAGTCTGTAAAGACCTTGGAGCCCATTGAAAAGGATTGCAGAAAATGAGGTTGGTGTGCTCCTAGCTTTGTTAGCAAACTCAGGGCTATTTTTATACCAGCTCTGCATGTTTCCCATGCTCATGCCATGGATGCAGTGCTGAGGGAAGTCCAGAGTAAGAGGGCTTTTGTAATTCGTGACCACAAATTTGTCACACTGAAAAACACCTGTAATGTGAAATTCTGTCTTCTTGGAGATGAAATGATTTTCCTATCATGAGGTGAATAGTATGCTACTTAAAATTTCTCACCAAATTAACTGAATTAAAAATCACATCACAGAGAAACCATGGGCTATTATTTCTGTGTTACCCCAGAAAAATATTATTATGTTGTGTTAGGCTCTCATTGCTGCCCGACTGTACTCAATACATTGTTTTCTCTAAACATTTTCATATGA
The DNA here is from genome assembly GCF_903995435.1 of Acomys russatus. Classification (NCBI taxonomy): domain Eukaryota; kingdom Metazoa; phylum Chordata; class Mammalia; order Rodentia; family Muridae; genus Acomys; species Acomys russatus. Next base: position 76,400,632 of record NC_067169.1, on the reverse strand, counting down.
CATTTTATATTGTAGATTTAAAAACAGTGTTATTTATTGTGTGTTGGGGAAGCAGGGTACACGGCACAGTGTATATGTGGAGGCCAGAGGACAATGCCACTGGAACTGGTTCTCCGTGTGTCATGTAGATCCTGAGAGCTGAACTTGGGTCATTAGGCTTAGCTGCAGGTGCCTTCACCTGCTGACCCTTCTCTCTAGCTCTATAGTATCTTTTAAATCCTAATCTCCTTTCTTGCTTTCATTGCCCCCATACTGCTTCCTAATATCTGGGAAAATAATCTGTTCTTCAGAAGCATCTAATATCAGATTATTAGAATCGAAACGAAACTCTACAAAATCTATCACTACCATCGATCTCGGTAGCAAAACATCATCTCTTGAAATACTTTCTTCTTCTAAGGGGGTATTCTAGGAACAGGAGTCTTTAAGTTTTCTAACTATGGGAAGAACAGTAGCATAAAAAAGTAATGTGAGAACTAATAACAGCTCTGATGATGCTTGGGTAAGGAGAAATAGTATAACCCACCAGCACTTCCCATAAAAGAAAAGGGAAAGAAGGAGATAAACATGTAAGTGACCAGTTGGAAGAGCATAAAAAAAAAAAACAAGGGGGAAAGAAGAGAATGAGATTTCAATATATAGAGAGTCTATTGTACCATTGCCACAGTTCTACTTTAGATTTTCCAGTTGTAAACATTTTGCTTTTAGCAAACTAAATTAAACCAGAAGAACCATAAGGTCTACAAAGATTGATGTATTTTAGGAAGTGATGACCCATCTTCCATGGTTTCCTAGGATCATTCATTCACTAATTGGAGCAGGGGCCTAGTCATCCTAGTCTACCAGTGTATCCAGAGAACCAACATTAAGTTGAATTTTTACTTGTTATTTTGCTTCTTCTGAGGAGCACTGTGGATTATTAAATGAGCAGCTTAGCATAAAAAGGTAAGGTTATTAAACAGAAACCTTTAAAGTAGGTGAATGTTGGAGTATGACAGAAGTGGTATGACCCTTTTGTAACCTTGGGACTGATTTCTGTTTTAAAACACAATTTATGTTTATTATGTAATTTTAAAATTATCTTATATGTAAGGTGTTTTACCTGTATGTGTGTCTGTTTTACCAGAATAAGGCATTGGATCCTCTGTAACTAGACTTACAGATGGCTGTGAGTCACCATGCGAGTGCTGAGAATTGAAACTATGGGCTGTCCCGAGTAGCAGTCAGGACTCTTAACATCTGAGCCAGATCACCAGCCCTTATTTTTAATATATTTTTACTTTTCTGTGTGCATGCTTATCTTTTCTGGGATATATGTGCACGAGAATGAAGTTACCTCTGGAGGCCAGATGTGTTGGATCCCCCTGGCATAGAAGTTACAGACAGTTGTGAGCTGACTGATATGAGGACTGAGAATTGAATGAGGGGTCCCTGAGCCATCTCTCCATCTTAAAGTCTCTCACTCATAATTGATTTTGTTCCTCTGATCAATTCCTCCCATAAGAAATTTGTTCAGGAACAAAAGTACATAGTCTTAAATATATATATATATATATATTCGATTTTGTTTGCTTGATTTTTTTTGTAGGTATTTGGGCATAAAAGTATAGTGTTATATCCAAAAACATGAACTTCATTTTCTTAAAAGGCCCCTGTTAAAGACCTCAATCTGCTACTTACTAACTGTGTACCTTCAGCAAGTTACTCTTCGGTCCTAAATCTCAGATCCTATATATGAAAATGAGGATGATAATAGTGCCTATTTACAAGATTGAGGATCCATTGAGAAGAGAGCTTTTAGTCTAATGATTGGCCTGTAAATGATACATTTTAATACCATTGTTTTTCTCACATACCTCATCTATTTCCTCTTCCGGTTCAGAAAATTCAGGAATTACTTTGATTTGAGTTTTAATAAAGCATTTTTGAAGACCTACAAAGTAGATGCCAGTGTATCCCTATAAAAGAGACAAAACAGTAATACAATTAATTTCCTGTTATTGTCACAGTCAATGAGTTTCGTGGCATATCAGAGCCCCAGACTAGCAAACTTTGAATTCAGAGGGAAAGCTTCATCATGAATGAAATGGAGGTTAAAGGCTATTTTTAAAAATGTGATTCAATGATTGTAGTATTTTAAGTGGAAAGCCACAGGCAAAATAATTAACTCACATTTTGAAAATCATGGACTTCCAATGTCTCATCGGTGCCATTTCCACTTCGGAATATTTCTGTCCTGGTCATGGGATCGATTTCCATGTATATCTTTTTCTTCTCACCATTGCTGTAGAACGTGTGCTCCATGTCATAGGTCTGGAACGCAGAGGAAGGAAAGCAAGCTCTAAGAGAGCCTGTGTGCCCCTTCAGAAAATGCTTTAACTGAGGAAGTACCCAGGCCACCTTCTCTTTCCAGAGACTTTGTCTGGAGGGGTCATCTCAGCAGCTTGCCATTGGACATTCTCTAATATTTATGATTAAACTGAGGGACTTTTCAGTGTTCAGGCTGATATGGGAATCACTTCAGAGTCAGTGTTTTGTATTTCAGCCATATAGCTGAGCTAAGTATGAAGAATTCCAGTGGTTTTCTTGGCAACGTTGGCTAAGTAGCAAATGATATTCCACAATCCAGCCTGTAAAGTATTTTCCCTTTGTGTTAAGCCTAGGGATCACCTCAAGCCTATGCTGCTTCCTGAAGCTACTGCTTCCTTTTCTAAGTGTTCTGTGATTGCTCTCCCCATCCCTTCTGCAAGATCCATCATATCCAAGAAAGAGATTTGAAAACATTTAGAGTGGTTAGGCATTGCTCTCTATTCTCATATCTCTCAGGATTTTAATAGCTTCCATACTATTGCGTTTGCTCTTTTTTTTTTTTTAAAGAATCTGACGATTTTATTGGCCAATATTAAGTCATAGACTTACCCTGTCCTGATTTATTTCTCTTTGTTCTTTAAAATCTAGCAAACAGTCGCCTGCCTTCCTTTAGTTTTCTGTTCTATAGGCTACCATCCCTACTCTGGTTATTGCTGAGTTTGGTTTCGAAATTGCGATTCCATTGTTTTCAACTTCTGTAGATTCTTCTGTATAGGTAGACTTTGGCGACAAGGTAAGGTGCCATAAATTAACAGAATCTTCAAAGGATACAGCCTCAAAAAAGGCCATCAAGCCTATTTTGAGTGCCTGAAACAAATCCCCCAACTTCCTTCTGTTCTCTCTCTCTCTCTCTTTTTTTTTTTTCGAGACAAGGTTTCTCTGTGTAGCCTTGACTGTCCTGGACTCACTTTGTAGTCCAGGCTGGCCTCGAACTCACAGTGATCTGCCTGCCTTTGCCTCCCAGTGCTGGGATTAAAGGCGTGTGTCACGCCTTCTGTTCTCTAAAAGAGACAGTTCTTTCACTACAGACTAAGAGTCTCAGGTCTATGGTGTAATCTCTTCCAAGGTTAAGCATGTAGCCTATAACTTGGGTCTTATTTGGGACTAGAAACAAATGCCAACTCCAGTCTGATCTCTGTTGTAAACTAGGCCAGAGTTGATGGTGCCATTTGCAAGTCTATCTTCTCTCTATTGTTTGGAAGCTTTTGCCTGTTAGATTTTTGTATATTCATTTGTCCTTCTGAAAAAGCAAGTTGCCTACAGAACCAGTCCTACTTTCTAATGACACTGTTCCTAGTGGCATCCTCCTCCTTGAATTTCCATTGGGCTGTTTTGTTTTTAGTGTCTGCTAAAGTCTGTGCCAGCATGTTAGTTTAACCTGGTCAAATTTTTCACAACTCAAGTAGAAAAACAAGTTGGATGGGTTTATAGAAACAAGTGTTACTTTAAGCATGAAACGTCTGGTGGAGCCATTGAAAAGAAAACAGAGGCAAAGCCACTCTACCTCCCAGCAGCCCTATGGTGTGTTAGACACGGATAGTAGTTATTTGTTGAATAAGCATCGTCACCAATGACACATTCTTATCTTCCCAAAAGAATGTCTTGAAGATTGGCCAGGTCTTTTAAAGGTAAGGAAAATAGTGTATCAAGGACCTTCCAGCAACTGCAGAGTTAACTTGGGAAGGACAGCCTTCTTTGTGACAGGTAGAAAACACCACTAGGCTTGTAATTTGCTTCTGCTTCTCAAGTTCCTTTCAGCTCTGGCTTTGCAGCTAGCTAGAGAAGAGGCATTTCTAGGTATGGCAAAAAAAAAAAATGAGCTTTCAGTTAGTTGGCTGACTTAAGCAGAGGACAGAGGCATCTACTTCAGACACAGCCTTGTCAGCTTTCCCAATAGGGGTTAGTTTCTTTAGAAATAGTATCCATTGTGGAGACAAATGTTGACAGGGCAAGCCACCACTGCCTGGATTGGGGTGTTTGTTTCATCAGTAGCACCACTGATGGATTATTGCGTGGAAAAATTGGGTTAGAGAATAGGGGATATTGGACTGTGGCCTACCTGGGCAAAAGACAGAGAAAATACAGACTGTGTTTTCAATCATCAAGTAGAAGACTATGGGACTGTGCTGGTGACATTTAAAATTTCAGTGTACTTCTGTGGAATGAGTTTTCCTGCATTGTTGGCAATGCACTTTGCTTGGACACCTTTCTGGATTAGTACCATTGGAAACTGCCAAGCTCAGCAGGTCTTCATTATTTTCAACGTCTCTGCAAAGAATTGTTTTGTTGTTGTTGTTGTTCCCATTGTTGTTTTTAATTTTGGTGACAGAGGAGGCAACCATGTTAATTGTACCCATTAACCAGCATGTTGACTTTGTGTTAGCAATGGTAGCTTCCTAAATAGAGTGAGATCAGAATGACTTCATTTGAGTATGAGTCCTTAGTGTGTGGGAGGTTACAGGAGTAGCGAGCTACAGATTCACCCAGAGGGAGTTCTGTTATCAAAGGTGTCCTTTTGAAACAGACTGTCCTTTGTCTAGGAGGATGGTGCCAATGACTTACTTTGGACTGTGTGGGGGATAGGTTTAGTAAATCCAGACATACTGTCTCACTCAGGTCCCCATGGAGCACATTGCTTGGGTAATGGCTATGCAAGCTTCACTGGCTCATATGAAGATTGAGCTCATGCCTTTGGCATCAGCAGTACTTTGCTGTCTACTAAGCTCCCTGGCTCCTGGGTTGAAGTGCCTTCTGGAGATGAAGAACTAAATGGCTTTGCCCTGTCCAGGAACAAACTAAAGCGGAGACAGGATGGCTGACCTTAGAAAGGTGTGAGTGGGCTCCAAGCGTCTCTCTTCAGACTCTGCTCCCAACTTTGCTTTATTCCAGGAGAGACAGAGCAAGGACAGCATGTGATATGGAATAGGCCCTTGCCAAATTGGCAAATAGATGAGGCCCTTTTCTGTTATCTCCATACCCTGTTCACTTTGTACCCTCATAGCCTTTTTTTCCATGCCTTTCTCATTTCCATCTGTCCCTTTGTCTTCAGTCTAGACAAGCAGGAATCTGCCAGTACTTTAGGGATCTTACGTAAGAGAAGAAACTAATCTGACAAATGATTTTACATTTGGCTATTAGCAACAGGAGAGACATGTGTCAATTTCAAAAGTTGAATGTCATGCTTCACTCAAGGGAATGAAGTTGTAATGGTGCATTTTAGGTACTCTGACACCAAGAGCAGGAGATATTGGGGGGAGGGTGTCAAAGGCATCTTCCCAACACAATCCAAATGGGTTCTTACTGGCCTTATTATGGTTAGAATGTTGGAATATGGCAGAGAGGGCAGTGGGAGAGTGGGTGTATGATTAAACCTAGGCAATGTGTAAGAAGACTATACTACTAGCAAAGAATGGGGGAAACACATCAAATTTTCTTCCTTGTCTGGGAATTCTGTCCTCAGTCCGGTTAAACCCTCCATTTGGTTGGCCAGTAAGCCCTAACTTCCTCCTGCAATGTGAACACTTTTCCCTGTTTTCTTGTCTCTGTTTTTGACAGTCTCTGAGATCAAAAGAGAAAGTTTTTTTTTTGTTTTTTTGTTTTTTTGTTTTTTTTTTTAAATAAAGAGTAAATCTGACTCTCCCTTTAGTGTGATGGATGTGTTTGGGGACAAGTAGCTTTAGCCTTTCCTGACAGGGATTTGAGGACATTTGGCTTAGGTTTTTTTCTTTTAACCCGTGATTAATCTAGCTGCCCCCCTCCACCCATCCTTTACTGTCTGTTTATGAGGTTCACTCTCCAAAAGTGAGATACATGCTCAAATAGCTGGTTAGCAGGCATTAGGATGGAAGAAAGGAAAGAGAAGGCACTGAACCAAATTACTACTGATTTAACCTGTGGGAATTAAAGGGCCTCTGGGTATTTCTCTACCTACACAGTGCCAGCAGATTATTTCTTATGCATAGTTGGACTTCTGTATATTCAATCACAAGTTCTCAGCCCTAAAAAAAATTGGCACAGGTAGCCAGACATTCCTCTTTAAAAGAAAGAAAAGAAGGAAAGAAAGAGAAAGAGAGAGAGACAGAAGAGAAAGAGAGAGAGACAGAGAGAGACAGAAAGACAGAGAAACTGAGAGAGAGACAGAGAGACAGAAAGACACAGAGAGAGAGACAGAAAGACACAGAGAGAGGAGCTTTTACCCCCTACAGACTTGAACTAATTGGAAATTTTTCCTGTATCTACAGTCTTGTCCCCAGTTGACAGATTCAGTGGAAAACAGGAAAGAACCCTTAGGAAAGGTTCTAGTGTGAATGTCAGTCCTTCCACCTACAAACTGTGAATTTTGGCAAATTACTGAATGCCTCTGAGGGTCCCATCCTTATCTGCATCCCTTTTCTAGTTGCAATGTTGGATAGTTGGCAAATCTGTTTTTCCTCACTTTTGGTCTGGTGCCTCTCAGGCTGATTGTTGGGTTGCAACTAACTACCTGTTGATCACCAGGGCTCCTTCTCCCTACATCTCCATCCCCACTCAGCCACTTGTGATAGCTCTGCTTGAAGGCTAATAGCTTGTGCCACATAAAGCACTACATGAAATAAATACAACCGTAGGAATAAGGAGTAAGAGTCTACTCATAGCAACCAGAATCTAGCATCATGTAATTTGTAAGTTACCCTGAATAGTCCAAAGTAACAACTAGCCCAGTAAGGATTGTTGTATAAGCGTAAACTTGCATTTTGCGAAGAAAAGAAAAATGAAGAGATGCCCTCTTTTCCAAAATGCTGATGTGGCAGCATCTGGTGAAACTCAGTCCCACTGTTTAAGAGATTCCAGCTACATCTCCAGTTTTTCCCTTGAGGGGATAAACGGTTCTCCAATCCCATGTTTCAACCACCAGACTTTTGGGTTAAGAGCCTAGGCAATATAGAGAGAAATGTTGTCCCTTTGTGTGCCTGGAGATGAGTGGGGGAAATTGGTCTGGGACTAATGCTAGTGGTAGAAAAATAGTCATGAGGAAAAGGAGGCTCAGGCTTGGCAAGGAAGCACTTCGTTTATACAAAGAATTTTCAGCCTAGAATGATCGTGGGTGTGAAACATGAATGGGACTATTTCCGTGGTCTTCTGCAATTGAGGTTGCATGGGCAGGACTGAATGCTTGCTTATCTTCATGAACTATGACCTCGCATCCTGTGCTACTAGAATGCGAAATTTGAAGGAGCATCTCCAAGAATATGCTGATTGATTGGGATCACTTCCCAGCAGCCCTAAAAATCAGCACATAGTTCTGATGTATTACAGGAAGTACACACCATTTCTTTTATATAACTTATTATGTTTCTGTCTCATTCCACAAAGACTTGGAAGGATGGGGTACAAAATCTGTGCTGTGTTTATAAACTGCTGGTTTAAGAGCTACAGCCTTTTTGGTTTGTTTACCCCATGTTGCTTTGATTAGTTGAGGAACTGGCATCTAATTCTTTCAAGTTCAATGTGGAACATGGAGCTTTAAGTAAGAGTATTTTCCCAATAAGCCTACTTCATGGATCCTAAGGAAGTTATTGCTTACAAGTGGCTCCTCAATATGGTGCCCTCTCAAAGTTGCTGGAATGGCGTATGACTCCCCTGCTTGGTTAGGAAAGCTGAACAGAGAGCCTTAGGGATGGCTGTGGCTCAGGAAGCCTAGGGCCTGGAAAGAAGTACAGTGTCTCACTCAGAGTTAATCCTTTAATTTTGACTTACTTTCTCCTGGCTAAGTGTGTGTGTATGTATGTGTGTGTGTGTGTGTGTGTGTACAATCACATGCATGCTTGAGGTATACTAGGAGTCAAATATTGCTTAAACCTTTTTGAGACCAGGAATCTGGATCTTTTGTGCACACAAAGGTAGGAAGAAAGGGAAAGACTTAGTAGCATGGAAATGTCAACACCAGATGTAGAATGTTAAATAAACACTTTATTATAAACAGATGTTAAAAAAGAAAACAAGAGGGAGTGTTGTGGGGCCTGGAAGTGCAAACATTGAGAGCATGGAGAAAGCCCCAGGACAACAAGGTATCACTACCATCAATAAGCACAAATGCATCAATAGTTCTCTCTACCAAAGGCCATACTGTCCTCACAAATTCCACAAGCAACAAAAGCAAAGTCCAGATGACTATGAGTTTTACTTTGTTAATAAGCATTTCATTCCAGCCCATACTCTTAAGGAAAGAGTCTTAAATTTGTGCAAGATGCTTGGATCATTTTCCTCTGGAAATATTCTTTCCAGACTAATCTGACTACTTTTATTTCCCCTAGATTCTTATCTGCTCGGATGCAGGTCTAGGCAGAGTCTTGGTCACTAGGAACATGGCTAGCCTCCCAAGCTAAGTCTGGGACTTAGGAGGTAGTAGTTGATTGCTTAAAGAATTCATACTGCTACCTGGTCTCCTGATTTACAGTGATCCCAACCTGACTTTGTGGTGAAGGCCAGGACCTAAATATGAAAGATCATATATTCCAATCCCTCTTGGAATAGTAAATGAATAGTATTTTATCATTTGACATGGTAGAAAACCCATATCCTAAGAGATATTTAATGTCTTTTATTTGCATATACTCAAAAGAACTTTGGTTCTTCCTTTGCACTCCTTTTGGTGAAAAGTATATCCTAAGATGAATTATTTCATAAGAGGTTTGATTTTTTTCTTTTAAAACAAGGTTTAACCAGTAGCATCCCCCAAATATGTGCACAGTCTTGAGTTTTTTGTTTGATTTCAGGAATCACACAATTACTTTCTGGAAACCATATTTAAAAGAAATGGAATGGGAAAAAAGATAACACTGTTGGAAGGTAGGCAAGACCATGAACTTAGCTAGGGAGTGTGAATTCTTACAGGAGAAAGGTAAGATCTCCCTGAGTTCTCCCTAGTCATTTGTTATGCACTGAGGCAAATGCTACTGTAAGATTAGAAAAAAAGAATAATACTGTTAGAATGGCATTTGTAGTGCCAATGAGTAAAAGAAACAAGAAAGGTCATGTTATCTCTTTTCAGACAAGTATCTATAAATGGTCAAAAATAGCTACCTACCATATCTATTGGAGGTACTATACTTGCAGCAACTAAAATTATTTATGATCCTGTACTCATATAATTTCCAAGAGAACCAGTGATTCAACTTTTGGGGTAGCATGTCATTTTAGGAATTAGCTAAGTGGTACCATAAGTAAGTAATTGTGCTGGAGTGAATGTTGACTCTCAATTCATTTTCTGAGGTTGGTTGCTTTGCACACCTTACTAGCCTTAACATAGTTAGCTTCCCTAGAAGACATCTGAATAGTAAATAGTTCAAAAGCAGTAGGGCAGTGAAGGTGGGCTAATAGGAGTGGGTGATGCCTGAAAACCTTTCTGGAATATGATGTAAGTTAAAAGACAAACAAATAAGTAGACTTATTTGCTCTCCCTCCCACTTAAACTTTATAAGGTATCCTTTGAGACTAAATGCAAACAGGTATTGCAGCAGAGGTGGAGAATCCCAGGGTAGCTATGACTTACTTTGCTGTTTTCATTTGGACACTTAGCCAATTTATTTTCTTTTTCTCCTCCTTTGTCTTTTTTTCTCTGTGAACTGTTTGCTCCTATTGCTCCTTTGGCTCCTAATGGTCCATGCCAACCCATTTTCTTCTTGTCTCATTTTCCCTCTTGGATCTGTGCCTTTTCTTTCCTACAACTGCTACTAAGTAGAAATGAGTATCTCATGACAAAAAATTAACAACAACACCTGCAGGAGCTGCAGGAACAGCAATGACCCACAAATAAAGAAGAATATGGCTAAGCTGGGAACCAATATGTATGGCTTGTAGTTCATCTAATTCTCATTCAAATGGAAGAAAGGACTATGATTTTATTTGGGTCACATCTAAACTCATCCATTGCATGTGAGCCCAGGAATAACAATAACATGGGAGCACAGGACTATAAGCTACAATGGTAACCAAGCTTCTCCAAATGACCTCAGTCTGAAAGGTTCTAGCTTTGGTTAAGTCACAAATAATTCTGAACTCAGATATGAGAATCGCTTCTTTTAAAAGGAGTTTACTGCCTGTCCTCAAAGCAGATGTGTTAAGTCAGAATATAATCACCGCAAATCATTTGCTGCCATTTAGGGTGGCTTCTTCTTATGTGATTGTCTGCTTACTTTTCCATCAGTTTCTGCCCAGATGATGGAAAGAAAGAGGGAAAGAATTTTTCTTTCTTGCAGTATAAAAAGGTTTCCAGGAGATTTAACTCCTTAAAGTCAACCATAAAGGAGTGGGTAAATTTACTTCCTGTCACTACTAACCAAAATGCAGAAGACAATTTCCCCTCACCTAAATAAGCAAACGAGAGAACAACTTTGATTCTATATTCTATGTCCCCAAATGCATAAAAAAGCATTAAAAGAGTTTTCACTTTCAAATTAATTTAATTTACAAACTCAGAAGAAATACTGGATAAGTTTCTGTTACTTACTTTCTTGGATACCTCTGGCCAGAAGTGTTTGCTCCCCCAAAACAGGACAATTAGAGTTAAAGCCAGGACACCAAACACCAGTCCACAAATCTTCAGCGATTTACATATCTTCTTGGATTTCAAAGCTTCTGCCTAAGCAAACAACAGAAAGAATGAAACAATACACAATATCCTCAAAATAGCAAGCCATAATTCAAAGTCTCCTTCAATTTCACTTTCTAATGTTCACTTTGCAATACGATAAATCTGTGAAACCATACTTCTGCTCAAAAGGGAAAATATATGAATCAACTTACGTTTAGAATGTGACAGTCCTCACAGTTCTCTGGAGGATTCTTTGCCATGGTCTCCCAGCACACAGTGTTCTTTCCCTGCCTTGAGAAGACTGAGAGACCACTGCTGAGGTGGAGTTGCAAGTGAGTCGGCTAACAGATGCCAGAGGAGACGCTGAATTTATATGGCTCAAATATGTCATACCAGAGCCGGAGGGAGCCCAGGGGGCTCCTGTGCTGCTGCGATTTGCTACATAGATATACCCATATATGTATATAACTTCTGTGCACAGAATTCCATCCAGAATGGCAAAGACAGAAGGTTATAATGAAAACTATTGTCCTGGGGGTTGGGTTGGAAGGAGATCAAGCCTTGGACACATTGAAATGATTTTTCACTATGAACTTAAAATACCAGTGGCAATACATGCTGCACACTCCAGAAATAAGCAAATAGAGAAAAAAGGGAACAAAGTTCTAATGTCAATTCCATTCAATTAAACAATATATTTATTGCAGGAAAATTAAGTATCAGGTACTTTCCTGGGTGTTGGAGAGTCAGAAATGAATAAGAAAGTGTCTCACTACACACTAGTACTCTGAGTGCCAAGCACATCATATATTTTACTAATTATAATTAGAACCAGGATAAAATGAAGAACAATTGTGAGTTTTCTCTCTTCTTCCTGTCTTTATGAATATTTTCCTCTCTTTTAGTTGGTCCTTCAATGCTGGTATTTATTATAATTTTTTCATGATTTTCTCTGTAACATATACTACTTAAAAAGATCTTATCCAGTCCTGAAGTTAATATGTCATTTATATAGTAATGCAATACAAATCTGTACCTGCAATCCTGTTTTATCTTTTATTTTCAATGCCAGTTAAACGTCCCAAGCATCTTTATCTGGATGTAATGCAGAAATCACAAACTCAATGTTATACCTATCAAACTCTTTCCTTTTTAACACTTCCTTCCCCCAACTTACTTTCTTTCCCATAATCCTAATAATCTGGATTGGTGACTAAAATTAGTTTCAGCCTGCCATAACAAAGTACTGTAAAATTACTGACTTGCATATAAAAAGTATACTCCTTAAAAAAACATTCTTACAGTTCTGGAGTCTATGATCCAAGGTCAAGATGTCAGCTCTCTCTCTCTCTCTCTCTCTCTCTCTCTCTCTCTCTCTCTCTCTCTCTCTCTCTCTCTCTGTTACAGATTAATAAACTGAATAGTTTAGTTTAGTTTTTTATTAGTTTTAATTTTTTAAAAAATAAAACTATTCCCATGGAATATATTCTGATCTCAGTTCTCCCTCCCTAGTCTCCCAGATCTTACCCACCTTCCCACTTAAGATATCAGACAGGCAAATAAAAAAGACAAACAGGGATGAAATCCAACAAACTAACTAAAAAGAAAGGAAGGAAGGAAGAAGGAACGAACATGAAAAACTCATACATGCAAAGACATACCCACACACAAACAAAACCCATAAAACCACAAAATTGGAAGCCATAATATACAAATAAAATAAGGTTAAAAATGCCCAAACAAAGCAATATGAGACAAAAACTTCCCCCAAAGTCCCATTGAGTTCATTTTGGGTTGGCCATCTACTGTTGGGCCAAGTGTGGTTTATATATCTAGTGAGAGTCCCTTGAAGAGACCTTTTATTCCTTTGTGAGTGGTTGTTAATTGGAGATAGCTTCTTGGTGGGAGATGGGAATTACTGTCTACTTCCCTATCTCAGTGCTGGGACCCCATCTGGTTTGGACCTGCGCAGGCCCTATAAGTACTGTTGCAGTCTCTGTGAATTCATATTCTTGTCAGTCCTGTTGTGTCTGGAACATATTGTTTCCTTGCTATCATCCATCTCCTTTGGTTCTCAGAATCTTTCCGGCTGCTCCATATTTCTTTCTTTTTTTAATTTTTTTTGATTCTTTGTAAATTTCACTCCATGCACCCTAAATCTCACCCATCTCCCTATCCCTTCATATTCATCCCCTTACAACCTCCCTGTTAAAACAAAAATATAAAGCCCCCATCTCACTACGGAAGCCACAGCATGTCACAGTGTGTCACACAATATACCCTTTTTCTCATACAGTGTTACTTACAAGTGTTCATTAGAAGCCTCTGGCATTTGCCACACTACCAATACTGCATTCTTCCCAGGACCCCTGTGAGACATCCTATTGTTGTCCTGTGCCATGGAGATCCTGCAGGGCCCATCTCTTCATAGATGGGATGGATGTTGGCGTGAGACAACTCAGGGCCTGGATCTGAGCCCACCAGCTCTCCTGTGCCTGCACCATCAGGACCAGTTCTCTTATTTTATACAAGTGAGGGCAGGGACTAGTTCTCCTGCTCTCAGGACCTTGGAGTTGGCTTTGGGTGGGGGGCACAGCTCATCACAGTGCTAGGAAATTAATGCGGTCTCAGGCAGAAACTCAGACCAGAGACATCCACACAGCCCTTGGCTGTGATAGGACCATGCACTTAGGCATGGCCGCTGGAGGTAGCATGGGTCCAGATGTCACCATGGCCTCAAGTGACCGAGAAGGCCAATCAAATCAGTATGTCCCCTAGTAGCAGCACAGCCCTCAGACATCCCATGGCCTCAAGAGGCAGCCCAGACCACTGACATTCATATGACCTTTGGTGGTAACTTGGGTCATAGACATTGGCACAGATACCAGCTACAGCAAGACCATGAACTTAGACATTATTCTCAGTGACAGCCCTGGCCCAGACATCATGGTCCCAAGAGGTTGCTCAGGCTCCTCATATCTGCCTCTTCCTCACCACTGTTTTGTCTCCATTTCCACTCTCCAAAGTACATGAACCACTCAGCCTTCTTCTCTCTCCTCTCTCTCCACCTAGTATTCCCTCTTTCCCTTCTCTCCATCATATACTCATTCATGGTAGTAGCACCAGGAGCTTGAGTGTCTCTCATTCAGCTGTCCCAGGGCCAGCCATATTTGTTTCTTCAGCTGTCTTTCTTTTGCTTCTGAGTGGCTATCTTACATGGTGCCTTTGCATTTCTTTGTGTTCCTATTCTAGTCTCCCCTCCTTTCTCCTTCCCTTCCTTTGCTTTACCCATCACTCTAGGGTCCTACTCAGTAGCCCTGGCTACATGGAGTTCTACCTGTCTGTATCTCCCAAGTGTTGAGATTAAAAGTGTGCACTATCACACCAGGCTTGGGATCTCTTTTTATAAGGATGCTAGTCACATTGATAAAAGGTCATAAGTACATTATTTTACTTTGGTTTCCTTTTTGAGGACTGCATTTCCAAATACAGTCAAATTCTAAGATACTGGGAATTACAGTCATAGCAGTGGAACAATAACTCAGTCTTCAAATGAGATATCATAGATTGTCTCACCTGTTAATGTCCATTTTTTTCGCTTAATCAACAGATGTTATGCACTTTAAATTTTCATACTTTTCAATAGATGTTCTTCCCTTATTGACAAGCACTTCTACAATCACTGCTTAAAAAAAAAAACATAACTGAGACCAGCACTTCTCAACCTGTGGGTCACAACTCCCTGTAGGGGCCACATTTCAGATACCACAATTTATAACAGCAGCAAAATTATAGTTATGAAGTAGCAACAAAAATCATTTTATGTTTGGGGGTCACCACAACATGAGGAACTAAGAGTTGCATTAGGAAGCTTGAGAACACTGGCTTGTCATCTTCTCAGACAAATCTCAAACCTAAGCCTTTCATGGATCTTGACTCTCCAGACCCATGTGCCTATTTAACAGGCTGAACACCTCCATTAGGAGATATTAAATGCCACCTCACCCAACCTGGATTAACTATATCTTCTTCGAAATCACACTCTTTTCTCTATTACCTATTATCCAGTATCTATAATCTATTATCTTTCTCACTGGAAGGACACCATGAGTGGTCATTAGACCAGAGATTTCAGTAGCTCAAGAGCTCTTCCTCTTTTATCCATTCCCATACCTAATCATTTATTACATCCAGTTAATTCTGCCTCTAGATTATCATCACAATTCTACTCTGTTGACTCTCAGAGTCCTCTGACTCAGTAGAGGGTCTGTAGTTAATGTTTTACTGTTATAATTGAGCCCTAGCACTTTTCCATTGCCTCCAAAGTTTTCCTAAAATTCAAATATAAGGACAATCTCTCCTCTACTTGAAGTCCCTTGATTAGCCAATAATGGTGATATGGAATACACTTCATGGTTTTGAGTTTGTGTATCTCTCTAGCCATGATTCTGAACAACTCCCTCCAGAAATGGATCCAGTTGGGATCTTAGATGGGCAGGATGATGAGAGATACATATGTGTTTCAGTAATGTACAAGCAATTGCAGTTCCTGAAAGTCTAGTGCAGTGCTAGTTCAAGTGTAAGGGATCTAAGCTTTTGCCTTTACATTCTGTGGTTCTATGAGTGTGACTTGCGTCATTATCTTCCAATATGGCTTCGTCACCTCTGATAAGGAGAAAAAGGACATCAAGGATCAACAAGAACATAATCCAGCTGAGTTTATCCCTGTCCATCAGGAAAGTAATATTTTCCTGGAAATATTATCCTACAGATTTTTTATTGTTATTATCCTTGCCAGAACTATATTGGATGGCCACTTTAGCTATAATAATACTGTAAGGAGGTTTTATTTTTTACCCACATTATTACTATTCCTAAGAATATTCTGTTTTTCTATAAACTGGGGAAACATACTGGATATTAAAACTGCAATTTCTGCCTTAACAGTCATGGTAAAGGTTTGACGTTTATTCTAAGAACAATGATGATTCTCTAAGATATTTGAACAGAATTCTTTTAATACTTAGCAACATCTCTCTGGGTACTTTGAAAAGAATAAATTATGAGAAGACAGAAAAATTAAAAGAGGTAATTAAAAGAGATGCCAATGGTTGAACTGGAAAGATGGTTTCAAGAATGGAGATAAGTAGGCAGATTTGACATATATTTTAGGAGGCATAAATACTTGTGGTAGATTAGATAATGAGGGAAAGAAAGGAAAGGATGAAAAAAGTCCCAGAGATCTGGCTTGCATATTCAGATGACATTATTAATTGATATCAAGAAGCACTGAGGAGGACCACTTTTGAGCAAATGATAAGTATGGTTGGAACATGTTAATCTGAATTGTTTTGAAGTATCCAAGAAAGGATGAATAGTTTCTGATAATTGATGTTTGGACCTAATAGCAACGTCACTGAAGTAGACATTTAGATTTGGAGCTATTTATTCTGGTGAAAGCTATGGAAGTCAGTGGCTCCCTGCTCGGTGCAGTGGCTCTACGATGCCTTGATGCCTCCCTGCATCCTTCCTTCAACGTCACCATCTGCATTGGACTAGGATCTGACCTTCCAATCTGTCTTTTTTATTAGGATGAAAGTGCCCTCCACAACCCTTTGCCAGACATGTCTGTCCTTAAAAAAACCTAAGTGGGAAACAGCAGCTGGAGGTTTCTCTTTTATAAAGCCTCATGGTGGAACACCTGTTCGACCCGGTCCGTGGAAGGATGGAAGCGTCACAAAGGGACTCAATATGAATGGAAAAGACCTGTCACCATGAGTCTGGCATCTCAGAGATGTAGGCACTACAGCACTCTGAACACACGCTAAAAACAACTCTCAACTCAAAGAACCCAGTGCTTGTGCCTCAGTATGAGAAATTCAATGCTGGTGAACGAAGTTTGTTGAACGAAGCCTTCCAACCATCCAGTAACCTGTTTGGACCCATTACTGTGCATTCACAGTCAGATTGGATCACCTCCCACCCTGAGGCTCCCCAAGACTTCGAACAGTTTTTCAGGAATCCCTACAGGAAGGCACCATGTCCAGAGAAACACATTATCTACATACAGTCTATTGGCTCGCTAGGCAACACCAGAGTTATCATTGAAGAGTATGTTAAATGGCTCAAGGGCTACTGTAAAGCATTTTTCTATGCTTTGACGGTAAAGTTCTTAGACTCAATTCCAGTCTCTGCAACAAAGTGTTCCTTTAGAGTGAATGAGCACACACAAAACCTACAGATTCATGCAGGGCGTATCCTGGCATTCTTGAAAAAGAAGAGACCCACAGATGCCTTCTGCATCGTGGGGATCACCATGATCAAACTCTACCCACGAGGCTCCTGGAATTTTGTCTTTGGACAGGCCTCTTTGACAGACGGTGCGGGGATATTCAGCTTTGCCAGGTATGGCAAGGATTTCTACAGCTCAAGACACGAAGGCAAAGACTCCACAACGAACATCTTCCAGTGACTATTCCATCTTTGATAACTATTACAACCCTGAAATCACTAGTATTCTGCTGTGGCGATCCTGTAAGACCTTAACCCATGAGATTGGACACATATTTGGACTGCGACACTGCCAGTAGCTTGCGTGCTTAAGGCAAGGCTCAAATCACTTAGCGTCCGCTAAACCTTTGTCCTATCTGCTAACGCAAGCTGTAGTATGTTATTTGCTTCAATATTGTGGACAGATACAAAGCACTGCTGAGGTGGATTGACGACAAGTCTAGCGATGCATCAAGAACAACTCCGAAAAATAGTTCTGAGCATGTGAACTTGCAGAAACCTGTGGAAGCCTTTAAGGATTGGAGAGAATGGATAGTAAGATGCGTTGCTGTTCTCGAGAAATAAGGACTTTCAGCCGGGCATGGTGCACGCCTTTAATCCCAGCACCCGGGAGGCAGAGGATCTCTGTGAATTCGAGGCCAGCCTGGTCTACAAAGTGAGTCCAGGCTACACAGAGAAACCCTGTCTCGAAACCAAAAAAAAAAAAAAAAAAAAAAGAAAAGAAAAATAAGGACTTTCAGACAGGAGTCAGGGAGGTAAAGACTGGCCTAGGTGTTTGTGAGTAGAGGCTTCCCTGGAACAAGCCATCTGCTGAGTATGCTGAGACTGGCTAATAGACTAGAACTTCTCTGAAGCCCCCACACTGGAACCCGGTTCTCTAAGAAGATGGAACCCTCGCTGCCCTTCTCTCCTGTCTCACTTGCTGGTCTGTGGCAGTGAGCGCATCTTTTCCACACTTCCAATAGGATTAGGTGAAGCCAGGGGGTAAATAAATAAACACTTTAAAAAAAAGACTCACACTGAGTGTCTTCCTCAAATGTTCTCCACCTTATCTCCAGAGGAGATCTTTCACTGAACCTGAACTTTGCTGACTCAGCTAGATTGGCTGCCCACCCCAGGATGAAGATTGCATGTGTGCACCAATTTCAACTGGCTTTCTGTGTGTCTTCTTGGAGATTAAATTCATGTCCTTATGCTTGTGTGGAAAGCACTCTGCATACAGTTATCTCTCCTTTCTCTCACCTTAATGGTGGTGGGGTTAAAAGATGAATGTGCTCACTAAGGAGAACCTTCACATAAAATAGGAAGTGATGTCCGTTTCAACAAATATATTAGTAACAATGCAGAAGCAGAGTAAATGTGAAAAAATAACACAAAAGCAACAGAACTCCTCCAACAGTTTATAACATTTCGATAACAGTGCATGCAAAGATAGTTAAAGATTGAAATGGTTGACAAAGAATTTAAAAGTTTATTTTTGAGTTTCCTACCTTTTTACTTTAATTGAAAATAGATTCCTTTCTTATACAATATATCCTCATTATAGTTTTTCCTCCTTTCACTCCTCCTAGCTCCTTTCCACCTCCTCTTCCATGTGGATTCACTACCCTTCTACTTCTTATTAGAAAAGAGTAGGCCTCTATGAGATGAGATAACTCATATAACAAAATTAAGTATAATAAGATGAAGCAAAAATTATATCCAAGATGGACACAGCAACCCAACAGGAGGAAAAGATTGCCAAGAGCATGCATGAGAGTCAGAGATCTACTCACTCATTCTCACAGTCAGGAGTTCGATGAAAATACTAAGCTAACAGATCTAACAAACCTTGCAGAGGACCTGGTACAGACCCATACAGGCCCTGTGCTTGCTTAAGTCTCTGTGAGTTCATAGGAGCCTTGCTTACTTGATTCAGAGGGCCTTATTCTCCTTGTTCTCCAGGGGTATTCCATCCCCTCTGGCTCTTACACTCTTTCTGCCTTGTTTTCTTGGTGTCCAACAACAAAGAGTCTGTTTTTAAAAAGATATAAATTTCTTGTAAGAAGAGGCAACTAAACACACAAATGAGGTAAAGGTAATTCAAGACCTAGAGGAGAAATTTACTAAAGAAAGGGAGAGATTGTAAAAGTAGTCTCACAATTTTGCACATAAAAATCAACTAATGAAATAAAAATATGAGAAACCATCATAAATACAAATGGTGGAAGAATATCAGGGATTGAAGACAAAGTTGAGAGACTACTACATTAAGATAGCAATAAAGAAAAAAATCATGGCCATGACCTTTATGGCCTCTGGGATATGATTAAGATACAAATGAATTTTTGATGTACCACACAAAACAGAGATGTAGACTAATAGAATACAAACTTATCCAATGAGACCAGTGCAGACAATTTCCCAACTCTATGGAACCGTATGGACATCTAAGAATATGAGGAATTTAGAATCCAAATAAATATGACCACGAAAGAACATCTTCATGTCATAATTAAAATACAAAGGAAACAATATTAAAATCTATAAGAGAAAGTGACAGGTTAATTACAAAGATTTCCCTTTCATGATAACAGATTTTCTGAGGAAATACTAAAATCCAGGAGAGCATGTCACATTATAATCTAACTCCTGAAAATAAATAGCTGTCAACAAAAATAACTGTATCAGTTATTCTTTAAAATTAATGGAGAAATAAAGACCGTCCATGATAGTAATAATAAAAAACTAAAATACTTTGTGACCACTAAGCCAGCATTGTAGAAGATAATTAGAAATCAAAACAAAATAGAAAGGGAAAGAATGCTTTCAAGCTCACTCATTCCTTATAGCCCATAATACAATGATACCAAACCCAGATAAGCACACAATTAAACAAGAAAGCTACAGACCAATTGTGCATAAAAGTGCTCAATCAAATGCTTGCAAACCAAATTCATTCAACAATAGACTAAAAAAATCACACACCATAATCAAATTAGTTTCATTGTGGAGGTGCAAGGAAGTTTTAACATACTCTAATCAGCAAACCTAATGTAAATGGAATCAAGAGCAATAGATGCACAATATCTCAACATAATGAAGGCTATGTGCAATAGATCTACAGGCAGCATTGCCGTCAATGCGAAAAAAATCTGACAAAGTTTCCCAGTACTTTCAGGCAATTGTATTCTGTACTTAAAAGACTCTAGCAGAGAATTCAGACCAGATAAACAATTTCGGCCATGTAGGAAGATACAAAACCAACATACAACAATGAGTAGGTTTTTCTTTTTTTAATATACATTTTATTAATTTATTCATATTACATCTCAATTGTTATCCCATCCCTTATATCCTCCCATTCCTCCCTCCCATTTTCCCCTTACTCCTCTCTCTTATGACTGTGACTGAGGGGGACCTCCTCCCCATGTATATGCTCATAGAGTATCAAGTCTCTTCTTGGTAGCCTGCTATCCTTCCTCTGAGTGCAACCAGGCCTCCTCATCCAGGGGTCATGGTCATATATGGGGCACCAGAGTTTGTGTGAAAGTCAGACCCCACTCTCTACTCAGTTGTCCGTTGGCTAGATCTGTGTAGGGGTTCGAAGTTTACTGCACATATTGTCCTTGGCTGGTGCCATAGTTTGAGGTTTTTCTATATGCTTTTGATGAAATCATCAAGAAAGAAACCAGGAATACAACTTCATTCTAGTTGTAGTGTTCTAAAGTGAAATAACTAAGTATGTACCAAGCTGAGGAGGGCTTTTTGTTGTCATGTTCAGTGCTGGTGACTGAACTGAAAGCCTTGTGCTTGCCTGAAAGTGCCCTAAATCATCAATTCTTGAGGAGGTTAAAAACCAAGGAAAAATTAAAATGTCAAACAAGAAAGTAAAGCCACTAAAAGATGGAAAGAACTCATTTGTTCATGGACTGACAAGAGCTAATGTTAGAGTGTCCATAATAATAAAAACCATGTACAGATTCACTATAATCCCATCAAAAGTCCATGGAATTCTTTTCAGGTATAGAAAAAACAATTCTAAAATTAATACTGAAGCACAGACATAAAAGACACACACATACACACAGACACACACACACACACACACACACACACAGAGAGAGAGGGAGACAGAGACAGAGACAGAGAGAGACAGAGAGAGTCAGAGACACAGAGACACAGAGACACACACACACAGAGAAAGAGACAGAGACAGAGACAGAAAACACTAGAACAAAACAAAAACAACCCTCCCCCACAAAAAATCCAAACCACCAACTAGCCAAAGAAATCCTGAACAAACAGGATGTTGTTGTGGATATCACAATACTCAACTCCAAACTAAACTGAAGAACTTCAAGTAACAAAAACCATGCAGAACTGACACAAGAACAGGTATGTAGAGTAGTGTAGTGATAGGGAATACAAGGCTCATAAATACACCTGGACAGCTATTGCCATCTGATTCTTGGTGAAGGAAGCAAAGGCATTGGAAAGAAATGGCAATCTTTAGTAATTGGTGTAGTGAAAACTGGACATAGAAATGTAGAAGCCTGAAAACAAATCAACTCCTGATCAGACTGACCAAGGATTAGGTCAATAATGACTAGGTCAAATTTTGATTATAATAACCAACTAAATTCACTGGTGATTAGATTAGTCAATGACAATGTGGGCTGCCTACTGATTTGTCTGATAATTACATCATCCACTCTCTTGTTCAGGGTGGCTCTTGAACAAGGCAGAGTTAACAGAAAGGGATGCACTCATCTGTCTGGCTGATTTCACAAAACTCTCGTCTGTAGGCTAGTGTTCTCAGTGTCCTGTCTGCTAATTCTCAAAGGCCTCCATTTTATAGGAAGACCAGTCTAAATCTCCATTTTAGCTTCCGTTTACTTATTATAATGTTATTGAGGCTCACTTATATTGTATCATGTATAATTATTAAAATTTTAATATGCTAAGCAATATTCCATTATATAAATATAACGCTTTTATTTATTTATTTTATTAAACTGAAATTGGCCATTACCTTGATATACTTTTTTGTTCTTATAACTAATACTGCTATGAATATTTGAGTGTAAATTTTGTATGACCATATGTTTTAAATACTTTTGAACATCACAGAGTAGAATTTCTGGGGCATACATTTAACTTTTGGAAGATTCATCAAAGTATTTTCCACCGTGACTGCATCACCAATGAACCTGGGCATGGGGCCTGCCCTGGAGTGTGATTATACACTTAGTAACATTCCCTTGGAGAAAACTATTTTTTCCTTTCCCAGCAGTTATCAATTGAAATCGCTTCTTGTTTAGGGGAGGCTTTGTGTAAACTTCCCCTTCTTGGTGTTTTGAACCTGTGCAGATCTTGTACATAGATGTGAGTTTATATGTTCATCAGTCCTGTTGTGTCTGGAAGATGCTGTTTCCTTGGTTTTACCCACCACCTCTGGCTCTTGTGGAATAAGTGTTATATCATGTCAACATGGTTTAATGGAAGCTAAAGGAAGAAAAACTTTCACTTAAACTTAGTCAATGCTTGGGACACCTTTCAAGAGAGCAGGAAATATTAATTGACTGGAGATGATAAAAAGTTATAAATTCTGCTAGGAAATGTGGGGTAAATTAGAGCATGTTGAAATCTTCAAGCAATAAAACCAGTAAAGATGGTGGTAAGGTATTAGTAACAGAGTAGAGATCTGGGTATAGTGGCACATGCCCTTAATTCCAGCTCTTGGGAGGCAGAAGTAGGCAGATCACTGTAATTTCAAGGCCAGCCTGATCTACAAAATAAGGCCAGGACAGCAAGGGCTACACAAAGAAATCCTGTCTCAAAAAACAAAGCAAATAACAATGGTGGCATAGATGTGGTATAAATGGTGGTAAGGTGCTAGTAACAGAGTATAATCAGTAGCCTGCATTATTTCAGTTAATAATTTTTGTGTGATGAAAATTTGCCTTTGGGCAGTCTTTCTTGGAAGAATTTCTTGTAATGAGGCATACATGAGAAGATTATTGGTAGAAGGATCCTGACCAAGTCTCTTTACATCAATGTGTTTTAAGTATACTGTGATTTGCATTAGAATATCCAGTGATATATTAAAATCAAACTCAAGACTAATAGAGTCTTGATGTTATCATTCTTCTACAGTTAATTCTTTTTTTTTTTTTTTTGAGACAGGGCAACTCCCAGAAATCTGCAGGCCTCTGCCTCCTGGAGTGCTGGGATTACAGGCATGTACCACCATGCCAGCATTACAGTTAATTCTTATGCGTGTCTCAATTCAGAAGCATGGTTCTGGAAGAATCATCTAAAAGTTAAGCTTATTTATTCACTCAAATGTAATAGATATTACACATACCCAAAGGAAACAAAGAAAATGAATTTCTTTGACTAGATTTCTGTACATGGATGAATGGCCACATAGAGTGTATGCCATTTTCCCTAGATAGCATTAACTGACAACTTGAAGCAGCCTAGAATCACATGAGAGAGAGAATCTCTGTTGATGGGTTATCCAAATCATATTGGCCTGTGAGCATGCTTGTGGATGGGTTCCTGATTGCCAATTGATGTATTAGGAGCTCAGTATATTGTGGCTGGCACTATTCCTAGGTAGAGGGTTTTTAGCTATAGAAGATAGCTAGGTAAATATGAGTTTGTGTCCACTTAATAAGCAGCATTTTCAATGCTTTCCTGTTGTACTTCATGGCTGTAAAGTAATTGTCTTGATTGTAGTTAATGCTGTGTGGAATAGCAAGCCCTGGATTCCTGTAGATTTCCTTCAATGATGAACTGTAATCTGTAAGATAAAATAAGCCTGTATCCCTCAAAAGTCATTTTGTTCATGGTATTTGTCATAGTAGCAGAATGGGTGAAACTACAATAGCATGTTTCAGCTTAATTTTCTCATATTACCAATGATGTCATTGGTGCCTGACAGAAACAATGTCCTTTTTTGGCTACAAAATGGTCTTTATGTCTTTTGTTGATGAGATCCCATCTTTCTATAGAATATGGTTAAAGGTCAAGACTCTTTGCTTTTATACCATCTGTTATATATTTGAACTCCTAAAATGCATGAGGAAATTTTAGCTGCCTTTGTGATGCCATTTTGTAGGTGGAGCTTATAGGAAATAAGTAAGTTATATGAGTAGAGCTCTCATGCATGTTATTAATACCCCTATAAAAGAAAACCCAGGGGCTATGGATACAGTTAAGTAGCAGAGCATTTCTCTAGTATGTGCTAAGTCCATGGCTCAATCCCTAGTATTGTGGAAATGACTTCAGGCTCTTTGTCAAGTGTCTGGTCTATAATAAATAGCATCTAATTCCATTCTTAAGTAGCTAACACCATTATGTACTTTATAGCTTCCTGGGTTTTTGCATTGTTCTTTGCACTTTGTCTTCTGTTCTGGTCAACCAGTTAACCTCATATTTGTCCTCTGTTTACTTCATAGGCTAACTTATGTTGTGTTGCTTTCTTTCATCAACCATAACATGAAAGAAAGTTGGAACTAACAGTATCTTAGCAATTTTCTGTTCCAACCGTATTATTTATAAAGATAGGAAAACTGAAAGGTAGATCCATGAAACAACTTGGTCAAAGTGACACAACTAGTTAGTGGCCCAACTAGGACTGGTGCCTAGGCTTTATGATCCCCTTTCCAGGGCTCTTATCCCTAGAGAAGACAACCTAATGATTTTCATACGTTCTTCCAACATGACTGGGGCTGGGGTGCAGAAAGAAGGACTTGAAGGAAAACAGTAAGTTTTTAAAGCTTAGTCTGTTAAATAGATTTGATTTTTCAACCACTATATTAGTTTTCATTTTTTCCTCCCTTCTTTGCCAGAAACAATAAAATGACTACTGTGGCACTGAGACCAAGTAAAGGTATTATACTTAAATCTGAGTTTAAATGATTTACAATTGAGTGGGAAGACTGTCTGGTGTACAAAGTTTACCAGGCTATTTCTGAATGCCACAGACAAACCATGTGACCTTCATCACATTATGCTGAATTACTTTCCCTCAGTTTTCTTTTTTTTTCACTTTTTTTTTTCACTTTACTTGGAGTGTTTAAGTAGAAACCTCTGAGAAATTCATGACTTACAACGGGAAAGCAGCTTAGACACCTTATTGACTGTCACTTACAAGGGTAAGATAGAGGTATAAATGGGCAGGGGACTCCTTTTCTGCCTCACAATATGGGTTGACTAACATTCACTTTGAGTTTTTCAACTAAAATAATATGAATATAATGTTATATTTTTAAAAACCATGAGTAGAAGGAGGTGTTTTTCTTCTTGGTGGCCTTTTTTTGTCTTCAAAATAATATCCTTGGATATTACCAAAAGAGTCATCAGAAAGCGAGCCTGAAACAAAGGGAGAGACAGGAAAAGAAAGATCATTCAAAGAGATTTTGATAACAGAACAACAATGAGGGAAGGGAGAAAACATAACTGTGATATTGACGGAGTCAAGCAATTTGGTTGGAAAAATACATGGCTTTGTGCATTTACATGTACCAAGGACAAGAAGTGAAAAAAACTCAAAAAGCAAAACAAAAAGCAAAAAGACACATGTGCCTTGCCAAAGAACTTATTTCAGAAAAAAAGCTCTGAGAGCAGTAGGAGATAAATGGACAGTCTCCAAGGTGCTCTGGAAAATCAATCACAAACATCATCTAGAAGTAGCTGACTTAATTCATTCTATTCCTATTACAATAAATCTGACTGGCATATAAAATTCATGTGCCTGGAAATACTGGCCTGAAAAATTACTTTTGGGCTCCTGCTCGAATTTTTATGTCAATAAAGAATACTAGGAAACCACCAAAAAACACAAGAGAATCCAAGCATTTCCTTTTCCAGAGAATATTTGAAGGTCTAAATCCAGGGTTTTGGTAGTAATATATTATATAAAGTAATTTATACAAATTTTATTTATCCAAAGTGAGTAGGCTGCTTTCATAGGTGAAGATGTAGAACCTTCACCAAGCAAAGCAATTAGAATGGTTTTCCCCCTTATATTGCTGATGGATTTGGAGCAAGTCATCCATACTTTTCCTTGTACTTTTCACTCAGCTTTCTTCCTTCTGTAATGTTAAGGTCTGGCCAGGAGACAAAGGAAAGGAAGCAGAAGAAGCAGTTGGCCCACACAGGAGCTGGACCCATGACTGGAACCTCATTAGCACCATGGCTCAGCCAACTAATTCCAATGAAAACTCCACTGAAGCAGCTGTGGTGGACTTCTAAACTTTAAATGAGAACTATTGAAAAAAAGAGAACAACACATTCTACAATACAATCTTATGCCAGGCTCTCCTGTTGATGATAAGCAAATAGCTCTAGCGGGATCACACTTGAGTGTGTGCATTTTTACTGGAGAGCACTTTTTGTCTGTTGATTTGCATAATTTAGTTCTGAGAACTATTCTGGAACTATTATTTTATATTTCCATCTCTTAAATATTCTTTCTTCTAAACTATGTGTAAGTAGATATTAGACCCTCTGAAACATATCCTCAGGTTTCATTGTCTTTTCTGTCCCATTTATACAACTTTCATGATAATAAAATAAACACACTTTATTAAGCAGGATATATTGTTTAAAGGAGTTTTGGGAAGACATAAAAATTAAACGGAAGTACGAATAGCCATATACCTTGCATCCACATGCATGTGGCCTTTGTCTCTGTCAAACTCCTACACCACAGCATACATTGGTTATAATGTTGAACTAATATTGACCATTCTTATCATCCAAAGTCCATGGTTTCCATTAGTTTTCTGTGGGTCTTAAATATTTAGTGGGTCTTACATATTTTGTGGGTCTTATATATTCTATGCGTTTTGGCATTTGTCTAACATTACAGTGCCACAAAGAGTAGTTGCACTGTTCTTAAAATCCTCTGTGTTTGGGGCTGAAGAGATGGCTCATCAGTTAAGAGCACTCACTGGTTGCTCTTCTAAGGAGAGGTCTTGAGTTCAATTTCTAGCAACCACATGGTGGCTCACAAACATCTGTAGTGGAATCCGATTCCCTCTTCTGGTGTGCATGAAAACAGAACACTAATATACATAAAATAAGTAAATAAAATTTTTAAAAAATCCTCTGTGTTCCACCTATTCATCTATTTTTCCACCCCTATCCTTAGGGAACTTGCCAATACTTTTATCATCTTCATAGTTTTGCTTTCCCTGAGACATTATATAATTAGATTCTTGCTATATGTAGCCTTCTCAGATGGGTTTCTTTCACAATGTAACACACATTTCAAGTTCCCCTGTGTCATTTTGTGGCTTGATAGCTCAGTTATTTTTAGCAATGAATAATGTGCAATCACCTGAATGTAATCAGAGTTTACTCACTCACCTACTGAGAGATTGGTGCTTCCAATTTCTGATCATTATGAATCCAGCTGAGGGGAGTAGGTAAGTAGAACAGGGCAAAGGATAGTCTTAAATTAAGAGCTTTTCAACACACTGCTGAATGGGCTGGGTATGTTGTTTCAGCTGAGCCTTCTTTGGTAGTGATACAACAGGCCATTACAGACCTCAGGACTCCATAGGACAGTTCCAGGATGATGCTAAGTACATGAACAGGTAGGGTACATGCTTGTTTCCACATAGTGGTGAGTGGTGCAGGATGACTGGCTGAGTCTCAGCTTTTGCCACCACCACAATGAACTCAGAGATGCCCTGGCTTGTTTTCACTGGCTGTTTTCCAAAGCTGCTTAAGGTGGCATGGCTGCTAAACAAGAGCCATTAGGTGTTTTTTTTGGGGGGGGGGGGGAAATCAGCATATGCAAAGTACAAGCCTTTGGAATTATGTCAGCCTCAGCTGTCACTGCTTTTTGGTGGACTTGCACTCGTCAAGAACAATAGAGGTCAGAGAAGAAGCCAGGAAGCTACACAGAAGAAGAAGCAAATAGAAACTGAAAACAAAAAGTATGGTTTCATGAGTTTTTAACTGGCATTTTCCAATTTTCTAGGAATCTGTAAAGGGGATTATTTACTTATTTATTTAAGAAGGGAGTCTGACACAATCCAGGCTGGTTTCAGATTGTTTACATAACTAGAGATGGCCTTATTCTTCTGAAACCCCTCCCCCCATATTCCAAGTGCTAGAATTACAGGCCAATGCCCCAACTCTGGGATTCCAGGGCTGTAGACAGAACCCGGAGTCTCCTGCATGCTGAGTAAGCACTCTTACAGCATAGTCACTTTCTCACTTTGAAAAATTCTACTATAACTTTTTAAAAAAAGAAATCATGACCAATACACAGCTAGTAGCTTGATTGTAATTTAAGCTTAATACTCCTCTAGGTTGAGAAATAAACTCACTGTTTTGTCTCTCCTTGGTCTCACCAGCTTAACTTTTATTGTCTGTTACATGTCATGATTGTGACTCAAGACATTATGACATGAGCTATGAGCTGGAGAAGATAGCTAAATTAGGCCATGACTCTTAGCATACATGAGTTGTTTTCCTTTTCTTTTTTAATTTAAGGCTTTTTTTTTTTGGCTACAATATATTTTTATCATATTCTTTCCCCTCTTCTAAGTCTTCCCAGATCCTCCCCACTTCCGTACTCACCCAACACTATATTCTCTCTTTCTCTTAAAAAATATAAGAAAACAAACAACCAACAAAATAAGCAACCAAAAAGACAAACAGCACCAAGCAAACACAAAACAAAAGTGCACAAAAGATAACTACTGCCTGACTTGATTTGTATTGGAAATATAAAAGCAGATAAGTCCACTAAAACAAAGCATAGGATTCTGGTTACTAGGGGATTCAGTAAATGAGAACTAAGATACATAGCTAGCTAAGCAAGATGAAAAAGTCGGCTAATTTCTTATACAGAAGGAAGACTATAGTTAAGAAAGTACATATTAGGTGCTTTGATTAGAAACAAAAATGACACAACTTTGGAAAGTGACAGATGTTACTTTTCTTCTATATAGTGACAATTCTGTGGTATGTGTATATCTAAGGGCTGTGCCTATGTCTTAGTGTTACTATTGCTGTGATAAGACATCATGACCAAAAGCATGCTGTGGAGGAAAGGGCTTATTTGGCTTATACTTACACATCATATTCTATCATTGAATGACCTTAGGGAAGAAACTCAAACAGGGCAGGAACCTAAAGGTCAGAGCTAATGCATAGGCCAGGGAAAGGTACATCTTATTGGCTTGCCTTCTTATTGAACTCTAGGACCACCAGCCCAGGGATGACCCCACCTACAATGGCTGCTTACGCATCAGTCACTAAGCAAATGTCCTACAGGCTCTTCTGCTTAAAGCACAATTTTCTGGAATCATTTTCTTAGTTGAGGTTCCCTTCTCTCAGATGACTCTAAGTTGTGTCAAGTTGACATACAACTAGCCAATGCAGTTATATGCATTAAATGCATATAGTATTAATATTTTTAAAAAAAATGATGTGCCTCAGATATAGGTAGAATGCTTACCTAGCATACCCAAAGACCCAGGTTTGATCCCAATAGGTTACTGCAAAATTCAATGACTAGATAAAAGTGGCACTATTAGTTATGTATACTGTTAGTTAAGAGTACAAGTTGTAGATGATTCAAAACACTATAATTGTTTCAAATTCACTAAGTTTGAAGGCCACAAGTTCCCTTAAATCTTTGGTTGTGTTTAAATCCCATTACAATGAAAGAAGTAGATTTTGTTCACAACCTTGTCACAATACTTATTGTAAAAAGTCTAGTAAAAATTAAAAACACAAATCACTTGTTAAATAATTTAGTCATACATTGACCTTAGAAGTAGCATGTAGTTTACACAATATAGAACAACTGTTACTTTACAGGTAGGCAAATAAAAAAACACCCATGGTAATTCATTTGGCCCAGATAACAGAGGTAATTGGAAGCATAAACAGAACTATTATTAGTTTTTCACAACAAATTTTATTCTTTCCATAATAAAACTCAAAGTGCATTATTGCACAAAAGCATAATATGTATATTTTCCCCATGAACAGGAAAGCAATGTGACTTTGCAAAAATGAATGTTACTATATGAAAATAAAGTGTTCTTGGTTTTTTTTGTTCTTTCTTTAGAATCATCTTATTTTATAAACTCAATAACTACTTAACTCTTTGAGGATATTAATGGTTCTTTTTGAAAATATTCTTTTTATAACACAATTTCACTCTGTTTTTTGGTCTCTCTACCTACCTCTAAAACATGCCTGCCTGCCTGTCTCTATCTATCTATCTATCTATCTATCTATCTATCTATCTATCTATATTTAATTCTATATATCTTCTATGTATTTAACTGTCTAGTCTCTATTTGGAGATGACAATACAAGAAATATGATAAAGTATGTCAGGATTTAGTGATTTTACTTTATAAAAGCAATTTTTTAGAAATATAATTGAATACAAGATAGTGTTTGAAATAGTAACAAGAAAGATAAAAATTGTATAAATCATTTGAGGAAAACACTACTTGAAGATAAAGCTTGCTTCAAAAATTGAAATATATGTTTAATTCTAGAGTTTGGAAGACTCATATTGTGAACAAGTCAGTTATCTCTATATTAATGCACACATTTAATTAAACTTTTATAAAACTATCAGTTTCCTTTTTAATGTGGAGAGGAAACTTTAAGATCATTTGAAAAAATCAAAACAAAGAGTACGTCCAAAACATTTGAAAAATATGTATCAAAAAGAAATACAACTTACTAGACTATATTATAAAAACTCAAATTTAACTGTTTTTCATAAAATTTGATCATATTTTTTCCCCTACTCCACCTCCTCTCAGGTCTTCCTCACCTCCCTATCTAAACAATTTCATTTTCTTTTTCTTTCTTTTAACAAACAAACAAAATAAAAAAATAACCATTTTTATTAGACAAAAAATAAAAAGCCAAAGCAAACAAAAACTGCACAAAAAATGGAGTTCATTTTGTGTTGTCCAACTCTTTCTGGGCTTGGAGCTTCCCCTAGAGCATGGTTAAGAAACTCAGTGTTATTCTACCAATGAAAACCAAGACATCCGACTTAGGGCTGAGGGCTCCAAAGTTCTCACTCTCTGCCCATTTTCCAGTTGTGGGTCTGTGTTAATTCCCATGTACTATAAGAAGAAACTTCCTTGATGATGGCTGAATGAGGCAATGATTTGAAGGTATAGCAGAATGTTGTTAGGAGTTATTTTATTGCTATGCTCCTTTAGCAGAACAATAGTATTTTGTTTCCCCTCAGTCCATATAGTCTATCTGGTCCCAGGTACTTGCCCACTTGTGCAGTGTCAGACATGAGTTCTATCTCATTGAGTGGACCTCAAATGCAATCAGGGAGTGGTTGGTTACTCTCACAGTGTTTGTGCCACATTATGTACCAGTTTAACTTGCAGGCAGATCACCAATGTAGTTCATGTGGCTTGTGGCTGGATGATTACCTTTCTCCTCTGGTAGCATGCAGAATACCTACCAATACCATGAGCGCTAGTCATGGAGTGAAGACTTCACTAGGAATGAAGCTTTTAGTTAGTCACCAGCTCTACTTCTTTGTGTTCAATGAGCTAATACAAGTGTTGTCTTCAGCAATAGGGTCTTACCATCAGGTTGTGGAGAATAACCAATAACTTTGGCAATAGCCTGAGATGTTGGGGTGCTTCTATGGGGCCCTTTTGGTTCATAACTCAACTAGATGTAACACATCCCTGGTACTGGAGGTTTCAACTTATGTCTCTGGTGTTAGAAATGATGCATAGATAAAGTGACTAGTATATTGGATTGTAAAAACTCTGGCAATTTAAAATAGCAGAAGCAAAACAAAGAACCCCCAAGTAAAAAACAGCAACAACAAAAATATCCCTAAATTAGAAATACAAAAAATAACTGTTTAGTTCTATGCCTCATTTTTAAGTTGGTTTATTTATTTTCTTGATATTTAGTCTTTTGAATTCTTTGTATATCCTGGGTATCAACTCTCTGTATAATTGATAAAGATTTTTTTCCATTTGGTAGGCTGCCTCTTTGCTCGAATGATGATGTCTTTTCCTATACACAAGAAAGTTTCACAAGATATTACTTATAATTGTAGATCTGAATGCTTTTTGCTACTGGGATCCTGTTTAGAAAGTCTTTTCCTGTTGAATAAGTTTTTTCTTCTTTCTCTTCTACTAGATTCAAGGTATCTGTTAATTTTAAAATGGTGTTTCCTTCTTTTTTCTTTTTCTATGTTTTCTTGAGATTATAATATAATTACATTTCTTCCTTCACTTCTTTCCCTCAAACCCTCCCATATACTCACTTTAATCTTTTTCAAATTTATGGATTTTTGTCATTGTTATTAAATGCATATACATATTTATTTGGAATTATAGACTGCTTAGTCTGTATAACGCTATTTGTATTTATGTTTTCAGGGCTCATCATTTGGTTTTGGATTACCAATTGGAGTGGTTTTCCTTGGAGATGACTTTTTCTCCCAGTCTCACCATACCTTAGTTGTCTGTACTTCTTTGAATAGGGTTGAAGACTCATGGGATTCCCCTCATCCACATAGACAAGCATATTGGTATAGGCATCTGGTCTTATGTTGAAGCCCCTAATAGATCTGGAGTTTTTTCATGTTGGATTATAGATACAGATCTATTTAATTCTTCTACTTGCAGCTACCAATTTGACCAGCACCATTTGTAGAAAATGCTGTATTTTCTTCACTGGGTATTTCTGGTTTCTTTGTCAAAAATCAAATGTCCATAGGTGTGTGGACTT
The DNA here is from genome assembly GCF_903995435.1 of Acomys russatus. Lineage (NCBI taxonomy): Eukaryota > Metazoa > Chordata > Mammalia > Rodentia > Muridae > Acomys > Acomys russatus. The sequence goes on along the minus strand of NC_067169.1, from coordinate 76,367,634 downwards.
TTGTCTCTGTTTTCAATTTGAATCTATTGACCAAGGTGTCTGTTTTTATGTCAATAACATGTTGTTTTTATTATTATAGATGTGTTTGTAATACAATTTGAGATCAGGGATGGTGATTCCTCCAGCAGTTATTTTATTATTCAGAGTTTTTTTTTTTTTTTTTGCTATCATGTTTTGTTCAATTTCTATGAACAATTATGTTGCAATTTTGATTGCATTGAATCTGTAGATTGCATATGGTAGGATGACCATCTCACAATCTTTATCCTATAGATACATTAGCATAGGAAATTGTTTCATCTTCTAATGCCTTTTTTTGATTTTTATCTTTAATGCGTCTTTTTTCTTATCTTCAACTCTTTAAAATTTTTATTATACAAGTATCTCAATTGTTAGAGTTTTTCAAAGATATATACAATTATAGATCATATATATAATTCTACTTTGCTGAAAGTGTTTATCAGTGGAAAGAGTATTTAAGCCATGGACTAAGGGAAATTATCTACGGGTGGTTATATAAGCTTTCTCAATCATCAGACTTTGAAGTCTTACAGTGTGGTGAATAGCTGTCTTATAATTCTATTAGGGCCTAGCTCTTCTTGGAGAGTAAGTTCATTTTCATTTTCTACCTGGTGTTGCCCTTTTTGAAATTCTCCTATGATTCAATATACACTGACAGGAACATTCTCTATTGCATTTTTCAAACTTCTGTGGGAGATTTTTCTCATGCTTCAATGTTGTTTGGGGAAAATCTCATTGCACTCATATATAGTCTAAAAAATTGGCAGAAATAATAGTAGTGGTTGAACAGCAAAGCCATTGTGTAAATGTCTTATCCTACTGTGCACATGCTTATTTTTAAACCTGTCAGTAATTTGCTGCCTTTATCAGGTAAATATAAGTTTTCTTTTTATCTTTTTTCAAATGTAGCTTTAATTCACTAGCCACTCTTGGAATTTTATCAACTATCAGAGATTCCAGGTAATACAGAAGGATGATACAATGATTTTTAAATTTTAATTAAAATATAGAGATCCAAGATGGCGGCTAGCAGTGTGGACCGTGTTTGGAGGCTCCAGTGAACAATTCAGGGAATTGCACAGATTTCTGAGCCAGGAACACCAAGGTCCCCACACCACGGCAGCGGGAGTGCTCCACAGTTCGGAGGGACCAGGGTGCAGAAGACCTGCATGCCCCTGCACATGGGAGGAGTGTGGATTTTCTTGGATCGGAGCAGCAGCAGCAGAGGCAGCAGCACCAGCGGCAGCACCAGCTGCACCAGTGTCAGCAGTGGCAGTGGCTGAGGTTTGCAGCTCTGAGCCTTCCGGTGGAGTCGATTAGTGTGGTGGCCAGTGGGAGTTGCTGTGGGAGAGGGGACTCTGGATGGGATTTGGGTCGCGTGGTGCCTTGTGACCCAAACTGGACTCGGCGGACAGTTCAGCCCCAGAGTCCCGGATTCAGCTCAGTGCGTAGTGCCGTGGAGACGCTGTCTCAGCGCAGCAAGCAATTCTGCCCTAGGCACTAGCTCAACTCAGCCACAGCTCCCTTGCTGTGACGCAGACTGGGCAGAGCACTCAGCTCCACCAGAGACACTAGCTCACATCAAGGAGCAGATCTGGCCAAGACACTAGCACAGCTCAGCGGGCAGTTCTGGGGCACTAACACAGGCTGAGGTCAGCACGCAGATTCAGCCCAGAGGCCCTAGCTGGACTTGCCAGGCAGATTGGGCCCAGAGACTCTAGTTGAGCAGTGCGCACAGGCTTGGCGGCTCCAAGACTCTGGCTGGACTATCCACGCCGTATAGGCCTGGAATCCCGGGCTGAATTCAGCGTGCAGTGTGAGTCCTGAGTCCCTGGCTGAGCCCGGTGCACAATTCCGCCCCAGAGACTAGGGTGGAGCTCGGTATGCAGCTTGGGGCCTGAGACCCTAACTGTGCTTGGCAGACAGATTGGGCCCAGAGATTCTAGAGGAGCTTTTGGCACAGTCCCGGCTCTAAGACTCTGGTTGGACACAGTGTGCAGTTTGAATCCAGAATTCCTGGCTGAGCTTGGCGGACAGTTCAGGCCCTGAGTCAATAACTGACCACAGCACACACTTTGGGCCAAAAGCCCCTAGCTGAGCTTGGGGCACAGTCCCAGCCCCCCAAAATTCTGGCTGGAACCTGTGTGCATTTTGTGCCCAGAATCCCTAGCTGAGCTTGGAAGACAGTTCAGGCCCTGAGAATCTAGCCCAGGGTCCCTGGCTGGACTTGGCAGGGAACCCAGAAGGCTGTGGATACCTTGGCCTGACCCAACGCTCATTCAGAGATCCAGAACGATTGCAGGACCCACAGCACAGGGGAGCTGAGGATCACTGGCTGTGGGGGACCAAAACAACAGGGCTAACCTCCTGCCATCCACACCAGTGAAGTATCAAAGCTTCCACCCTACGGAAATCATGAGAAAATAAGTGAATCTATCATCAGACTCCCTCCATCCAACTCTGGAAGCTACCCAACAAAAACAAAGATACCAAGATGTCTAAAGGACAGTGTAAAAGCATACGCAAAAACCTCCAAAACAACATGGAGTCTCCAGTTTCCAGCTATCCCAAAGAAAACAACCCAGAGAACTCAAATACAACGGAAATACAAGAAAATGACCTCAAATCCTTAGTAATGAGGATTTTAATGGAGGAAACAAATAAAATTCGTAACCAAATGCAGGAGGATGCAGACAAACAGGTGAGAGACATAAAAGAAGCACATAGAGTGGAACTGGAAAATTTTCAGGAAAATGCAAACAACCAGATGAAAGAAATCAAAAAATCAGTTCAAGATCTGAAGACGAAAATGGATTAAATGATAAACACACAGACAGAAGAAAAACGAGAACGTGAGACCTCAGAGAAGAAGGCGAGCAACACAGAGGTGAGCTTTTCTAACAGAACCCAAGATATGGAAGAACGAATCTCAGGTCTAGAAGATACAATCACAGATCTTGAAGCAACCATTAAGGAAAATGTGAAGTCTGTAAAATCCCTGACACAAAACATCCAAGAAATTAAGGACACAATGAAAAGAAGAAATCTGAGGATAATAGGCATTGAAGAAAGAGAAGATATCAGTCTCCAAGGCCCAGAAACTATTCTCAATAAAATCATAGAAGAAAATTTCCCCAATCTAAAGAAAGAGATGCCCATAAACATACAAGAGGCCTACAGAACACCAAATAGAATTGACCAGAAAAGAAAAACTGCCCGTCACATAATAATCAAAACACAAAACATACAAAACAAAGACAAAATATTAAAAGCTGCAAGGGAAAAGGGCCAAATAACATTTAATGGAAAACCTATCAGAATTACACCCGACTTCTCAGTAAAGACCATAAAAGCCAGAAGGGCCTGGACAGAGATCCTGCAAAGCCTAAGAGACCACAGATGCCAGGCCAGACTACTTTACCCAGCAAAACTATCAATAACCATTGATGGAGAAAACAAAATATTCCATGACAAAAACAAATTCAAACAGTACCTATCCACAAATCCAGCTTTACAGAAGGTACTAGAAGGAAAACTCCATCCCAAAGGGTCAAGCTACAACCAAAACTACTCAGGAAATAGATAACTATCCCATGGCAAAAACACAACTACACAAACGCTCGACTGGAACCAACATCAAAATTAAGACTCTTAACAGTCACTGGTCATTAATATCTCTCAACATCAATGGTCTCAATTCTCCAATAAAAAGACACAGACTAACTGAATGGGTACATAAACAAGATCCAACATTCTTCTGCATTCAAGAAACACATCTCACCCATAATGAAAGGCATTACCTCAGGGTAAAAGGTTGGGAAAAAATATTCCAAGCAAATGGTCACAAAAAGCAAGCAGGCATAGCCATTTTAGTATAGAACAAAATAGATTTTCAACCAAAATTAATAAAAAGGGATGAGGAAGGACACTTCATACTTATCAAAGGTAAAGTCAACCAAGATGACATCACAATTCTGGACGTCTATGCTCCCATACAAGGGCACCCACATTTGTAAAAGATCTCCTAAAAAAGCTTAAACCACACATCGATCCCCACACAATAATAGTGGGAGACTTCAACACCCCACTCTCACTGAAGGGTAAGTCATTGAAACAGAAACTAAGCCGAGAAATAACATCATTAACCAATGCCATGGGTCAAATGGATCTAACAGATATCTATAGAACCTTTCACCCAAAGAAGAAAGAATGCACCTTCTTCTCTGCACCCCATGGAACCTTCTCCAAAATTGATCACATCGTAGGTCACAAAGCAAGCCTCAATAGATACAAGAGGATTGAAATAATACCTTGTATCCTATCAGATCACCATGCTCTTAGGCTGCAGTTCAACAACAACAGAAATAACAAAAAGCCTACACGTATGTGGAATCTAAACAACTCTCTGCTAAATGACACCTGAGTCAGGGAAGAAAGAAAGAAAGAAACCAAGGAGTTTCTGAAATTCAATGAAAATGAAGGAACAACGTACTCAAATTTGTGGGATACATTGAAAGCAGTGCTAAGAGGAAAATTCATAGCACTAAGTGCCTTTAAAAAGAAATTGGAAACATCGCACATAACCATCTTAACGACACAACTGGAAGCCCTAGAAAAAAAAAAGAAGCAGAAACACCCAAAATGAGTAGACGTCTGGGAGTAATCAAACTCAGGGCTGAAATTAACAAATTAGAAACTAAGAAAACAGTCCAAAGAATCAACAAAACCAAGAGCTGGTCCTTTGAGGAAATCAACAAGATAGACAGACCATTAGCCAAACTAACTAAAAGGCAGAGAGACAGTATTGACCTCAACAATATCAGAAATGAAAAGGGAGACATAACAACAGACACTGAAGAAATACAAAGAATCATAAGATCCTACTTTGAAGGCATATATGCCACAAAATTTGAAAATCTAAGGGAAATGGACGATTTTCTTGATCAATTTCATTTGCCAAAGTTGAATAAAGAACAGATAAACAAGCTAAATAGTCCCATTTCACCTACAGAAATAGAAGCAATCATTGATAGTCTCCCAACCAAAAAAAGCCCAGGGCCAGATGGTTTCAGTGTAGAATTCTATCAGACCTTCAAGGGTGAGCTAATACTGATATTCTTCAAGCTACTCCAAAAGATAGAAATGGATGGAATATAACCAAATTCATTCTATGAGGCCATAGTCTCATTGATACCTAAACCTCACAAAGACTCAACAAAGAGAATTTCAGACCAATTTCTCTTATGAACATCGATGCAAAAATACTAAATAAAATACTTGCAAAATGAATACAAGAACACATCAAAGATATCATTCATCATGAACAAGTAGGCTTCATTCCAGGCATGCAAGGATGTTTTAATATACGGAAATCCATCAATGTAGTCCACCATATAAACAAACTGAAAATAAAAAACCACATGATCATCTCCTTGGATGCAGAGAAAGCATTTGATAAAATCCAACACCCATTCATGTTTAAAGTTTTAGAGAGATCAGGGATACAAGGCACTTTCCTCCACATAATTAAGGCTATATACAGCAAGCCAATAGCCAAAATCAAAGTAAATGGTGAGATACTCAAAGAAATTCCTCTAAAATCGGGAACAAGGCAAGGCTGCCCACTCTCTCCATATCTCTTCAATATAGTACTCAAAGTTCTAGCCAGAGCAATAAGAAAACAAAAGGAGATCAAGGGTACCCAAATGGGAAAGGAGGAAGTCAAATTATCCTTGTTTGCAGATGATATGACAGTGTACATAAGTGATCCTCAAAATTCCACCAGAGAACTCCTAAAGCTGATAAACACCTTCAGCAAATTGGCTGGATACAAAATTAACTCAAAAAAGTCTGTAGCCTTCCTATACACAAATGACAAGCTTACAGAGGAAGAAATTAGGAAAGCCACATCCTTTACATTAGTCACAAGCAATATAAAATATCTAGGAGTCACTCTAACTAAGCAAGTGAAGGACTTGTTTGAAAAAAATTTCAAAACTCTGAAGAAAGAAATTGAAGATGACCTGAGAAGATGGAATGATCTTCCTTGTTCATGGATCAGGAGAATTAACATAGTAAAAATGGCCATCCTACCAAAAGCAATCTACAGATTCAATGCAATCCCTATCAAAATAACTACACAATTTTTTAAAGACATTGAAAGTTCAATTCTGAACTTCATATGGAAAAACAAAAAACCCAGAATAGCTAAAACAATCTTGTACAATAAAAGGTGCTCCGGAGGAATCTCCATACCTGATCTCAAACTGTACTATAAAGCAATAGTAATTAAAACAGCTTGGTACTGGTACAGCAACAGGCTGGTTGATCAGGGGAATTGAATCGAAGACCCAGATACGAATCCACACACAAATGGTCACTTGATTTTTGACAAAGAATCCAAATCCATTCAATGGAAAAAGGATAACGTCTTCAACAAATGGTGCTGGTCTAACTGGAGGTCTATGTGTAAAAAAATGCAACTGGATCCATATTTGTCACCTTGCACAAAACTCACATCCAAGTGGATTAAAGACCTCAACATAAAACCAGAGAAACTAAGTTACTTAGAAGAAAAACTGTGGAAGAGCCTGGAACATATTGGCACAGGAGACAACTTCCTGAACAGAACACCAACAGCCCAGGCCATAATGTCAACAAATAATAAATGGGACCTCATGAGGCTGAGAAGCTTCTGTAAGGCAGGAGACACTGTCAGCAGAACAAAGCAACAGCTTACAGACTGGGAAAAGGTCTTCACCAACCCTTCATCTGACAAAGGTCTAATATCCAAAATATATAAAGAACTCAAGAAATTAAACACCACCAAACCAAATAACCCAATTGAGAAATGGGGCTCAGAACTAAATAGAGAATTCTCAACAGAGGAATATTGAATGGCTGAGAAACACTTAAAGAAATGCTCAACTTCCTTAGTCACCAGGGAAATGCAAATCAAAACAACTCTGAGATTTCATCTTATACTCATCAGAATGGCTAAGATCAAAAATTCAAGTGACACCACATGCTTGAGAGGATGTAGAGAGAGGGGAACAATCCTTCACTGCTGGTGGGAATGCAAACTAGTACAGCCACTTTGGAAATCTATCTGGTGCTATCTCAGAAAACTGGGAATAGGGCTTCCTTAAGACCCAGCTACTCCACTCCTTGGAATATTCCCAGAAAATGCTCCAGCACACAACAAGGACATACGCTCAACCATGTTCATAGCGGCCTTATTCATAATAGCCAGGACCTGGAAACAGCCTAAGTGTCCCTCAGTAGAAGAATGGATAAAGAAACTGTGGTACATTTACACTATGGAATACTACTCAGCTATTAAAAACAAGGAATTCCCGAAATTTGTGGACAAATGGATTGAACTGTGTACTTTCTTGTATGTGTATCTTAGGTTTTAAATGTTATATTCCAGAATTTACATTCCAGTAAGTGTTGGTGAGAGGTCAGGAAGCATGAAAGGAGCCATGGAGAGGTAAGGAGAGGAGAGAAAAGGGGAACATTAAGGTAGCAGAGAGTAAAGCACGTAGAATATGAAAGTGGAGGGATAGAACACTAAGTGTGCAAAGGTTTAAACAGGCACAGGGACATGGAGATAGGGAAAGCTGGGAGTGGGGAAAGGGTTAACAAAAACTAAGCTTATATGAAAAAATATTTTAAAACCTAGTACTTTATAATATTACTAAAAGGTACAATAAAAAAAGATTTTGGAAGAGAAGGCACCTGCATGGATAGATAATATTGCTTCCTGAATCCATGTTTTTAAAATAAAAATCCTAGTGCCAGCAATAGGCAACTAACCTATGAGTTGCTGATCAGAAAAGCCCAAGAGACTCTCCAAACAATACAGGCTTTCTCCATTGTTCTTTCTTGCCAACAAGACCTAGTTGGTGTGAACTTATTGTTGAAGACATCATCCAGTGTGATTACAAAACTCAGACAAACCAAGCTCAAGCTGAGTTGGAGGATCCTTTCCTACTGGATAACATCCATAGTGTCTGAAGGTTTTATACAGACTGCTGGGGAGAATTATTATCATCAGTCTTACCCAGATATGTGCCCTTTGTGCCGTAATACTGGCCTTGCAGGAAATATATGACCACTAATGGAAGCAATAGTGGCTGACTGACCTCTGGATAATCAACCAGCTTCTGATTAAATTTGTGACCTACCCAATGGGAGAGAATACATGCCTTGTACTGTAAAATCTGGTCAAAGTCCATAACTGGGAAGATTATAAGCCATAGGAGAGACCCATTAATGTCTAAGTGAGGGTTTTAATGCTGTGAAGAGACACCATGACCAAGGCAACTCTTATAAAAGAAAGCATTTAATTGAAGCTGGCTTACAGTCCATTACTACTATGACATGGAGCATGGCATCATGCAGGTAGTCTTGGTGCTGAAGGAGGAGCTGAGAGTTCTACATCTTGATTTACAGGCAGCAGAAGAGGACTGAGTTGCACACCAGGCAGAGCTTAAGCATAGGAAACCCCAAAGCCTGACTCCACAAATGACTCACTTTCCCCAACAAGGCTACATCTTCTAATAGTGCCACTCCCCGTGGGCCAGGCATTCAAACACATGAGTCTGTGAGGGCCAAGCCTATTCAAACCACCACAACTGCTGTTGTTTTGCTAAATGGACATGTCCAATTTCCTTGTAAATATTTCTTTTTATACATTTAGACTCATGCTACTCTCAGTCTGGGGCAGACACTCCTTTCTGTAGTGGGCAGTGGTTAACATGGAGACTCATGATTTGCCAGTTTGCTGAGAACAAATGTGTTGAAGTTTAGTGCTGAGCCCAAAATGGAGCAACTATATCAGCCCCCTTCAAGGTCAATGGGAAAATCATAGAAGGAGAAGAAAGAAAGTAAGAGTCAGAGGATGGGAAATAGTACTATTAAATGCTACAATCCAGATATGATATGGCAGTTGCAGTTATGAACACAGAGCACTTATGGTCTGTAAAAGGTAGCCCCTTTAACATTTCATCTCTGAAAGGGGAGTTATCTGTGAGTCCCTGTGTCTTCCTGAGGAGATTTTGGCAGTTAATGGTTACCTGAGGCTTGAGTATCATTTTCTTCAGCACTTTAGCCAGTTAAGTTGCCCATGTTCTACTGATAAGTTCCTACTCAAGTTTATAGTAACAACTCTAAACTTAGTAGTTAAAAAAAGAAAATGGAGAGATATGAAGTGTTTAGGTGGAGAATAGAAAAAGACAGGGTAATAGGGTAATTATAATAATAAAACATATATTTTACAATTATAAATATAACATATGATATATTATATGTAGTTATAATCATGTACAAATTCATGAGATTGTTAATAGTTCCTATCTCACAAATATGTCTGTCAGATATATTGGGCCAGAAGGCTGAAGAAGATTTTCTAATGTTAGAGAGTTTTGGGTGACTATTCAGGTAGAAAACTGTCTCTGTCATGTTCTCATTTGGAAAGCTACTAAAGTGCTCTCCCAGTATATTCAGATAATCAAGTTGACTCCTTCTCAAGTCTCTGAGGGTATTGAAGACCAGGTAGCTTAGTTTTACAGTGAAGCTTAGTCGTTTAGGTCTGGACAGATGTTTTAAGTTGATAGTGACAAGATGTGATAGATATTGATTTTCATTCAGAATTTTAGACTCACCAAGATAGGAAAATGTTTTCTTCAAGGCTGTCAAATACAAATAGCCAAAACACTAAGAATGTAACATTTATGTAATTCCTGATTGTTTCATGGTTCTTCTTGCTGCAGGTAATTTATTTTATTTATGTATAAAAATATAAATGTATATGTAAAAGGAAATATAACAAAAATTGCAAAAAACAAGAGATAAAATAAAATAACGAAAAATTAAATCTTTTAAATTCATCACTGTAGATGCACTGCTATTAATTTTTTGATTACTTGTAGCACCGTTTTATAATTTTCAGTGTCTTTCATCTGCTGGGTTAAAGTCATTCTTTAAGTACTTTAGTCTTTCTGATGTTCTTTTATATTTTTATGTTTTGCATTGTTCTTTGGAAACGTATAGAAAAACAATGGGTTTAGGTTTTAATTGTTTATTTTATAGTTTGTAATTGTATTAAATTAATAATATATTAGTTTCTACAGATTGTGATTTGGCCTTCATTGTGCTACTTAATATTGTATGCCTCAGTTTCCTTATCCATGGAATGGTGATAACAGTAGTATCTAATTCATAGGCTTGATATTAGACTTATATGTGGTAATCAGCATATTCAGAATAGTGTCTATCCCATAGTACTCATTTAATGAATGTTTTGCAGTCTTACATATTTTAAATTACATGCAAGAAGTGAAACTAAGACACACTTATTCTTTTACATTGCTTAAGACAAGGTGAAATTTAAAAATAAATCAATTTAAAGAAAAACTTCAGGGGAACTAAAAGTACACATGTTTCATGAGCATACATGAAAGCCAACATATCTGTATGTATGTATTCATAGACTTAATATTGTTAAGATTTCAATTTTATCAAATGAAATGTACAGACTCAACAGAATCCATATCAAAACCACAATGAGTTTATTCTGAAAACTTCCTAATATTTGGAAAGTGATAGATTTCTAAAACATGTAAAACTATGGTCTGTCCTCTAAAAGGCTACTTTTTGAGAAACAGCAAATTGTAAATCTTTAAATTTTGTTGGGCCCTCTACCTTTCCTACAAATGTTTCAAAGTTGCTGGAGCATTTTTATGAGAACTTTCACTGTCTTTGTCTACCTAAGTCAAAATTATTTCGTAAAAAAGGCATCACATTTCATGCTAACCACAAGCTTTCTCTGAGTGAGAGAAGTGTTATTGCTTCTCCAATTTGAGGAATGGTTGGTGTGGAGTCTTGTGAAGTATTCCTGGCCATTAGCGTGGACTGGGATTTGCAATGGGATGGACCCAAGCCTTTAGATACTTAGACTATTCAGATGATAGGAGCAGTGACATGCAGAGCAGGAGGCAGGGGTGACAAAACTCTTTTCTAATTATTTCTAAGTATTTGTCTCTGATTGTTCATTTATAAAATTTTATGAGTGTTATCACAAAAACTTGCAAATAAATTAAAAAACCACACACCAAAATTAACCAGACCTAAAGTCTATACAACTCAATAAACTTCTATGCAATTAGAACATGCGTTCAGAATTGAACCTGTGGAACTTCACATTACATTTTACATGCTTAGTAGTCAATATATTTTATATGCTTATCTACCACCCAAACCAAAAGATTCATGACAGAATTAGAACTAGGAAAGCAATTGGGTTTATATTTTCTTTCATAATGCATGTTTATTACACAAATCCAGTCCTTCCTCGTTCCTTTATTTTTAGTGGGTTTTTTTTTTGTCCTCTCTTCTTCATTTATATATGTATCTGCTGAATTTCAGGGGTTGAATAAATTGACTTCAGAATTACAACATGAAAAAGCTCATCTCTTCACTAGTGTTAGATGATGATGCCTGGTATGCCACACACTTAGCCACTGGACAGTATCTTCTCAAAGTATCTGAGATATGTCTGGTACCTTTATGTAATATTTCCTAAGTTTAAATCATGTATGTGCCATGGTTGTAATTTTCATCACATGTATCTATCTTTCACACACAGATAATAAATTGACATTTAAAGTTAAAATAAAATCACTTTCAATTTAATTTTAATATTTTTAGCAGCTAATTGCTCCTCTTTTTAAAAAAGATTTATTTATTATGTATACAGTGCTTTGGCTGCATGTACACCTGCATGCCAGAAGAGGTCATTAGATCACATTATAGATAGTTGTGAACCATCATGTGGTTTCTGGGAATTGAACTCAGGACCCTGGAAGAGCAGACATTGCTCCTAACCGCTGAGCCATTTCTCCAGCCCCAATTTTTTCCTTTTTTAAAAATTATTTTAGTTTTCTACATATACGTTTATATTATTATACATATACACAATAGATTACCTATGGCAAGAAGAACCTTGACACAATCAGGAATTATATAAATGTTACATTTTTGTGTTTTGGATATTTGTATTTGATAGCCTTGAAGAAGACATCTTTCCTATCTTGGTGCGTCTAAAATTCTGAATGTAAATCAATCTCCATCACATATTGTCATTGTCAACTTATATCACCTATCTAGACCTAAAAACATCTTAATTTTACAAAGAAGCTTAATTGTTTAGGGGTTAAGATGTTACCAGCCCCAATTTTTAATATTTTTGAAATTGAAATATAATCACATCATTTCACTGCCTCCCTTTCCTTCTTATCACCTCTCTTATGTACCCCTACTGCTTTTTCTCATATTCATGGCCTTTAAAAATTGTTGTTACATACATACACACACTAATATACTCCTAAATATGTTAATGCAACCTGCTCACTTATTATAATAGTACTTGTATGTATATAATTATCAATTTTAAGTTTAAGACGTAACAGCCAATGAAAACTTCAATAATGCGTATTACCATGAAATTAGGTATATTATAATTATATAACCATTTATGAATGTCTTTAAACTATTTAATTCCTTTCAGTGATGTAGATACTACCTTTAGGAAAGACCGTGCTAGTGGATTATATATGCCAGCGGCACAGGGAGCCTGATGACTCTGACTAAGCATAGGAACTCTCAGCATCCAGGAGAAACTGGTGTCAGAAGGTACTTGAAAAGAATGTATGTAAAATAGACATTTTATGACAAGTAGTTAAAAAAATTATATGAGTAGATCACAGTTCAAAAGTGAAATAATTAGATCTGGGTGTGGTGATGCACATCTGTAATCCTAGCACTAGGAAGCAGGGTGGGGGCTGAGGCAGGAAATTTGAGGAACTGTGGCCAGCTTGGAATGAATAATGAGTTCCAGGCTGATGCAGGTTAGAGAATGAGTCCTTGTTTCAAGAATACACAATTATAGAAAGAGGTTTATGCCATATTAAATGCAGTCTCGAATTAAACTAGTACACAGAAACAGTTTCTTTACATAGTTACCCCATTAATAAAGGAAGAAGTTCTAATCTAGGGCTACAGGAATGGCCAAATACATAATATTCAACATGAGACAGATGATATATATCTACAGAACACTAGTCATGCATCATAAAGGCCCAGAATAAGAGGTCACTGGGTACTTTGCAGGGTCACATGGAATTGTACCAGCAACAGAGTTAATAACCAGAGACAATGAGATTCAAGCTTTGTAGTTTCATAAAGGTGAGGTGCCTTCTGGTTCCTGTGGGCAAGTGGGATTGGTTGTTAAGATAATTCTGCAGGATGGTAATGAACTGAAATCTGCTATTCATGGTTTAAGCATGAATGATTGTAAGCAAGAGTGATTTTCTTGTTTCCTTGATAAAGGGCATGTTTGGCTGGGAGATCTTATCATCAGTAACAGAGCAGGAGGAAAATTTATACCATACTTTGCAATAAACATATCTCTTTGTCTTGGAAAAAGCGTGATTTCTGTTTTTCATAATTGTTTGCAACACAAACATTCTTCAAAGCATAGTTAGGATCTCTCCTTTTCATGATATGTGGAAATATAAGAGACCTGTGGATAATTGGCTCCCAACACACTGTCAACAGGATTGAAAGACATTGTATTTTGATTAGGATAGTATTAAAACTAAAGTCACAGAAAATATAACTATAAAATGGGCTTTTAAATATATTTTTGCTTGCCATCTTTTTTCTTTTTCTTTATTCTTCTCTTCTCTCATACAATACATCTTGACCTCAGCATCCCTTCTCTCCACTCCTAGTTTCTTCCAACCTTCCCTCCCCCAGATCCACTGTTGCTCCATTAATATCATAGTTTTGTTAATTCTTTGAGAATTTCATTCAACAGATTTTGATCATATTTACTCATTTTCTCCCCCTTAACGCCTCTCAATCTACCCTCTATCTTTTGACAACCCTTTTCCAATTTCCTGCAATTTTTTTACAAAAACTAATCTGATGTGTTCCATTTGGGCTACCCATATTTTCATGGGTGTGGGCTCATTCACTGGTGTGTGGGTGAACAAGGGGTCACACCCTTAAGGAAAACCACTGTCCCTTTTCCAGAATCCACTGATTATCCATACCTCCTAAAATGGGTGGAGGCTCATGAACTCCTTTCCTTCTTGAAGCTGGAATGTTGACTGATTTGAGCTTGTGTAGGTCTTGTGGAAGCAACCACATCTACTGTGAAATTACCACTGCCAAGGTTCTGTAGTGTCCAGAAGGCACTGTTTCCATATAGTCCTCCTGAGCCTCTGACCTTTACACTCTTTTCACCTCCCTTAAGTGATGCTCTCCAAATTTTTTGAGTATGTGATGATTAGGTTTTTAGATTCATTTTTGTTTAATTTTTATTTGTTAACTTGACATAAGGTAGGGTCATCTGGGAAGAAAGAATCTGATTTGAGGAAATTCCTCCATCAGATTGGCCTGTAGTCAGTCAATACTGTGGAGAATTTTCTTCATTACTGATTGATGTGGGAAGGGCTGGCCTATTCTGATCAATGCTACTCCTGAGCGTGCAGTTCTAAGTTCTACAAACAGCTTAGTAAGCCCTAGGGAGCAAGTCAGAAAGCATCATTCTTTCATGGTCTCTGCCTCAGTTCATGCCTCCAGGTTCCTACGCTGCTTGAGTTTCTGTTTGGATTCTCTCAATGATAGACTGTAGTTGGGACATATAAGAAAAAAAAAAAAAAAAAAAAAAAAAGGAAAACCCCAAATGCAGAACAGTGATGAAAAACTGAGAAGAATGTGGATGAAAAGGTAGCTTGATTTGAGTAGTGTAAATTTTGAAATATCACACTGGAGACATTTAACATGTATAACTAGTACAAACCAATAAGAATAAAACAAAACAGGTCTAGGTACCTCTTCTGGTAAGTCTTTCTCATTGTTTTCACTAAAATCATTCTCTTCATCTCTGAATTCAGCATGTTTTATCTACAATATTTATTATAACAGTTAGCGTACCCCAAACTACTATAATAGCTTTGATTTAATTTCATTTTTCCCATTAATTTATTCACTTTACATCCCAATTGCAGACCATCCTCTCCTTCCAATCTCTCTTCTTACCTCCCTCTCCCCATTACCCCTACCCTTCCTCCTCAGAGAGAAAGGGAGGCCGTCGTATGGGTACCAACCTACCTTGGCACATCAAGTTGCAACAGGACTAGGTGCATTCTCTCCCACTGAGGCCAGGTAAGGTGGCCCAATGAAAATAAAGAGATCTAAGTGCAAGCAACCGAATCAGAGACAGCCCCTGATCCAATTGTTAGGAGACCCACATGGATACTAAGCTACATATATGCTACATATGTGTAGGGGATCTAGGTCCTGCCCATGCATGCTCTTTTGTTGGTGGTTCAGTCTCTGTGAGTCCCCATGGGTCCATGTTAGTTGACTCTGAAGGTCTTCTTGACCCCTCAGTCTCCATCAATCCTTCCCCCAACTTTTCCATAAGACTTCCTGAGACTTTGCCCATTGTTTGGCTGTGGATCTCTGCATCAGCTACTGGATGGGGCCTTTCAGAGGACAGTTATGCTAAGCTTTTGTTTGCAAGGATAGCAGAGTATCAGCAGTGTCAGAGGTTAGCTCTCTCCTATGACATAGGTCTCATGTTTGACCAGTCATTGGTTGGCCATTCCCCCAATGTCTGTTCCATTTTTATCTCTGCATAGCTTGTAGGCAGGACAAATTTTGTGTCCAAGGTTTTGTGGATGGGTTGATGGCCCCATCTATCCACTGGAAGTCTTGCCTGGCTACAGGAGGTGGCCACTTAAGGCTCCATATCCTTTGCTGCTTGGAGTCCCAGCTGGGATCACCCCCATAGATTTCCAAGAACCTCCCCTGTCCCAGGTCTCCAGTTCATCACATAATGAGTTTTTCGTCACTTTTATTTTTTCATTTTTTTGTCTTTGCTAGTTCTTGCCAAGAGAAGTACTCAATAAATGTTGAACATAAACAAACAAAGTAAATGGAAACAATAATACCTCTTGTGTTTATCAGATTTTAAACATTTGTAATGGCCCTATCATACTAAAGATTTCATTTTAATGATGAAAGGAGTCTTATAAAGCAAGTACAGTCAATTTTGTAAATTTCATTTGATAGGTGAGAAATTCAAGGTACTCAAAACAACACATCTTCTTGGGAGTATGAATTGATACTGGTTTGTAAATCAGAC
Source organism: Acomys russatus (assembly GCF_903995435.1). NCBI lineage: Eukaryota > Metazoa > Chordata > Mammalia > Rodentia > Muridae > Acomys > Acomys russatus. The sequence goes on along the minus strand of NC_067169.1, from coordinate 76,351,391 downwards.
CTTCCTTTATTCTTTTCTTCCTCCTTTCCTCTTTGACTTCTTCCTTCCTTTTCTTTTCATCCCCCTTTCCTACTGTCAGGTCCAAAGCAAAATCCTTTTTCTCCCAAATCCTGGAGTTATATAAAAGCGATCCTTCCTGAGGAACTTGTCAAGCCAAGTCCCTTCTACGGAAATGTGCCATTGTCCTTATCACTAGCATAAGGGACACAAGGCTATCTGTGGTGCTTATTACCATACCAAAGTTCATGCTGGCCTCCAGGCTCCAGTTAGTATTACTGGTATCTGCTACACATCCTCCCTACCCTAAACTTCTCCAGCTCATGGGCTTCCCTCCCTCAGCTACTCATTCTCCTTGCAACCCATCTATTTTAATACGCTCAATCTTTGTCTTCTTCCCTCTGTCTCCCTTATCCCCTTCTCTCTTTTTGCCTGTGCTTTCCATATTGCTATCTCTCCTGCTCTGCTTCTGCTTCTTTTATGGCCAAATCTAGTCTGTTGGCCATATACAGTTCTCTCTTTGCACTGTACTCTTCCAGATGCCTCTGGCTGTTCTCTTCCTAATATCAGCAATGAAACCCTTTCCGTTAATCATGCCATGGGATGTTCATGTTGTCAACTTATACACCTACTTCCTCACTACATCTTTTCTTTTTTTTCTCATTGACAAATATTTCTCTGTTACATATTAATCCATCTATTCTGCATGTGTGTGCATGTCTGAACATGCAGATTCTAAGGTACATGTATGGATGTCAGAGTACAATTTGTAGAAATTGGTTATCTCCCTCCATCATGTGTGTCCTAGGTAGTAACCTCAGAGCATTGGGCTTGGTGGCAGGTGTCCACACTGGTGAGCCATCTTAGCAGCCTTATCTTTCTCTCTAAACAAACTTACAATCTTTAAAACCTTCTTACTTTTGATCCAGTGTGTTTACCAATAGGAATCCTCGTTTTAAAAGTAATTTGATTACATTCATAGGGCTTCTTTTCAATATGATTTCTTTCATGCATTTGAAGATAACTGACATGCAAAGGCTTTATTTACCACATTGGTTACATTCATAAGGTTTCTTTCCAGTATGTGTTCTCTTATGTATTCTGAGACTGTGGTGTTGTAAAAATGCTTTATCACATTGAGTACACTTGTAAGGTTTCTCTTCAGTATGTGTTCTTTTGTGTATTTGGAGACTAATAATTATACAATAAAACATTCATGAGTAAAAATTTATTTAACAATTTGTTTTAATTTTGCTCATATGATGTCAGTGTGTCTTTGTGTATGTATGTGGACATGCTGGTTCCCAAGAAGATGAGACCCTTGGGTTTTCTTGTATTGGGAATAGTAGGAAGTTGTCAAAAACCTGACTTTCCCATTAACTGCTTGGCCATGCCTCTAGCTCTGTAAATATTTTAAAGCTTTCATATATTGTGTTGATGTCAAGAAGTAGGAAAGAACTCATGTAAGAGAATCATTTACCCTATTCATGTAAATAATTTGATAAAGACTTCAGACATCATAACAATCTTCATTTTCAAGAAAAAAAAACCTTGTTTCATCTCTTTTTCATCATAGCCTTGAAGGAAGTAAATTGTTTCCTATGTACACACAAGTGTAATAGTGGTTTATGGTTGTGGTTTGTATTTTGAACAGTTGGTGTAGGTGTTAAACTTTGCTATATGTATAGCAAATCCATTTACAAAATAGGTAACTTGAGATAGAGTAGTGTTTTTGGAAAGATGTTCATCACAATGTTAGTATTTCTACATAATGAACATGTAGAAGAAGCTTCAAATAGCCCAAAAGAGGGAAGTGGGTGCATTCGTATGCATTTCATAATTTGATGTGTTCATTTTAACGTTATTTTTCTTTTCATGTGTTTTTTGTAGTACTGAGGATCAATTTCAAGGCTTGATGCATGTGAGGCAAAAGCTCTACACCTGAACGACAGCCACAACCCCACTTCACAAGTTTATATGGTTAAAAAATGCTCTAAGTTAGTGTGATGTCTACATAGAATACACACCAGGGAACAGGCCTAACATTCCAGAAGTGTATTCTAATATTTCAGACCAATTAACTTTTGACAAAGGAACTGTGTAAATTTTCTCAGAAAAGAATAGTATCTTCAATAGATAGTGCTGGACAATAGAATATTCACATACAAAAGAATAAATTCGTGTCCTGCAGCACATAATCAAGAAAAATGAAGTCTTGAAAGTATGAAACACAAGAAGATACTGCAGCAAATCACTGCAACCTTAGATTAAATAATGACTTTTTATATGAATGCCACCAAGATCACTAACCAAAAAAATAAGAAACATTAAAAAGCTTCATGATAATGAGAACTTTTGCAATATAAATATCATTGGTAAAAAGTTAAATAACAACCATGATAGTTTGAATGAGATATGCTCCATGTCGTCTTAAGCATGTGAACACTTGGTTTCCAGCTGGTGGCTCTGTCCGGGGAGGTGTGCTTGTGCTGGAGGAAGTCTATGGCTGGATGCTGATGCAGGATGCAGATCTGAGAGCTCATCAATCCACTTCCAGTTCACTCTTTCTCTGCTTGGTGCTTGTGATTCAAGAAGTGAGCTGTCAGCTTTTTGCTCCTTTCACCAAGCCTGCCTGCTGGAATCCTTACCTGCCATGATGACTTCTTATCCCTCTGGAACCAAAAGCCCCCAATTCTTCTTCTTCTTCTTCTTCTTCTTCTTCTTCTTCTTCTTCTTCTTCTTCTTCTTCTTCTTCTTCTTCTTCTTCTTAAGTTGCCTTTGTCATTATGTTTTATCATAGCAATAGAAAAGTAACTAATACAGATGTTGGTTCCACAAAGTGGGATGTTGCTGTGAAGAACTTGACCCTTTTTGATTTCTAGAGACATGTGGAGACATTAGGAATTCAGGCTAGAATTCCTAAAACTCCTACTTGGATGCCAAAATGGACAGTAATGCTAAGAGAAGTGGAGGCCTAGTTCAAGAGTTTTTGGACTGTAACAATGTTAGCAAGTGGGCTAGAGGCCATTCTGGTGACATTTTGGTGAAGAACTTGGCCTTCACCAAATTTTAAAGTAATGACAAATTTCTTTGGAGCAGGGTATTTCAATGCAACATAATATTGAATCCATTGAACAGTTAGTAATTGTTATGGAGATCTACAATGAAAAAGAGAATGTGCATTCTTTTTTCTTTTTCTTTCCTTTTTTTTTTTTTTTTTTTTGAGATATGGTCTTATGTATCCCAGGTTGACTTCAAACTTGCTATTTCTTTCTTCCTTTCTTTTTTTCTTGTTTTTGTTTGTTTGTTTGTTTTTGTTGTTGTTGTTGTTGTTGTTTTCCAGACAGGGTTTCTCTGTGTAGCCTTGGCTGTCCTGGACTCACTTTGTAGACTAGGCTGGCCTTGAACTCACAGCAATCTGCCTGCCTCTGCCTCCCAAGTGCTGGGATTAAAGGCGTGTGCCACCACCGCCCAGCTAAACTTGCTATTTCAAAGACAACAAATTTCAAGATTTCTTTGCTCGTAAATGCTGAGGTGACAGATGTGTACCACTCAGCTTCTGTCATTCTTGTAATGGAACCCATGGCTCCCTGTATATCAGACAAGCATTCTACCAATTGTGCTACAGCCTGGGCCACATATTCTTTTTCCTTTCTTTTCTTTCTTTTTTTTCTTTACCTCTTCTTCCTTCTTTCATTTCTCTGTCTCTGTTTCTCTGTCTCTATCTGTCTCTGTCTCTGTCTTTCTGACTTTCTCTGTGTCTCTGTCTCATCTCTGTCTCTCTGTGTCTCTGTGTATCTGTCTCTGTGTCTCTGTCTCTCTCTGTGTCTCTGTCTCTGTCTGTCTCTCTCTCTCTCTTTCTGTCTCTCTCTCTCTCTCTTTTCAGGGTCTCTTTACCTATCCCTGGCTGTCCTGGAACTCACTATGTAGTCAGAGAGATCTGCATACCTCTGCCTCCTGTGTGCTGGGATTAAAAGTGTCCAATGTCGTGCTTGCCTCAACCCTTTTTCCATAATCACATTATAATTCTGATATAAAATAAAAGATGTTTATTATTCAATCTTTCACAGTATGAAAGAAAAGAATGTGAGAGGGACCAAGATGGGGACCTGAAACAGTGAAGGGTTGAAGGGCGGTTGACGTAATTGTAAAAAAAAAAAAAAAAAAAAAAGCAAGTAGGAAAAGAAAGTTACAAGTGTACAGTTTAAAGAGAAACTTAATGTTGCACCTAAGGCTTGTGCTGAAATGCATAAGAAGATTTATGCCTTTAAGAAATAGCTTCCTTGCATGTCTCTCTGAGTCTGGGTTACCTCACTCAGAATGATTGCTTCTAGTTCCATCCATTTGCCTGCACATTTCAAGATTTCCTTGTTTTTAATACCTGAATGATATTCAGTTGTGTAGCTGTACCACAGTTTTTTCTTTTTCTTTATTATAATTTATTTACATTACATCTCAATTGTAATCCCCTCACTCTTATCTTCCTGTTCCCACACTCCCCCCTTCCACCCTATTCCCTTCCCCTAGACCTCTGACAGGTAGGATCCTCCTCCCCCACCATCTGATCACAGCCTACCAGGTCTCATCTAGAAAGCCTGCATCCCCTTGCCCTGTGTGCCCACAGGACCTCTCAGTCAAGAGGCAGTGATCAAATCCCAGGCACTAGAGTTCCTGTCAAAGGCAGTCCCCTGCTCTCCCCTCCTCTTCTCCATGTGGAGAATGAGCTGTCCATCAGCTACATCTGAACAGAGTGTCTAGGTTCTTGGCTTGCAATGTACTTGGTTTGTGCATCAGTTTGTGAAGGCACCACTGGATCCAGATTTGCCTTGATAGTCTCCATGTGGAGCTTATGACACTCCCTGCCCCCTCTGTCCTTCAATTCCCCCACCTCTTCCATACAAATCACAGCTCTCAAGCAAGAGTCTGGCTTTGAGTCTCAGTATCTGTCCTGATTCCCTGCTCCCACCATGGTGAGTCTCTCAGAGGACATCTATATTAGGCTAATATCCATTTATAAGTGAGTATATACCATGCATACCTTTCTGGGTCTCGGTTGCCTCACTCACATTGATCATCTCTAGCTCCATCCATTTGCCTGCAAATTTCAAGATTTTCTTGTTTTTGATAGCTGAATAGTATTCCATTATGTAAATGTACCACAGTTTCTTTATCTTTTCTTAGGTTGAGGGACATATAGGTTGTTTCCAGATTCTGGCTATTACAAATAAAGCTGCAATGAACATAGTTGAGCACAAATAAAGCTGCTATGGACATAGTTGAGCAAGTGTCTTTATTGTATGGTAGAGCCTCTTTTGGGTATATACCTAGGAATGGTATAGCTGGGTCTTGAGGTATCACTATTTTCAACTTTCTGAGAAAGCATTAGATTGATTTCCAAAGTAGTTGTACAAGTTTGTACTCCCACCAGCAATAGAGGAGTGTTCCTCTTTCTCCACATCCTTGCTAATATGTGCTGTCACTTGAGTTTTTTTATCTTAGCCATTCTGGCAGGTGTAAGACAGAAATCAATGTGGCACTGTTTCAGAAAATTGGGAATAGCTCTACCTCAAGACCCAGCTATATCACTCCTGGGTATATACCCAAAAGATTCTCTACCATAAACCAAGTACATTTGCTCAACTATGTTCATAGCAACTTTATTCATAATAGCCAGGAATCTGGAAACAATCTAGATGTCCCTCAACAGAAGAATAGATAAAGAAACCATGGCACATTTACACAATGGAATACCACTCAGCTATTAAAAACAAAGAAATCATGACATTTGCAGGAAAATGGATGAAACTAGGAATAAATCATCCTGATTGAGGCAACCCAGACCCAGAAAGAAACACATGGTACATACTCACTTATAAGTGGATTTTAGCCCTAGAGTACAGGGTAAACATACTACAGTGCACAGACTCAAAGAAGATAAGCAACAAGGAGGATCCAAGGGAGTATACTTAAACCTCACTCAGAAGAGGAAATGGAATAGGCAGAGGTAGTGATTGCAGAGAGGGAACAAAGTAGAAGAGGAAGCACAGAGAGATATGAGGGTGGAGAGCAGACCTACAGAGAGTAGAGGTGGGAGGTCAAAGACCTGTAGAGAAAATAGAAACGGTGGGTGAGGGCATCTTTGTGACAACCTGGAGACCTAACTCAGGGTAGGCTCCCAGTGGATATGAGAGGGGATCTAACAGAGACTCCTAGTAGCAGGGGCCATAGAGACTGAAGAGGATACCCTCTAACTAGACAAGTCTCTTAATAGAGGGAGGGGAACACCAACCTACACACAAAAACTTGGGTCCAAACTTCACCCTGCTTACAAGATGTTCATGGATAAAGATAGATCAGAGAGTGAGAGCAAGTTCAACCAATACATGGCCAAACCTGAGATCCACCCCATGGGAGAGAACCAACCCTTGACACCATTAACGATATTCTGCTATGCTTGCAGACAGGAGTCAAGCAGAGTTGTCCTCTGAGAGGTTTCACCCAGCAGTGCCTCAAAACAGATGCTGAGACTCACAGCCAAACACTGGGTGAGGTGTAGGTAAGGAGCAATGTGGAAAAGTGAGGAGAAGGAGAAAAGAACTCAGAGGTGACAGAAGTTTCACAAGAAGACCAACAGAGCCAACCAGGGGTCTAAGGGGGCCTGCTGAAACTGAAGCGCCAGCCAAGGACATTTCATGGACTGAATCTAGGCACCCTACAAAGATGTAGCTGGTGGCCAGCTCAGGATTCATGTGGGTCCCCTAGTAATGGGAGTGGGGGCTCTCTCTAACATACACTCTCTCACTAGCTTTTCAATTACTTCTCCCTGGCAAGTCTACCTTGCCAGGCTACTGGAGAAGAAGAAACACTCAGTCCTGATGCAACTTGATGAGCTGGGGTGGGTGGGAAGTGAGGCTCCCATCTTCTGAGGAATAGGGAAGGGGTATGTGGGAAAGGGAGGGAAAGTGGGACTGGGAAGGGAAGAAGGATAGGAGTATGACCAGGATGTAAAGTGAATTTTTTACAAAAATAAAAATTAGAAGAAGAGGCCTCCTGTGTGTCACCATCCCTGATTTCAAGCAGCACTACAGTGTAATAGTAATAAAACCACATGGTATTGGCATAAAAACAGATGAGCTGATCAATGGACTTGAAATGAAGACCCAGATGAAAATCCACACTACTATGAATACCTGATTTTTTTTAATAAAGAAGCCAGAAAATACTATTGAAAAAAAAAAGCATTTTCAACAAATGGTGCTCATCTAACTGGATGTTTAGTATGTAGAAGAATTCAAATCGATCCATATCTATCACTCTGCACAAAACTGAAGTCCAAGTGTATCAAAGACCTCAACTTAAAATCAGAAACACTGAATCTCATAGAAGAGGAAGTAGGGTATAGCCTTGAATGCATTGGCACAGGGGACTCATTTCTGAACAAAACACCAACTCAGGCTCCAAGATCAACAATTAATGAACGAGACCTCATGAAACTGAAAAATTTTTGTAAGGCAAAGTACACAGACAATAGGACAAAATAGCAGCCTACAGAATAGGAAAAGATCCTAACCAACCTTATGTCTGACAAAGGGATAATATCCAAAATATTTTTTAAAAAACTCAAGAAACTAGATATCAACAACCAAATAATCCAATTAAAATGGAATGCAGATCTAAACAGAGAATTCTCAACAGAGGACTCTCTAATGTCTGAGAAACACTTAAAAAAAAAATAAATGTTCCACATTCTTAGCCAGCATGGAAATGCAAATCAAAATGACCCAGAGACTCCATCTTACACCCTTCAGAACGGCTAAGATTAAAAAAAAAAAAAAAAAAACCCTGAGTGACAGCACATGCTGGTGAGGATGTGGATCAAGAAGAACACTTTTCCATTGCTGGTGGGAGTTCAAATTTGAACAACCACTTTGGAAATCAATATAACAGTTTCTCAGAAAACTGACAATAGTCCTACCTCAAGACCCAGTTATGCCACTCCTGGGCATATACTCAAAGGATACTCCACCATACAAGGACATTTGCTCAACTAAGTTCATAGCAGATTTATTCATAATAGGCAGAATCTGGAAACAACCTAGGTGCCTCTCAACCAAAGAATGGACAAAAGTATGTGGTGCATTTACCCAATGGAGTACTCAGCTGTTAAAAACAATGACATCATGAAATTTGCTTTCAAACTAGAAAAAAAAATCATCCTGAGTGAGGTAACTCAGACCCCGAAAGACAAAATAGCATCCAATCACTTACAAGTGGATATTAGCTGTAAAGTCTAATCATGGTGCAATCCAAAGACCAAGAGAGGCTAAGTAACAAGGAGGGTTTAAGTGAGGATGCAAGGATCTTCCTGGGAAGGAGAAATAGAATAGATTTTGTGGGTGGATTGAAGATGGGTGGGGATTGGAACAGGAGGGATCAGGTTGGGGAGATGCAGGAAGAGAGTGCTTGGAGAGACAATTGGATTTGGGGTATTATGGGAAGTGAGGTAGAAACCTAGTGCAATGGAAGCCCCTTGGAATCTACAAGGGTGATACTAGAGAAGACTCCTAGTAATGGGGGACACGGAGCCTGAACAGGCCATCCTCGGTAACCAGGCAAGGCCTCATGGGGAGGGATTGGGGCACCAACCCAGTCACAAATTTCTGTCCTACAGTTTGTCATGCCCACAGGATGTGCTGGGACCAAAGCCTAGAATAATTGCCATCAGGGAGACCAGAAAGACTTCATCCAGCCACTGATGGGAGCAGATGCAGAATCTCACAGCCAAATACTAGGCAAAGCTTGGGGAGTCCTGTGGAGGAGGGGGAGGAAAGGTTGGAGGAGGCAGAGGGATCAAGGACACCACAAGAACACGGCCCACAGAATCAACTGACTGAGACTCAAGTGGTCTCATGGAGATCAGCAAACCTATGGGTCTGACATAGGTCCTCAGCATATAAGTTATGGTTGTGTAGCTCAGTGTTCTTGTGGGAATTCTAACAGTGTGTTTGTGGGTGGGGATGTCTCTGACTTTTTTGCCTGCCTTTGGGACCCTTTCCCTCCTACTGGGTTGCCTTGTCCAGCTTTGATATAAGATTATGTGCCTAGTCATATTACAGCTTCTTATGTTTTATTTGGTTGATGTACCTGGAAAGCCTACTGTTTTCTGAGGGGAGGTGAAGTGAGGGAAGACACAGGGGAAAGGGGAGGTGGCTGAGAGAGGCTAGGAGAAATGGGGGAAGGGGAGAGAAAACTGCAGTTGGGTTGTAATATATGAGAGAAGAATGAATAAAAAATAAAAAAAGACACTGGACACTGAAATAAAGAACAGGGTGCCCTCAGAACAAAACCCCATTTAACTAAGCTTCCAACTTGTGAAAGAGAGGCTGAGGCTTTCCAGCTTCTATAACACAACTGAACAAAAGCTCTACTGCTAATGTCATTCAAGAGGGCCAAGGTCTACTCCAAGATGATAGCCAAACGTAGCAATATTGTCCTCATTATCCTGGATTTAAGAGCATGAAGGATGTAGAAGTGAAGGTGTAATAGTTTCTTATTTATTTATTTATTTTCTCATAGATTACATCTTGACCACTATTGCCCCTCCTTCCTCTCCTCCTAGCCCCTTCTCTCATCTTCCCTCTCCTCCAGATCTACTTCTCTGCTTCCCTTCAAAAAAGGACAGGCCTCCTGTGGGTACCAACCAAACATAGTATATCAAATTGTAATAAGACTAGGCACATCCCTTCATATTAAGGCTGGATAAGGCAACCCAGTAACAGTAGGAAAAGGGTCTGAAAAGCAGGAGGAAAGAGTGATAGATGGCCCCACTCCCACTGTTAGAAGTTCCACCAAGCTACACAATCAAAGCATATATGGTCAGACCCATGCAGGCTCCTTGATTATCCATTCAGTTCCTGAGAAATCCTATGAGCCCAGTTTAGTTGATTCTGTTATTTTTCTTGCGGTATCCTTGACTCCTCTGGCTCCTACAATCCTCCTCTCCCTCTTCTGTAGGGTTTCCTGAGCTCTGCCTAGTGTTTGGTTGTGTGTCTCTGCATCTGTTCCATTAGTTGCTGGACAGAGTCTCTCTGATGACGATCATGATAGGTTCCTGACTACCAATATAGTAGAATATCATTAGGAATCATTTCATTGACTTTTTTTTTTAACTAGTCATGTTACGTTCTATCCTAAGTCTTTGAGTAATCCAGCTCCTGGTTCCTGGCCATCCAGGCAGTGTCAGACATGGGCTCCTTCTTGTGGTGTAGGTCTCAAGTTGAACCATTCATTGGTTGACCACTCCCACAAGTTCTGCACTGCCATCACCCCAGCACATCTTGCAGACAAGACCAACTGTAGGTACAAGGTTTGCTGGCTGGGTTGATATCCCAGTCCCAATGTTTGAAGCTTTGCCTGGTTACAGGAGATGGCTGGTTCAGGCTCCATATCCTCCATTACTAGGAGTCTTCACTAGGGTCATCCTCATAGTTTTCAGGAAGTTTCCATTGTATTATATCATCCCCAAAATGCCACCCCCAATTTCAATCATCTCTCCTAGTTCTCTCTCTCATTCTATCTCCTTCTTGACCTCTCCTGTTCCGATCCCCATCTGCTCCTGGTCCACCAGTAAAATCTATTTTCCCTTCCCAGGGGATCCATGTGCTTCCCCCCACCCATGCTCCCCTGCAAGTTGTTACTTAGCATCACTGGAACTGGGTTACCTCACTCAGGATGATTTTTTTCTACTTTCATTCATTTTCTAGCAAATTTCATGGTGTCATTGTTTTATTTTAAATCATTTATTTATGTATTCACTTTACATCACAATAGGAGCCTCCTCCCTCCTCTTCTCCTGGTCCACCCTCCCTCCCTCTTCCCCATATACCCCCTCCCCAGAAAAGGGGAGCTCCTCCTACCTGTCTATCTCAGCACATCAAATTGCATCAGGACTGAGGGCATCCTCTGCCATGGTGTCCTGGAATGACAGCCCCGTCACGGGAAAGTGATCAGAAAGCAGGCAACTGAGTCCATGTCAGAGAAACCCCTGCTATACTTACTAGAGGACCTACATGAAGACCGAAGTGCCTTTCAGGTACATATGTGTAGGGGCCCTAGGCCCAGTCTATACATAGTCCTTGATTGGTGTTTCAGTCTCTGCAAGCATCTCCCCAAGTTAGTTAGCTCTGTTGGTCTTCTTGTGGAGCTCCTGTTCTTTCTGGATCCTTCTATCTTCCCTCCCACTCTTCCAATAAACTGTCTACACTCCATCCAATGTTTGGCTGTGAGTCTCAGCATCTGCTTCAATCCATTCCTGGCTGGAGCCTCTCAGAGGACAGCTATGCTAGGCTTTCTTTTGCAAGCATAGCAGAGTGTTGTTGATGGTGCCAAGGGTTGGCTCTCTTGCCAGGCATTAGTTGGGCCTTCCCTTAATCTCTGCATATCTTGTAGGCAGGGTAAATTTTGGGTCAATGTTTTTGTGGTTAGGTTGGTGCTCCTTTCCCTCTACTAGGAGTTCTGTCTGGTTAGAGGGTGGCTTCTTGAGTCTCCGTGTCCACCCCTAGTAGAGGTCTCAGCTACAGTCACCCCCACATCATCCCAGGAGCCTACCCTGTCATAGGTCTCTAGCCTGTCTCAGAGATGCCTCCAGGCCACAGTTTCTCTTCTCTCTGCAAAATTTCTGTCCTCTTGCCCCTTCCCTATTCTCCCTACATCATATCCCCACCCTTATTTCCCTTAGCACTCCCTCTCCTATCCTGTCCCTTCTCTTTGAGCACTTCCTCTGCTTATTCTACTTCCCCTTCTCAGTGGGATTCAAGCATCCTCCCCTGGGCCCTCCTTGTTACTTAGCTTCTTTGGGTCTATGGATTGTAGTATGGTTATCCTGTACTTTATCCACTGGGAAGTGAGCACATACCATGTGTGTCATCATGGTTCTGGGTTACCTCACTCAGGATGATTTTTTTCTAGTTCCATTCATTCATCTACACCAGAAACAGAAATAATATAGTAGAAGATAAACAACCCAATGTCATTATTTTTAATAGCTGAGTAATACCCCCATTGTGTGACTGTACCACATTTTCTTTATCCATAAATTCTTCTTTTACGTTTTCAGAGAGCCACTGAGACCGGGAAGAATGTGACAAGTGAGTCCCTCCATCTGTCCTTGAGGGCCTTTGAGAGGGCTAGAGGCTTTGAGAAGCCATTGTGTAAAGCCCTGGTTGTGAAACCTGGATTGTACTGGAGATCCCAATATGTTGGAGATGCCAGGGCCCTGAGACATTTTCCAAGGATGGCTGAATATAGGAAATGGGACCAGTCCCAAGAGAGAGGTATATGTTGCAGGCAGCAAAGATGGAGGGGCAGAGCCATCCATCTTAGTCCCTTGACACTAAACATGGAGCTACAAGATTTGGTGTGTGCCCTGCTGTGTTGTATTGCTCAAATATTTCCCCAGTATGTCTCCATTTCCTCTTTCTGGACTGCTAATTTATATTCTATACAATTGTGTGTTGGAAGGATATAATCCACCTTTCAGTTTTACAATTAAGACACTGTCTTGAGTATCAGAAGAAATTCTGCACTTTTTTTGGTTAAGGTTCAATTTACTTCATTTCTGAATGTTTTTTAATTAAATGTTTTTTTTGTTTTTTTTTTGTTTTTTTCTTTTTTATTATTAATTTATTCTTGTTACATCTCAATGGTTATCCCATCACTTGTGTCCTCCCATTCTTCCCTCCCTCCCCTTTTCCCCTTATTCCCCTCACCTATGACTGTTCCTGAGGGGGATTACCTCCCCCTGTATATTCTCATAGGGTATCAAGTCTCTTCTCGGTTACCTGCTGTCCTTCCTCTGAGTGCCACCTGGTCTCCCCCTCCAGGGGACATGGTCAAATGTGAGGCACCAGAGTACGTGTGAAAGTCATATCCCACTCTCCACTCAAGTGTGGAGACTGTTCTGACCATTGGCTAGATCTGGGTAGGGGTTTAAAGTTTACCTCCTGTATTGTCCTTGGCTGGTGCCTTAGTTTGAGCGGGACCCCTGGGCCCAAATCTGCCTATCATAATGTTCTACTTGTAGGTTTCTAGGACCCTCTGGATCCTTCTACTTTGCCATTCTCCCATGCTTCTCTCATCTAGAGTCCCAATAGGATGTCCTCCCCTCTGTCCCAGTTTCCAGGTAAATGAAGGCTTTCGTGGGACATGCCCCTTGGGCTAGTATGCAGATATAAGTGAGTATATACCATTTAAGTCTTTCTGCTTCTGGTATATCAGTTTTCTTCATTCACTTTCCTTTCTCCAACTCTTTTACCACCACCTCCACCCCCTGCATTCCCTCTTAAATTTCTGGCCTTCTCATCTTTACTTTTTACATTACAGACACGTGTGTGTGTGTGTGTGTGTGTGTGTGTGTGTGTGTGTGTAGATATATGCACAAATAAATATGTAAATAAAACCTGATTAGTTGGTTCAGCATTGCTTATATGTACATGATTTCAGAGCTGGCCATTTGGTATTGGATAAACAGTTAGGGTGTTCTTTGCTAGTAGAAGACTACTTCCCCTACTCTCAGTATCCTTTAGTTGGGTGGTGTAGTTTTTTTGTCTAGGGGTAGGATCTCTTGATATTTCTCCCTTCTATGGTAGTATGTCTATTGGTGTTGTCTTTATTCAGGCCTTGATTAGGCAGTCACGTTGATGAGGTATCATGGATATCACTCCCACTTTGCTCTCCACTTTCTATTTGTGGTTTGATATGTGAACCTCAGGTTTCAGCTTCCAGCTGCAGTTGCCATGCCTGTCTGATGCCATACTTCCTGATGGTGATGGTGATGCAACCATAGGCTCAAATAAACCCTTCTGTGTATAAATTGCCCTGGTCATAGAGTTTTATTGCAGCAATAAAAAAGTAACTACTACATTTTCCTCAATGTTCTTTTAATATTGTGCGAAGCAAATGCTAGAACTTCTTTTTTTTTTTTTTTTTTTTTTTTTTTTTTTTTTACATCATCTCATTAGCTGCTCTTGTAAAGGTGCTTGCCTGAGTGTGAACAGATGTTCACATTCAGGAGACCACTGATGGAGAGTCCTACAGTACCTCCATATGGCATTTCCTGTCTTATTTAACTGAAAGAAAAATGGTCATGTTTTCTTTAAAACTACATTTGTTTAAATAAGACGTAGTAATAAAAATTTATGAAATTTTTTGGTATTTATTTTTAATATTGAGTGGAAAGAGAATAAAATATTTTAACTATTTTGTCAATTTAATTATTTATACATAGGGGAAGTTTTAAATCAATTAATTAATTTAATTAATTAACTTTACATCCGGAGCACAGTCCCTTCCCTCCTCTCCTCCTGGTCCCACTTCCATCCCTCTTTCCCTCTCCCCATCTCCTATTCCTCAGAAAATGAGAGTTCCCCTTACCCTCCCACCCCAGCTGATCAAGTCACATCAGGACTGAGCACATCCTCTTCCCCTTTGTCCTGGCAAGGAAGCCCCTGTATGGGGGGAGTGATCAAAAAGCAGGCAACAGAGTCCATGTCAGAGATAGCCTTTGCTCCCCTCACTACAGGACCCACATGAAGCCTGAGCAGTCCATCGGCTCCATCTGTTAGGGGGCCTAGGTCCAGTCTATGCATGGTGCTTAGTTCTGTTGGTCTTCTTGTGGAGCCACTGTCATACCCAGGTCCTTCTATTTCTCCCCCTACTTTCCCACAAGACTCCCTTTGCTTTGCCCAGTGTTTGGCTGTGAGTCTGTGCTGTGATCCGCAGCTGGGTGGAGCCTCTCAGAGGACAGCTATGCTAGGTCCTATCTGTGAGCGTAGCAGAGTATAGTTAATAGTGTTAGGAATTGGCTATCTCCCATGGGGTGGGTCTCAGGTTGGGCAGACATTGGTTGGACATTCCCTCCATCTCTGCTCTGTTTTTATCTTTGCACATCTTGAAGGCAGGGCAAATTTTAAGTTGAATTTTTGCTGTGTTTTGGTGTTCTGCTGAGTCCGCTAGGAGCCCTGTCTAGTTAGTGTCCTTTTCAATCTCGAAATTGGAAAAAAATTAAAAAGGTTGAGTGAAGGCAAGAGGAAGAAAAGGTTTCGAGAAGGCGCTGTAAGTGACTGTTCTTCTTAGGAAATGTATTCTGAAGAACTTAAGTATAACTGAAATGCTATCTGCAACATAAGAAATACATGGTAAAGTACTTAGAGTGTGTCAGGATGATGGGAAAAAGGTGACAGAGTCGGGGAGAGTGAGTAGCAGGAGGTAAAGGGAAGGCAGAAATGTGTTGAAATATTAACTGGTGAATCTCAGTGACCAGTTACATTGCTGTTTTTTAAAATAGTATTCTTTCAATTTTTTTGGTAAGTTTCAAATGAAAATTATTGGGAAAACAGAAAAAAGTGAAGGGTAACTGCCTTATAAGTGGTTCAGAACAACCCTAGGAAGAGGCCATTGGCCTGTATATTAGGTGATGTAGTGAAGTCTTAATGAAATAATTGCTTTCGAAGGGTTAGATAGAGTAAAGGAAAAAGTGAATTGCTCAGGGTGCAAACATGAATGGGACATGTCAGAGTAGAATCAACTATACAGACTGAAAATTTGAGCAATGCCGAACATGTTACAGGAATTAGACTGATAAAAAAAATAGAATCAAAATGTTGTTATTGATATGCACCCTGTCCTGGATTCCTATTAAAGTGAAATTAGTATCCTCACCCTTGTTCTTCCCTCCATACACATGACTGTTTTGACATAAAATAAAGACTTAGGAAACCAATAAATGATCTAGAAGAATAAACCGCGCAATGCTACCATCTAGAGTATCCACTGAAAATTACAGCCACCATTGACAACTCAGGAGACTTGCTCAGAAATTGGGATTGTGGATTGGTTTGTCTTTGTGTTAAGAGCCATATAGGAGGATGTGCAAAAGCCTTTGCTACAGTTTAGCATCTGGGGACCAATAGTTTTAATTCTAAGGGAAAGATTTAAAATTTTGATGAAATCCTAAATTTGATCACAATAGAAGTATCATTTTGGTGATCAATTACCTGAAAATCCCCCGGAGAGTAACTGAAATAAGATCAATGAGGGCCCAGTAAAATAATTCATGGAGCTATTGTTCTTAGTTTGGGGAAGGATAATTGTGCCTTGTTTTTCTTCAGAGAACACCATTGCCATTGTTTTCATTTGACTGAGAGTCAATGTAAAGAGGATGATGGAGAAGGTGAACAAGTCCCAGGCTGAAAGAACACTGAGAGCAAAGGTAGAATGCATGGGGCACATTTGGAAAACAGGCATTAGTCCTGGTGTGGCCAGCATTTTGTTGCTGTGACAAATATCTGAGAGGATCAATTTAGGCAGAAATATTTATTTTGTATGGTGGTTTCAGACATTTCAGTTTGTGGTTAGCTGGCTATGGGCCTGAGATAATTCATTTCAGTAGGCCCTAGTGGAGGAAAATTGCTCAATTCATTGCATCTGGAAGGGAAAAGAAGCTAGAAAGAGACAGAATAAGATACTTTTCAAAGGCACATAACTAGTGACTACTTCAAACTAGGCCCCATCTCTCACCATCCCCCTTCAACATTAAGTTAAAGCCCTTGTGATTCACTTTCTTCTCAGTTATTGGCTCCAATATATGGGGCCAAGCCCTCAAAACATGAGGCTTTCATTTGTATGTGTTTGTTCATATGGTATGCCATGTGTACATATTGTTTGTGTGTGGTCTGAGCACTTGAATATGCTAATTTTGTATGCCCATGTCTGTGTATGCCAAACCCAGAGAGGGACATGCAGTGTTTTCCTGGATCACTCTGCACCTTGATTGCTATGAGACAAAGTCTCTCACTGAACTAGAAGCTATCCATTTCGGCAAAGTTGGGAAACCACCGAGCTCTCGTGATCTGCTTGTCTCTGTCTCTGAAGTTCTGAGATTCTGCCTGTCACTGACCTCAATGCTGGCTCACAGGCATGCATAGCTATGCCCTGCTTTTTATATAGATACTGGGGATTTGAACTCAGGTCCTTATGCTTGCAGTACAATGACTCTTTTCTATTGAATTATCTTTAGCCAAAGTCATGCATCTTTAGGTGGGGCATTTTATATCCAATCCACAACATCTGTATAAACAGAGTATGAAGTGAATTAGAGGGAGTAGTGAGAAAGAAGATGCAAGTATATAGTGCCGTCTATATGTCTCTTTTCTGTCTAACCCTAATCTTATCCTTGAAAGTAGAAGGATTCATTTTTGGCTTCTCTCCAAGGGCCTAATATAATACTTACCCAAGTACATAGCAGTCATTTGACAGACTTTGGTAAATTAGATTACCAGCTAATCTCATCACATTTCATAAGAGTTTGGCTGCCAGAAATAATCATGAGGTCAAATAATGGAGGTATGAGTGTGGGACTTGAAATTAGGCAAGCCCAACTCTCGGCTAATATCCAGAGCAGAACTTGTCAGACCTTAATAAGAATTACCAGGGATCATGGTAATACACAGATTCTGATTCACTGGTCTGAGGTGAAGCCTGTAATTCTACACTGCTAATAACTTCTCTGGTCATGCCTATTATTACTAGTCTAGGGAATACATATGGTGTAACAAAGATTTAGAGGGCCCCCGACTCTCTTCTTGAAATTCTTAAACTTCCAAATTTAGCTGATTGAGCATACATATTGCTGGTGAGAAAGTTCAGCTTAAACTCAAATACCTGTGATCAGAAAGCCTGCTCCAGAATGAAAACACTGCATTTTAAAAGTTCTTCCTTAGGGTAGTAATAAGGGTCACAGAGTGCTAGACTTTCTCCATTGGTTCTGTCTCTCAGTAGGGTTTTGCTGGACTGTTCTTTTTGTTGGGTCTTAGTGGCTTGTTATTCAACTCCCTTGACCTAGCTCTTGAAAATGTAACATTGTTTCTACCAAATAAACTTGCAAAGGCCTGAAAAAAAAAAAAAAAAAAAAAAAAAAAAAAAAAAAAAAAAAAAGAAAGTTCAGCTTAAGATACCTGATGAAAACTTCATGCCACTAAAACTGCAGTGAAACAGTCACACTGTAACATCCAATTCAATTGGTAGAAAGATTTCATTACTCAGAAGAGCTTTTCTAGACTTTTTTGTTGTTGTTGTTGAAAGAATCAATCTTGACTTTTCAAATGTAGGCTTATCTACTGATTGTATGTGTACCCTTGTTTACGTTTATATCTATTTCCCTCTATGTTTCTTAGGTAAATACCTCACACCAGGATAGTAAAACTTCAGTTATTGCTAGTCTTAATATCGTTCTTGCTATATGAATAAGTGTGATAGTGATAACATAAATTGTGCTTTTTATTTATTAATAAATTTTATTATTTTCACTGCTCTTTGAGCAAGATAATCTATACAACTTAAAGAGCTTTCTATTACTTTGAAGGTCAAGATTGATAGAAAATATCTCCATGATGATGATAATGATGATGATGAAATTGCTGTCAATTTTAGAGAAATCTGGTAATTTACCAAAAGCTACCCAGTCTCTTTTATCTGGAATAAGAGAGAAAGACTAGAGTGCTGATGAAGTACGCAGTTAATGTTATTGCCATGAGATATGGTAGTTTTACAGGTGACATCAGAACACATGGAAAACATAGGTATAACAATGAAATATACCGTCTAGAATCTGTACATAAAAATGATTGCTTGCTTGGGCCTTCTCCTGATTCCTGGCCTTTTTTTTCCTCTTAGTGTTTATGTCTCTCATCTACCTAGAACCCAGGATCAATTTTCAAGGCCTCTCAACAACTTTTTATCTACTGGTATGTTCCACACAGGTATGTACTCTCATATGTATCTGAGGGAAGAGCATGTGTTTATGTGTTTGTGTGTTTGTGTGTGTGTGTGTGTGTGTGTGTATCTATGTATGAGTATGTGTACATGTGTCTGCCTGTGTGTATTCAGATTAAAACCAAGAATATAGAAAGAAGTAAGAGGACATTTATTTTTGCATTTTTATCCATTTTCTGTCTTAGGACCAAGCTTTCACCTCCATAAAGTTTGGAGACATTAATGACTAGCACAGAAATCTGAAGCCACATCTGTTTTCTATGCTCTTCACAAAGACCTGATTGATCTATGATTTAGAATGCTTTCCTTATCAGTCTATAAGATGTCAAACAAAGCAGGGGCCATCTCATTCTTGATTGCTTTTAAGAGATTTCACATGAATGGTAATTACTATTCTTTTCTCTAGTCTGCTTGATTTTGCCTTTTTGTCCCTAGATATACATATTTTGAAATTAACATGGTATGGGGATGTGGTACAGTGGTGCTTAACTTGCCTAGCATGCATGAGGTAGGGGATTCAATCTCCAACAATGGGAAAAAATATGAAAGAGCTAAATGTCACCAAAATTCAAATACTAAAAAGGTGAATATCCATCATCCCCTTAAATCATACTTCCCAAAACCTACTTTATTTAGTAGATTGGTATAAACTCAGAGTTTTAATATGCATATTGAAATATGTATATTTTATAGATAATATATTTGGTTTACAAAAGCTAGATTAACTCATATATATATATCTGTAGTATTTACTTATTAATACATCTCTTAGTGTTTGAGACACTCATTAGCCCAGGTACTTTTTCATATAAAAACATATATTCTTATCATTTTTTGTTTCCATAATATCCTATTACCCACTGTATTTAACAACTCCCCCATTAACAGAATTTTCATTTATTCTAGTTTTTCTACAACATGTATGCTTGTACAACATAAACTTTTTGTAGCAAAAAAAAAAAATTCTAGAAAAACAAAATTTTATGTTAAAATATTTGTACTTTCAAATGTTATATATTGTCAAATTTCATTTTATGGTGGTTTTATCAAATTAAATTCCAGTGCATCAAGTCATGTTGAAGAGGTCTATTTCCTAGAATACTTTACAATACTGATTATTTAAGTCCTCTGCCTTTTTTTTTGTCAGTTTGAGAAATGGTCTTTGAGTATTTTACTGTATATATCATTCATAGCCAGTGAGGCTGGGAATCTTCCCATAAATTTGATAGCCCTTTATGTTCTATCTTATGAAGGACTTCTTTCTGTGAGGATTTTTCAGGGGCAAACAAACCAGTTTTAGGGATAAAGCTTTGTCTAGAAGAGATATTTTTCAACCATGTTAACTCAGAAAAGTCAAAATGGCTTTTAAAAATACTTTTATTATAATTTATTCAGATTACATCCCGATTGTTATCGCCTCACTTGTATCTTCCTGTTGAGATTATAATACAATTACAAAATTTCTCCCTTTCCTCTTCTCTCTCCAAACCCTTCCATTGGCCCTCCCTGCTGTCTTTCAATTTCCTGCCCTCTTTTGTCTTTTGTGGAGGTCTGTAAAAACACCAGGGCTGAAAGAGTAAAGATCCCTGTGACAGGGCAAAGATTTATACAATATGAAGAGAAACCAGGCCAGGCCTGGTGGTGCAAGCCTTTAAGCCCAGCACCTAGGCAGCAGAGGCAGGAGGATCTCTGTGAGTTCAAGGCCAGCCTCGTCTAAAAACTGAGGCCAGCCTCATCTAAAAACCAACTCCAGGAAACCAACAGAGAAACCCCATCTCAAAAAGAATACAACAACAACAAAGACATCCCTGTGACAGAAGAAGGAAATCTGGTTCAACAGGACTCAGTTGTTGGTGTTGGGTCAAATTTCTGGAGTCTGACACTGAACAGTTTATTTAATGCATATTTAAGTACAGAAACAGTTTTCTAAAGTAACACACTCTCTTGTGCACATGTGGCATAATTACATCTAAACTCTTCTCAAAATATATGTCACTTCTTTTGTGAAGATTGGTTCTATAGATAGGCTACTTGTGTTATCTTAATGGCCTAGGGAAAGGTCTGGTATGATCTCAGTTAGAGATAGCACAGAGGTCCTCTGGGCCATCAAGCACCGCCGGTCCTATTTTAGGAGCCTGGGGGAAGCCGCTGGCCATATAGATAGCACAGAGGTCACCTAGACTATTAGTCACCTGCGGGTCTAGTCGTGGGATCTTGGGAGAGCCAGGTATGGCTTGGCCCTACAGATAGCACAGGTAGCTCACCTAAACTCTTAGCCACCTCCATTCCCAGCCTCCTGGGTGAAAAACAGGTTACGCATCCTATTTTTCTGCATGTTTAACATTCTTGGTTTTCCTAGTGCTTATCTGTCAGTGAAAGGACATTTGTGTTCCTAGAATTCACTGTTATTACATACATATAGGCTAAACACTGGAAAGTGCAATGTGTTAGCCCATAAAGGATAACAGAAAGAAAAACTTCAAGGTCTATTTCTGAGACATTGAAGCAATGGATCACAGAAAAGCATGGGGAATACAGCCGCTGGGGAAGCTGGCAGTATAATTCTAACCACACAACCCTTTTATTATTCAATAAATGTTATTGAATAATATTTATTGTTGAATTATATTTATTATTCAACAAATGCAAATAAATATTCAATAAATCTTTTCGTGGACTTAGAAGGTGCTAGTCGCCAAGTACTTGGTATTAAACAAGATCCTGATGTCTAAAATATGAATGACTTGTTTTGAATCTTTGGCCCATCTTGTATAGCTGTGTGAAATTTTCCAAGTAGCTTAATGTTCCTAATCTTCAATTTCCTCTTCTGTAATGATAATAAATGGCTGGTATTTATTGATCAGATTGAGCAAGATAATACAAACACAGTCTGCACACAGAATAAGCATTCAACATTTCCAGTTTTCCACAAATTAATTCTGTTTCTCATCCCAAGAACAACATGGGAGAAACTATTGATCAGAGAGAAGCCAGTTAAGAACAGCAATAGCACCAGCAGCAGCAGCTTTACCTCTGCCATCACTATTGTGAGAAATTCTAGAGATAATAAAACTGCCTTGGGCTTGTTTGCCGAGAGGGTATGCAACTATAGCTTGGAGCATAGGAACCAAGTGCAGGATGTAGCAGAAGTAAGCATCGTAGCACTCTAGCCCTGTCTCTTTCTAGTGGAGCCTTGTTATTAATATGGCCTGTGTCATGCCACTTACTGTAGTAATCGTAATTCTCCAGAATTCCTATGCATACAAGTACATACATGGCTAGGCTTCCACTTGTCCTTCTAGGTGAGGAATTGATAAAGCTGCTCCTTAGTCTTTAATCCTTGGTTCTCCCCATGTCCAAGTTTTTTTTCAGTTACTTCAATAAGGACTACGATGAAAAGCAATTTGTAGGCCTATATGTCTGAATCGTTGTCTCTCATTGAGAGAAGCCAAGGCAGGAGCTCAAGGCAGAAACATGGAGGCAGTAATTAAAAGCACAGCCTGTAAAGGAATATTGCTTACTGGTTTGTTTCCTATGGCTTGCTCAGCCTGTTTCTATTTTATTTTTATTTTTCCATTTTTATTATTTTTCTTTTTAACATATACATTTATATTGTTACACATAAATAAAATAAACTACATACAGCAGGAATAACCATGAAACAATCAGGAATTATATAAATTATATATAAAATACTGTTTTGGCTCTTTGTATTTGGCAAACTTGAAGTAAACATCCTTCCTATCTTGTTGGCTCTAAAATTCTGAATGTAAATCAATATCTATCATATCTCATCTATGTTAACTTAAAACATCTATCTAGATCTAAAAACATCTTAACCCCTAACCAATCAAGATTAATTGTAAGACTAAACTTTCTGGTCTTCAACCCCATCAGAGACTTGAGAAGGAATAAAATGCAATTACCTGAGTGAACCAGAAGAGCAGGTAAGCAGCTTCCACAAAGAGAAAATAACAGTTTTCTGCCTGAACAATCACCCTAAAATTTCTATAACATTGGAGCATCATCTTCAGCCTTCTGGCACAGTATATCTGACAGGCATATTTGTGAGACAGGAACTATTGAGGACTTGCTTACCCTATCTTGGCAGAGTTTGGCCTTTAACTCTGCCTGCATTGAAGCTTGCCCATTTTTAGGCAGAATTATGTCTATAGCAGAAACAAGGACATTTTGTCCAGTGGCTTTTTTGCTACATTTGAAGCCAACTCCAGAAGGGTGCTTTTTGGTGCTCATCATCTTCTTTGAGATAGGCTGAGGGTTGCCAGGAGTTAGCTTCCCTTGTTGTCAAAGAATCTTTAGAAGAATAAAAACATCTTTAAATGCCATGTTCTGTATGTCTTTGAGTCACTCTGTTTCTTATAGAAATCAGAACCATCAGCCTAGAGGTGGTGCAGTTCACAATCGGCTGGGCCCTCCTGCATCATTCATTAAAAAATAAATGCCGTTACAGACATACTAACAGGCTGGTAGGATGGAAGCAATATCTTAACTCAGGGTCCCTCTTCCCAGCTTATGTGAACTTGAGAAGAAACTACTTGGTACATCTCCTTAAAACCCATGGATTGTATCAATTACAACTTAATGTGACTGACCACTGTGACTACTTCTTGAGCTTCCAGGAAATAACTGTGATATATGGGACTATCCCCTAGAAATAGAATAATCCCTAGAAGTTTTTCTTTGATATACATTATTAAATACAGTAACTAATACCCCTGGAAAACAAAAATTAACAGACTGGCTGCTGAGCAGGTTGAATGACTACTATAAAGAAACACAAATGGCGGGGCAATCTTTCAGTTTTTTTATTCTGAACTTTTTTTATTAATTTATTCAAATTACATCTCAATTCTTATCCCCTTGCTTGTCTCCTCCCATTCGCCCCTCCTTCCCTTTTTCGCCCTATTCTCCTCCCCTAGGTCTGTGACAGAAGGGGACCTCCTCCCCCACCATATGGTCATAGGCTATCAGGTCTCATCCTGGTAGCCTGCCTATCCTTTCTCTGAGTGCCTCCAGGCCTCCCCACCAAGGGGAAGTGGTCAAATATGGGGCACCAGAGTTCATGTCACAGTCAGTACCTGCTCTCCACACAACTGTGGAGAATGTCTTGTCCCTTCTTTTGGACAGATCTGAGTAGGAGTTCAATGCTTACTGCCTGTATTGTCCTTGGTTGATGGAGTAGTTTGAGCAGACCCCCTTGGGTCAGATCTGCCCATCATGTAGGTTTCTAGGACCCTCTGGATCCTTCTATTTTCCCATTTCCCATGCGTCTCTCACTCAGAGTCCCAATAGGAGGTCCCTGTATCTATCCCTATCTCCTGGTAAGTGAAGACTTTCAGGGGACATGCCTCTTGGGCTAGTGTCCAATTATAAGTGAGTATATACCATGTGTGTCTTTCTGCTATCAATTATTTATATGATAATCCAATTTATATTTTTATATACTATTGATCCCATGTTGATTTTTCTTACATGACTTTTACCTTCTTCCTATTTCAGTTGGGATAGCTTTCATTACTATATTCTCAAACTTACTCATTTTCTCCACTGTGTAATCTCTTGTTAATTGTACTGATAAACAGTATATTGCAATATATTTTTCAGCTTTATCAATTTTCATTTGGTTATTTTAGTCATTAGTACTTCTTTTCTTGTTATATTCATATTTTCCTTTAAACTATTGAATATATTTTACCAGCTGTTTTTTTTTATTAATTTATTCATATTACATCTCAATTGTTATCCCATCCCTTGTATCCTCCCATTCCTCCCTCCATCCCGCTTTCACCCACTCCCTTCCTCTATGACTATGACTGAAGAAGACCTCCTCCCCCTGTATATGCTCATAGGGTATCAAATCTCTTCTTGGTAGCCTGCTATCCTTCCTCTGAGTGCCACCAGGCTTTCCCATCCAGGGGATGTGATCAAATATGGGGCACCATCCATCTCTGACCACGTCCCCTGGATGGGGAGGCATGGTGGCACTCAGAGAAAGGATAGCAAGTTACCAAGAAGAGACTCGATACTCTAAGAGCATATATGGGGGGGAGGTCCTCCTCAGTCACAGACATATGGGAGGGGAGTAGGGGGAAGCAGGAGGGAGGGAGGAATGGGAGGATACAAGGGATGCGCTAACAATTGAGATGTAATATGAATAAATTAATAAAAAAATATGGGGCACCAGAGTTCATGTGAAAGTCAGACCCCACTCTCTACTCAACTGTGGAGAATTTCCTGTCCATTGGCTAGATCTGGGTAGGGGTTCGAAGTTTACTTCACATATTGTCCTTAGCTAGTGCCACAGTTTGTGCAGGACCCCCGGGCCCAGATCCACCCATCATAATGTTCTAGCTGTTCTTTTTGTCTGCTAGTTATATCTTTTTTATTTTATCAGTTTGTCAGTTTCTATCTTTTTCTGTCATATGTCATTTCTTTTAGTGGGCATATTCTCCTA
Source organism: Acomys russatus (assembly GCF_903995435.1). NCBI lineage: Eukaryota > Metazoa > Chordata > Mammalia > Rodentia > Muridae > Acomys > Acomys russatus. The sequence continues at coordinate 76,326,091 of NC_067169.1, read as the reverse complement.
TTTTGCTTACCTATGTGTATTTTAGTTGGATACTGGACATTATGAATGTCTTGTTCTTGAATGTTTGGATTTTGTTGTCTTAGTTTAAAGGATGTTTAATATTGCTTTGCCAAAAACTAGGGTAAGGTTATCTCACTATTAAGGTGAAATCATTCGAGGGGCTCTTCTCAAATTTCTATTACTGTTATTTGGATTTGGTTTGAGAGTCCCCTAAGGTTCTATGCAGGACAATATTGGAAGCCTCTGGAATTTGTAATAAGTGAGGCTTATGAAAAAATCTTTAATTGAGGGAATTGGTAGTTTGAATAAGAATTTCCCCCATAGGCTCATATATTTGAATGCTTAGGGAGTGGCACTGTTTGAAAAAATTAGGAGGTGTGGCCTTGCTAGAGGAAGTGTGTCACTGGCTTTCGGTATAAAAGCTTAAACCAGGCCCTGGGTCTCTCTCTTTCTTCTGTCTTTATATGTGAATGTAGAACTCTCAGCTACCATATCTGTTTGTGTACTACCATGCTCTCTACCATGGTGACAATGGACTAACCAGCTGAAAGTAAGCAAGCCCCAAGTAAATGCTTTCTTTTTATAGGAGTTACCTTGGTCATGGTTTCTTCACAGCAATAAAAAACCAACCAAGACAAGGTATGAAACAGTTTTCCCAAGAGGGCTATTACAGAAGGAATAAGCCTTTTCACTCTTCCCTTTCCTTCTTGGTTCAAGACAAGGCCACTTACATCATCACACCATAATGTGACAGTATCCACCACCAGCAATAGAAGCTGGGCAGTGAGTCTGCCTAGTATTAAATCTCCAAAGCAGTGTGAGGGAGATAAGTTTTTTCTTCATAAGTAGCCTGTATCATCTGTTTTGCTATTGTAATGAAAAGCTAACGAATATGCCCAGGTGTTCAAAGTGTCTCCACTCTGACTGGAAGTAAAACATTTCCTTTCCTTGACTGGGCTCTAGGAATCATTCAGATTATAGCTCCACAGTTGTTCTTTGCCTGTCTTCATCAGAGGTTTACTTTATCTATATACAGCTCAGCATTTGCAAAGGTTCTTGAACTGCTATATCAGTTTCTGGAGTTCTGTCTTTTTATAGCTCTCTTGTCTTTTCTACCTTGCCTTTCAGATTACAACTTGCACTGATTTCTAATCAATGTGACATAAATCATTAAGATCCCTGCTCTCTTCTTGAGCTTCTACCCTGTGTTCCAGAAAATGCCTCCAGGAACCAAGCTGGGAAATCAGAAAGAGCTACCTTAATTTGTTTTCTTTATTTCAAGTTCACAGTTCTATCTTTATTTTCTACAATCTGAAAATAATTGTTTCTTACATTTTGTCCAGTTTTGAAGTTATTTATAGTAAGAAGGTAAGTCAATGTTAGTTATTATTGTGTATAGAAGTGAAGACTCTAGACACAAAAATATGGTAGTTTAAATGAAGAATACAATTGATAAAATCAGTGGTAGGATGAATGCAGCTAACAAATTCACTGTGGACAAAATTGAGGGACTTCAAAAAATGCATCAGGGAAGAAAAAAGATAGAGAAATTATAAAAAAGAGAACAGAATTACATATTACAATATCCAATAAAAGGAACCTGAAAAGTATAAAAATAAAAATAAAGAAATTATTATTTTAAGGAATAATAAAGATAAACTTTCTGGAATTAAAATAATAAAAGGATCAGGTTTAAAATAGTCATAGAATTTTAAATAGGAGCAAACCCCATATGATATACTCACAATGAACATTAAAAAGAGAAAATCCTAAAAGCAGTTTTGGAAGAACAAACAGTATATCTACAGGCAGACAAGAATTATGTTTATCTCCAACTTCTCAATAGCATCATGTGCAAAGAAAAATAGATTTTCTTGGGGGAATGAGTAGGAGAGATTCACATAGAAAGAACGTAAAAGGGAAGAAAAGCCAAGGGAAGGACCAAACTGATAACTGACCAAAGCCCCATCATCAATTCCATGATCTTATCCATAAACTCTGCAGAGGAAATTGGGCATTATTTTTTTCTCAATTGGCATCATTTTTCTATGGACTCAGAAAGAATCATTCCATTTTATATTTTATACATTCAAATTGCTTTTAGTGTTAATTGTAATATTTCCAACTTCAGTGGACAGAAATCCTGGATGTCCTCATGTTCAAGAGGAATGTTTCCTATTGTGCAGACAACAGAATAAGACCTATTATGGTCAGGCTGTTGTTTAGACCCAGATGTCATTTACTGTGTTCCTTATTACACCATTTCTTTACCTTTACCACAGTGAAGCAACATGAGAACACAATTGAGCTGCCTGGACAGTGACCTGATTTTTCAGATCCTACATTACTTTGAAATATCTTTGACTAGGGGTGGGCATGCTGAAGTAAAGTGATAACTGCACCACTCCTGAGAAGGCTATGTTCCGTTGTACTTAGTTTATGCACTGTTCTTGTCCTCACTTCTGAGATATAATCCAATAATGGAAAAAAATTATTTTCTCTCTTGGAGTTCTTAGTCATTTATATGAATAAGATTTTATTAGGATAATTATTGTAAATATAGTGCACATGAAGGGTAGCTCAATTGCATTTTTATAGCACAAATGTATGATAATGAATTCCATAGCAACTCACACAAGACCTGCTTGCCCTGAAATCTAGCAGCAGGAGAGAGATTACTGTCTGTCATAGGGATGACAGATAGGCACAAACTCCTCCTCTAATTTCTGCTTCTCTAAATATGAAGTGTCTGTTTCCCGTGGCGCTCATAACAACCCTTCATGTTGTCAGGTGTATGTGAGTGTTTTCTTTACCAACTCTACTAAGCTTTTAAAAGACACAGTGATGGAACAGAGAGAGCACAGAACTTCTACCAAAATGGTCAAATGCTACAGTCCAATGGCTGACAACTCAGAGGAAATGGATCCATGGGAGGGCACTTCTTTTAGGCAGAGAGAAGAGTTTCAGAGAAGTGTTGTAAAAGGCAGTCCCCATCTTTCTCACTACTCATTTGTGCCTTCAGGGGAGAGATACATTCTATTACTCACTTCACTCTCCTCATCAGAAACGGCACACCATGTAAGCATAAGTCATCACCTAGCCTGCTTAAAACTTGGATCGAAATAAGTGTAGATGGAGCCTGAATTGTTTGTTGGCCAATTTCAGAACTGCATGCATCATACTGTACATAAAGCTCCTTTGAGACTTGACCTGATAGTGAATTGTAAAATGGAGTTCTTAGTATAAAAAAGGTACTTTGAGTCAGCCGCAGAAAATAAACCATACGTACCAATGAATTTGAAAATCTTTCAGGAATAACTAATTTATATGTTAATATCCTAGCAATTTTAAGATTAGTAATTCTGCTTTATACTTGAAGCAGTGTTTTTATTTTAAGAAGATATAGTTAATTGCTAGATTCCAAAGAAAATGTAAATTTCTTGCAAAGCATGCCTGGCACTAGAGTTGGAGTCTGAATTGCCTTTGGTAAGATGATGTCATTGGTGAAGTTTATCTTTGGGGCCTTGGGCCTTCCATCCTATTGTCTATTTTTCACTTTGTGGTCTCACTCCTCCCTGCACTGTCACTAATCCTTACTCCCACTGCATTAATATTTCTAGTATAACCTAATCTCTTCTCACTCTTCCTTCCCTTTAAAATCTTCCCTGAGGAATAATTGTAATGTAATCAGTTAGGACTCAGTAAGGATTTAAATTAACCTTTTCTTTACACAAGGAACACATTGCTAAGCTTTATCTCTAATTATGGAGTTCAAGATTTTTCCCCTTTAAAGTAATTTTGGAGATCAGTGAGAATGTGTATGTGGGGAGTATGCATGTGTGCGTCTCTCTCTCTCTCTCTCTCTCTCTCTCTGTTTGTGTGTTTGCACATGTAACATGTATGCATGCATACAGATTTTTGCCCATGTAAACCTTAGATATTGATGTACGATGATACCAATAACAATACTTAACCTGGTGGCGGCCATACCTAATAGCTGTTGAATGAGGGTATAGTAATTGATTAAGTGGTTTTCAACTTCTATCAAAAAGTGTTTGGCCTTTAGATATTTTTCTTGGCATTTCAATGTATCTCAGGTGGATATTGTTGGTTTGGACACATTGTTAACTTAGTATCATGCTGGAGTTTGATAACAAAAAAAGGTTACAATATTTGAGAAGATCGGATCTTGAAGGATAATTCAATGAACAATGGACAGGCTCAGGACAGAATCAGAAAGTTAAATATACATATATGAATTCTCCAGAATTGAAAACTGTCAAAATTGCTGAAAGATTAGATCATATTATTCATTTTCTGTAAACCAACTCTGGCTTCACCTTCAAAGAAGGGCTTATTTCCTGACTGTCAGTCAACTGTGGCCTGATTAGAGGGAGCAGGAGCTGAGGAGGCCAAAGTCTGGCACTGAAGCCACTTCTAATGTGTTTTTCTTTTGCTTAAAACAGCAGGAAAAGTGAGTACAAGATGGAGAAGAGATTTATATTTTTCCCTTATTGCTCTATGAAGCTTATATTTCCACTAAAAAGAACCTTTTTACAGAAAGCATTTGGAAAAACTGACCCCAAAATTGAGCCTTACTTGGGGAATTTAGGATAGAGCTTTCTGGTGAGGCATAGGTTTGAATGTGATTAGCAGGTAAGTCCTATGCTTCTTGGCTTCTTCTGGCTGGCATTCAGCAACCCCCCCTCGAATTTCCCTACTTGTGTGCTGCTACTACTAGAAACATCTCAGCTACTGTTGAGACAGTATCTATCATATTCTTGAGCCCTTCTTCATTTTACATTTGGGAGTAGCCTTGTATTGGTGCAGAGAAATCAATAATTTGCCCCTCCCCTGTCACCAAAAACTCCTGAGAAAAGGGACTTAAGATAATGACTTTTACTGAGATAAGGTCAACTATAACTTCTTTATGGGAGCTAATGGTAAGTAATACAAGTTTTTGTCTTAATGGCTAGGCAACTTTCCCCTGCCCTTCTATTCCTCAGAAACCCTACAGTTGTTCCTCCTATTAGGCTCAAAATGTTTTTCAACTGGTTAGGACTATAATGGCTAATAAGCAATCACCTTTGCTCTGGGTGTGTCAAACTAGCCCTTTTCAAGTCTGCAAAATTTGTTTAGCAATTAAAATAAAAGAGATATTAAATCTCACATGAACATGTAAGTGACTCTACCTTTCATGTTTTTGCCTGGCTGTAACTTGAGATCCTTTTAAAACATCAAGCTTTTAATTAAATAGAATATGTAATTATTCTCTTTGAGAGGAAGGACAAAACACTCCCAATGGCCTGTCTAAAATCCCTTTACCTAATGACAGCTTCTCTCAAATTAGAAAAAAATGCTGATTATGAAAAATATGTGTTAGGGCAATAAAATCAGAGGAAATTAAGAATAATAACATTGCTGTAATATGCTATTTTGAGGCCCTAAAAAGTGTGTAAACAATTTATTAAAGGCATATTTAAAAGGATAAAAACACATTGCATTCAAGACTCAATAAAGCAAACTGGTAATGGTGAATAGTCTTAAAGATCAGTCAATAAGGAGTACTGGTGTGGGCAAGGAGGTTGATATATTATTTGAAGTAAATTTTATATGGAAAGTCCAAAATCTCATTACTACAAACAAGTATCCTAATGACTAATATAACATTCTTTTTGTAAAAGGAATCTTAATTAGCCAAACCTTTCAAGAAATTGTAGTTTTGCAGAATGAGGTATATAAAAAGATAACTATCTTCTACTGTTTTATTTTTATGGCATTTCTAGAGTGCTGTGTGTTCATATGGATTAAGCACAATCTTTTAAGACTTTTACAACTACATCACTAGTCTGGACTGATGCCATTGATGGTTGTAAAGATGACTTCAAGACCCAGCAATATCTGTAATCTTCAAATATTAAATTTTGTTCACTAATATAACTTACTATGCTGTACTCAGTAAGGCAGGAAATTGGACTTATAAGATTTTGAGTTATAAATTTTGAAAAATAATAAGATTTTCAGGTTAACTCCTAGCTATCCAGACAAAAGCAGGTAGACATAATACTTTACTTTTAGACTAAATGAAGATGGGCCATGCTGGTGGGCAATTGTATTGAATCTAGCAAAAAAATGATTTTCTGTATTGTATAAATAGCTTCATTTTATAGTAACTTTATGACAGCAGATGCAGAACTGGGTTACATTATTTATTTTTTTAGGCAGAGTCTCATTATGTTTGCTTGATTTCAATCTCATGATCTTCCTGCCACACTCAGAAAAGTGTCTTACATATAAGATAGGAGCTTTAAAATACTTTTTTTTTGTTTACATTTGAGTGAGAAGAAAAATACAGCCTATATACTTTTGTTGTATTAGACATGTTTTTACCAATTGCTACTGATAATTCTATTTTCATCTCTTATATTTAATGAATTATTTATTTTAGTGGAAGACTTTTATGACCTAGGATTTCATTGTTTACCTCTGAGTTTCGAATTGTAATTATCTGAGTTTATAGTGAGTTAATATTTCAAAGGACAGGCTTGATGAAATTGAAGTTTCTCTTTACATGCCAAGAACAAACCATAGTAGTGTGAACATATTGTTTTCTTGCCAGTCAGTCAGTGTGTAGAGAGGATGGGAGCTGGTAACATAGGAGAAGTTGCTGACACTCACGAAACCAAATTCTATTTTGATGTTCAAAGAAGATGTCCATGCTTAAGGTGATGACTCTAGGTGTGAACCCTTTGAGAGATGGAGGCTTGCTGGAGGAAGTACATTACTGGAGACAAGACAAGTGTTGATGGTATCACCCCACTTTCTGTTAATTCTCTGGTAATGTGCTTCATATCATCTGATATGAGGATATGAGTTCTCAACTTCTTGCTCTGGCTGTTATGCCTCACATTTGCTGCCATGTCTCTCACCCATGGTGGACTCTTATCCCTCTGAAACAATAATCCAAAATAAATGTTTCCATAAAACAATGGCAGCAACTCCATACTCCACACCACTAAGATGGCTCATCACCTTTCCTATTTAAAAACCATGAAGAGCAATTTCATCTGGTGTTCCACATCAACACAGAGTGCCTGTAGTAGAATAGAAATGGCCATAAGGACATGATAAAATGGAGACAGCTGGGATTATTTATGATTTGTTGAAGAGTTACAATGAAAGTGTTAAGTTCCCACATGCTCTGGTAGGGTACATAGCAATAAGAAAGGAAAGATTACTAAGAAGAGGTCTGGGGTTGGCTAAGGGCTGAAAGAGAGCTATGTGCTAACAGGATAACAAATTTCATGGTCATTAGTAATGAATCTCAGGAAGACTCAAAGTCAGGTGCTTTTGAAACAATCTGCTGTCGACACTCTTGTAGGACGACAATGACCACCCATAGTTATGGATGTGTCAGTGGAAGGCATCAAGAAACCAGAGATGAAGAGAACCTTCAACAGGAATTCTCTCTCACAGGTACATTGAGGCTGGACAAGTTTCACCTCCGGCCCTGATACCATCTGGGGGAAAAGATGTGAAGACATTTAAAGAAGATATAGTCAGCCCTCATGAAATGTTTGAACTTTAAGTTGAGTAGAACTTAGCTTTAACAATATCGGGGGCAATGAGGCTGCTGAGCATGATAAAGCAGCAAATAGAAAATCAAGTTGTTTGTTTTATAACTAAGCCAGAGTTTATAAATTTGTATTGATTTCAACAAATGCAGCCTTGAATACTTAAAAGAACAACATGGGATTATAGTAGCCTCTCTAATTCATTGCCAAGTCTTTATATAAATTTATTCAAAGAAAGGTGTCAATAGTTGTAAAATGACAAGGGGGAAGTTCTAACACATAAAATTTATTCGTAGGTAGTTAACACCTTAAAAGAGTATCGATTAGTACTGAATTATTGGCTAAGAAATTAGTCATCTGTTAACATCTCAGCAGGAGTGTTTATAGGAAAGAGAAAGGCTAGATATATTGAATATGGTGGCTAAGAATGAACTAAATAGTGGGTGCACCTTTTACATCATCTAGAGCTTCTTGGATATAATCTCATGATTGTAACCCATTGTTAACCTGTAGGATACAGGAGACAATTGCTTTACATTTTTAACTGTTATTGAGGCAATGTCTTGAAGGAATTGAGAGCATCATCTTTGGAGTCAAATAGGCCTATGCACAAATATAAACTCTGCTGTCTGGATCGAAAATACTAGCTATGTGACCTTACTAGTTGCTGTGAGATTTTGGCCTCAAGTTTTTCATGCATAAAACAGGGAAAATATTATGTCCCACAAGGATATATTGTGAGGAATGAACACTGTGAAAACTTCCAAGGTCAATGTTTAAATTGTGGTAATTGCTCCATATGTGTTTATTTCTTTTCTCCAGTCAACTCAAACTGGGTGTCATGCTTTTCTGTCCCTTTTGTTTATATTACTGCTAGATTATTTGTGTGGTAGTTAATTTTGATTGACAACTTTATTGGATTTACAATCACCCAGTAGACAGACATACCTCTGGCTATATATTGATAGGACACACATATGAGGTTTAACTGAAATGGAAGACTCATGCCACGATTAGGCAGCACCATGTCCTGTAGGAATAGAAGGAGTGAAAAAAAGCACAGGGCTGAATAAAATGGGAGAAAAGAAGAAGTGGGCTGAGCGCTAGCATTCATCTTTTGCTGCTTCCTGACCATTGATGCATTCAGACCAGTTGCTGCATGCTTCTACCACCACAGCTAGAACTGTCGCTGGTGACATGATTTTCCTGCCTTAATGGACTGTATTATGTACCATCAAACTGAGCCAAAATTACCATGCCCCTCTTTAAGCTGCGTTTGTCATGTATTTTGCCACACCAACAAGAAAACTAACAAATGCAGCTTGTGCAAAAATATATTCCTGTGCTTACCTGCTTTATTGTGTCCTAGTATATTAAATTACACCATTGGGGAGTCAGAAGAAGGAGGGAAATTTTTGAGTATTTATTTCCCTAAGTTGCTTTCTTCAGGATGCCATGGACTAATAGAACCTCCCAGTGAAAAGCTGCCTCCCCTGGAAGTCTTTTCCATGCTACATTCCTTCTAAAAGCAGTTTTTTCCCACAATCTTTTCAGGCTGAGGTAAGAGTGAACCTACAACCGTCTCAGGATCTCTTCTTGTAAAGCTACAAGAAGTGTGGTGTAGGGAGGTGGTAGGAGCACGAGACACCTGGGCACATTGTATCAGTAGTCAGGAAACAGCAAGAAATGAATCCTAGTGCTCAGCCCACCATTTCACTTTTGTAAAGTTCATTAAACTTCGTTCAAAAGACTTGGTTTAAGTATGCTTGCCTGTTTCCTGATGGAACCCTGAGTAGTACATAAATTCTCTTGTCTTTTCTAGGTATCTGTGAGAAATCCAAAACTACATGTGCTTTTTGGTTTTGTTGGCTTGCTTGACTTTGCACTCCTTTGGACTGAAAAGGTGTATTCTCTGTTTCTTCTGTACCTTTATCCCCACTTGTATTTGTTATACCATGTAATGCTTTTATTAGTGTATACATGTATTAATTATACATATTATGCATTTCCTTGTGACATTTATATCTGTATATAATATATATATATATTTATTGTATATAATATATTTTTAATATACTCATTTTAAAGATGTGTACTTCATTCCTCCATTACCCTTTTCTCTCCCCCTTTCCTGTGCATAAACTGATGAATGGATAAGAAAAATGTAATATATGTATAAATATTATATATATCCATATATATCATAGTGCAATTTTATTCAACCATAAAGATAAATGGAATTACAAAGTTTGTAGGATAAATGATAAGACTGGAAAATATTATATTAAGTAACCCAAGTTCAGAAAGATAAATACCACATGTATTATCTTATGTGGGTCCTGGCTTCAATTTTTACACATGTGCTTTTACATAGAAATCAGTTGTTGTAGAGATCAGGAAATAAAAAAAGGAGCTGTTAGAGTGGGATAAAAAAACTTTATTAAGGGTGGAGAATAGAATACATGTGATATGTAAGGACAAGGGGGAATATGGAGAGAGAAGGTCTTAAAAGTGGGGATAGAGTTACCCTGCATAGGAAATAAAGCTGCTCACAGAAACCCTATGTTATTAAATGAAAATCCATGTTCCAGAAATGACCTATTTTTAAAAATCTCATTGGCCAAGAAGGCCCCTGAAGCCTATATTCACCCAATTGCCATTGATGTTAGTTATCCATGAGACCTAGATATCAAGACATTATTGTTGGAGGTACTATATATTGTCATTTCAGGACAGAAATAAAGCTGGCAATGATCTGGAAGCTTCTTCCCTGCTGCCTAGCCCTTACAGCACAATAAGAAGCTAGAAAGCTTCTGAGGGAGGTTGTAATCAAGAGTCTTTGACTATTCTATCATCATCATTGTCATCGTCATTATCATTGTTGTAGTTGACATCGTCGTCAAGGTCATCGCTGTCGTCATTGTCGTCGTCATCATCATCATCAACATCATCATTCCCATTTTCAAGGCAGAGTTTTTCTGTGTAGCCTTGGCTGCTCTGGCACTCAATTAGTAGACCAGGATCTCCTTGAACTCAGATATCTGTCCTTGCATTGGCCTCCAAAATGCTGGGAATAAAGGTTCTGCCACTACGTCCAGCTTCACTCATTCTATTTTTAAGGACTTGTATTAACTGCACAATATTTTTGCTTTAGAATAGAGTTCCAATGAAGAGTAAGATTGATCTACTGAAAAGAAGACTATGGTAAAGATCAGAAGACTTAATATTTTGCTATGCTTTGCCCCAAATTGCCTGTGAGATTGGACAAATGACATGGATTCTCTGTGGGTCTCAGTTCTTTAAGAGGAAAAGATTGAGTTAAATGATGTCTACAGTACTCTTTAGTACTTACTCCACAGTGACTAAAGTTTTCTCCAGATGAGCTGTAGCAGATATTCTTTTGATGTTAACTCACTTAGCTTTCTATGCAAAAAAAAATCACCTTTCTAAGCATGGAGAGAGAGAGACAGAGAGAGAGAGAGAGAGAGAGAGAGAGAGAGAGAGAGAGAGAGAGAGAGAGAAGAGATGAGAGAAAGAGCGAATGAGAAACCAGGAGTACAAACCATTAGGAATGACAAGTGAAGCTTTTACAACTTGCAATCAATCTCTCTGCTCTCAGATTGGCAGATTAAGGTTCTTGACATCTGCATGATTTGTTATGACTTAAAGTTCATACTTACAACACTTCAGTTTGATTTCTTCACAATGACAGGAGGCAATGGAAGGAGACAGATGATAGGCAGGGAACAACAGACCAGTTGCTGGAGAAATGGAAGATTAAATTTTTCCTCATGGCCTTGTAAGTAAGGATGTTTTGTGTATATAATTATTATTGTTTTGATAGTTCATGAGATAGGAAAAATAGACAGGGAGAAGGATATCTAGACTCATCTGAATGAAAAGAAGAATCATCAAGAGAAATGGAAAAAAATAAAATATTAAGAGGACAGCTTAGAAGTAAGGAGTTAGACTATAGATTCAGGTCTACTTTATTCTACTCCAATGTGAAGTGAGCTTTACACACATGAAGATCTAGGTATTTCTATCCTATACTTATGATACACAAAGTTGTAGATTGATTACATTAAAAACACTATGCCATTTTATGTGAGACTTAAGCATCCACAGGTTGTATCTAAAGGTGTTCTCCTGGAGTTTATAAGGGAAACTTGTATTTGATATGATAAACAATGTTCTATGTACTGGAATACAGTGGTGAACAAATGAGATGAATCATTGCTGTCTCTAAACTAGCTTCTTACTAGAGCAGTCAAGACAAAAGTAATAAAGTATAATTGTTAATAAAGTATTTTGAAGAAAATTACAAAAAATAAAATGACTAAAAAGGGTTTCTCTGGGAAAGTAACATCTATCATATACCTAGGATGTCTCAAGAGGTGTCCTAACATATTAGAAAGAAAGGACATTTCAAGCAAGGTTATAAAGATTAGAGAGGAAGCCAATATAACTACAAAGAGGATAGGAAAAGAAAGAATGAAAATTCACTGAGCTATGAGCTTATTTATTGAATTTTCTGCATATCTCAATAAATTTAAGTCATCATTTCTTAACAATCTCTAGAAAGCATGAATGAAGGAAAGTTAATAGTATAAAAGTTTAAGGTGGTGGCTAGAATAACACCTTTTGTTTGCTCCCTCTAATATGTAACTGATGAAGAGACACAAAACATAAGGTAGACTAACAACCACCCCAAGTACAAGGCATATGAAATCTTCTTTTGAATTATTTATCAGGGATGTCCAAGAGACCCATGTCCCCCCCCAAAAAGACAATATAGGCTATTGCCATCGACCTTGGTTTCTTCTTAGAGGCTGAAGGTAAGTTTCTTTGCTTAAAACACCATGGAATTTGGACACATGATTTAGAAGACTCAAGCTAGAACTGACCTGGAAATCTCTTCCCTGGAAATAGCTATTCAAGTTGCCAGAGGAGACAAGCAATTAATAGTTCTATCCAGCTATAATGCCTTTGAACAACAGCAATAATCAGAATGGCAAGATATTGCCAAGGGCGCAGAAGTGGCACTTATATCTTGGAGGTAACCAACAGCCATCTAATTGGATTCAAACCCTGTTCAGTAGGAGAAAATTTATACCTAGTACTGTAATCCTAGTCCACTATGCATGGCCAATGGGGCCATAGAACCCAGAGGAGAATCTGCTACTGTCACCTCAGTAAACCAGTATAATTTCTAAGGCATTCTATATACTTATCATTATATACATAGCTAAGCATAGTTCTCTCCCCTCGTCAAATAATTTTTGTTGCAGATAGTGGCTATTAAAGAAATCCACAATTAGTCATAATGTCTAGAACTGACCTTGCAGTACCCAGTATCAATAGACACATCTATAACACAATCCTTACACTGAAGGCTCAGGGAACATTGAGGAAGAAAGGATAGGAAAATGGTAAGGTCTGGAGGACCAGAATTGCACGTGTGCTGCAAGATACTTCCTTCTATATATGATAGGGAAGCTACACCCAGAAAATGTCAACAATATGATTTCCTTAACAAGACCTTCAAAAATAATTATATCAATTAGCATGTCAACAAGGATAAGGAATATTCCACAAGGCTTCATTCCTAGAAGAAGAGCTACAGGCAGTTGATACTTTGTGAGAGTGGGAGGCTAATCACTATCCTCTGGGGATGAGTGCTCTGAAAGGTTAGCAAATCCCAAGAGGTCAACCGTAAAATGCACATGATCAGCACTAAGTGAACTCAGTAGGTTACATTTTAAAATATATGTATATGTACAGTGACAGCCTACAGACTGGGAAAAGATCTTCACCAACTCTACATCTGACAAAGGTCTAATATCCAAAATACATAAAGAACTCAAGAAATTAAACACCACCAAACCAAATAGCCCAATTGAGAAATGGGGCTCAGAACTAAACAGAGAATTCTCAACAGAGGAATATTGAATAGCTGAGAAACACTTAAAGGCATGCTCAAGGCCCTTATACATCAGGGAAATGCAAATCAAAACAACTCTGAGATTCTATCTTATATCCATCAGAATGGCTAAGATCAAAAATTCAAGTGACCCACATGCTGGCGAGGATGTGGAGAAAGAGGAACACTCCTTCACTGCTGGTGGGAATGCAAACTTGCACAACCACTTTGGAAATCTATCTGGAGTTATCTCAGAAAGCTGGGAATAGGTCTTCCTCAAGACCCAGATATGCCACATCTTGGAGTATATGCAGAAGGTGTTCCACCACACAACAGGGACATATGCTCGACCATGTTCATAGCAGCCTTATTCATAATAGCCAGAACCTGGAAGCAGCCTAAATGTCTCTCAGTTGAAAAATAGATACAGAAACTGTGGTACATCTACACTAGGGAATACTACTCAGCTATTAAATACAAGGAAATCCCGAAATTTGTGGACAAATGAATGGAACTAGAAATGGTCATACTGAGTGAGTTAACTCAGAAGCAGAAAGACTCACATGGTATATACTCACTTATAATTGGGCACTAGCCCAAGATGCATGTCCCATGAAAGTCTTCATTTACCAGAAGATTGGGATAGATGTGAGGACATCCCATTGGGACTCTAGTTAAGACAAATATAAGAGATGGGGAAATAGAAGGACCCAGAGGGTCCTAGAAACCTACAAGAAGAACATTGTGATAGGTGGATTGGGGCTCAGGAGGGTCTGCTCAAGCTGTTGCACTAACCAAGGACAATACAAGTAATAAACATCTAACTCTGATCTAGCCAATGGACAGGACATTCTCCACAGGTATGTGGAGGGCAGAGACTGACTCTGACATGAACTCTGGTGCTTCATATTTGACCACTTCCTCTTTGTGGCAGGCCTGATGACACTCAAAGAAAGACTAAGCAGGCTACCAAGATGAGACTTGATAACCTATGACCATATCATGGGGGAGGAGGTTCCCCATGGTCATACACCTAGGGGAGGGTAATAGGGTGAAAGCGGGACACAGGGAGGAATGGGAGGATATAAATGATGGGATAACAATTGAGTTGTAATCTGAATAAATTAATAAAAAATTTTATTTTCAATAAAATATTTCAAAAATAAAATAAAATATATGTATATGTACATGCATATATATGTATGTGTGCATGTGTCTAACAATTATCACTAAAGAATAAGAAACTAAAAAAAATCAAAGGGAAAAAAACAAAAAAAGTAAGGCAGAAAGAAAGTAGACAAAAATTCAAGAGAGAAAAGTAGGAAGGAAACATAAGGAAAGGAGAAAGGAGGTTTTCAAGATGGCGGCGAGCAGTGTGGACCGCGTTTGGAGGCTCCAGTGAACAATTCAGGGAATTGCACAGATTTCTGAGCCAGGAACACCGAGGTCCGAACATCACGGCAGCGGGAGTGCTCCACGGTTCGGAGGGACCAGGGTGCGGAGGACCTGCGTGCCCCTGCACACGGGAGGAGCGTGGATTTTCTCTGATCGGAGCGGCAGCGGCAGAGGCAGCAGCACCAGCGGCACCAGCAGCGGTGGCTGAGGTTTGCAGCTCATAGCCTTCTGGTGGAGGCGATTGGTGTGGTGGCTGGTGGGAGTTGCTGCGGGAGAGGGGACTCGGGGCAGGATTTGGGTCTCGTGGAGCCTTCGGACCCAGACTGGACTCAGCAGAACGTTCGGCCCCAGAGTCCCGGGTACTGGCCCAGCCCAGCAAGCAATTCTGCCCGAGGCACTAACTTGGCACGCCACAGCTCCCCTGCTGTGGCGCAGGCTTAGTTGAGCACGCAGCTCCACGCTCGGCAGCACCTCAGCTCAGCGGCAGCTCCCCTGCGGTGACACAGTCTGGGGGGAGCACTTGGTCCCAAAACAGGTGCTAACTCAGAGCAGCCGCAGTTCTCCTGCTGTGGCACAGGCTTAGCCAAGCACTCAGTTCCACCCTAGGCTCCACCTCAGCTCAGCGGCAGCTCCCCTGCGGTGACACAGTCTGGGCGGAGTGCTTGGTTGAACCACAGGCGCTAACTCAGAACAGCCGCAGGTCTCCTGCTGTGGCGAAGGCTTGGTGGAGTGCACAGTTCTATCCTAGGCACCACCTCAGCTCAGCAGCAGCTCCCCTGCGGTGACACAGTCTGGGCGGAGCACTTGGTTGAACCACAGGCACTAATTCAGAGCAGCCGCAGTTCTGCTGTGGCACAGGCTGGACAGAGCGCTCGGTTCCACCAGCTCTAAGACTCTGGTTGGACACAGTGTGCAGTTTGAATCCAGAGTTCCTGGCTGAGATTGGTAGTCAGTTCGGGCCCTGAGTCAATAACTGACCACAGCACGCACTTTGGGCCAAAAGACCCTAGCGCAGCTTGGTGCGTAGTCCCAGCCCAAAAATTTTGGCTGGACCCTGTGCGCATTTGGGGCCCAGAATCCCTAGCTGAGCTCGGCAGACGGTTCAGGCCCTGAGAATCTAGCTGAGTTCAGCCCGTGGTTCAGGCCCAGTGCTCCTGGCTGGACTTGGCAGGGAACACAGAACGCTGTGGATACCTTGGCCTGACCCAACGCTCATTCAGAGACCCAGAACAATTGCAGAATCCACAGCACAGGGGGCCTGAAGATCACTGGATGTGAGAGACCAGAACAACAGGGCTAACCTCCTAACATCCACACCAGTGAAGCTTCGAGTTCGCAGCCTAGGGAAATCGTGAGAAAATAAGTGAATCTATCGTCAGACACCCTCCATCCAATTCTGGAAGCTACCCAACAAAAACAAAGATGGCAAGATGTCTAAAGGACAACGAAAAAGTATACGCAAAAAAACCCCCAAAACAACATGGTGTCTCCAGTTTCCACCTATCCCAAAGAAAACAACCCAGAGAACTCAAATACAACGGAAATACAAGAAAATGACCTCAAATCCTTAGTAATGAGGATGATAATGGAGGAAACAAATAAAATTCGTAATCAAATACAGGAAGACGCAGACAAAACAGGTGAGAGACATAAAAGAAGCACATAGAGTGGAACTGGAAAAATTGCAGGAAAATGCAAACAACCAGATGAAAGAAATAAATAAAACGGTTCAAGCTCTGAAGACCTATAAAGAGGCAATGGAAGAAACTCAGGAATACACAAAAAATCAGATGAAAGAAATCAAAAAATCAGTTCAAGATCTGAAAATGAAAATGGATTCAATGATAAACACACAGACAGAAGAAAAATGAGAACGTGAGACCTCAGAGAAGAAGGCGAACAACACAGAGGTGAGCTTCTCTAACAGAATCCAAGAGATGGAAGAACGAATCTCAGGTCTAGAAGATACAATCACAGATATTGAATCAACCATTAAAGAAAATGCCAAAATCTGGAAAACTCCTGACACAAAACATCCAAGAAATTAAGGACACCATGAAAAGAAGAAATTTGAGGATAATAGGCATTGAAGAAAGAGAAGACATCAGACTCCAGGGCCCAGAAACTATTCTCAACAAAATCATAGAAGAAAATTTCCCCAATCTAAAGAAAGAAATGCCTATAAACATACAAGAGGCCTACAGAACACCAAATAGAAGTGACCAGAAAAGAAAAACTGCCCGCCACATAATAATCAAAACACAAAACATGCAGAACAAAGAAAAAATATTAAAAAGCTGCAAGGGAAAAGGGCCAATAACATTTCATGGCAAACCTATCAGAATTACACCCGACTTCTCAGCAGAGACCTAAAAGCCAGAAGGGCCTGGACAGAGATCCTGCAAAGCCTAAGAGACCCACAGATGCCAGGCCAGAAACTTTTACCCAGCAAAACTATCAATAACCATTGATGGAGAAAACAAAATATTCCATGACAAAAACAAATTCAACAGTACCTATCCACAAATCCAGCTTTACAGAAGGTACTAGAAGGAAAACTCCATCCCAAAGGGTCAAGCTACAACCAAAACTACCCAGGAAATAGATAACTATCCCATGGCAAAAACACAACTACACAAACGCTCGACTGGAAACAACATCAAAATTAAGACTCTTAACAGTCACTTGTCATTAATATCTCTCAACATCAGTGGCCTCAATTCTCCAATAAAAAGACACAGACTAACTGAATGGGTACATAAACAAGATCCAACATTCTTCTGCATCCAAGAAACACATCTCACCCATAATGAAAGGCATTACCTCAGGGTAAAAGGTTGGAAAAAAATATTCCAAGCAAATGGATGCAAAAATACTAAATAAAATACTTGCAAAATGAATACAAGAACACATCAAAGATATCATTCATCATGACCAAGTA
The DNA here is from genome assembly GCF_903995435.1 of Acomys russatus. Classification (NCBI taxonomy): domain Eukaryota; kingdom Metazoa; phylum Chordata; class Mammalia; order Rodentia; family Muridae; genus Acomys; species Acomys russatus. The sequence continues at coordinate 76,308,258 of NC_067169.1, read as the reverse complement.
G